>NC_068379.1:10829300-11429300 GCF_023724105.1 Carassius gibelio | reverse complement strand
CACCATCACGTATTCTTACACGCCTTCCAATTGCTCTTCCACGAGAATGTTGCTGCAGTTCAGGGTTGTGAATGTCCTCCATTCTCAAAAACTTCTACAGCAGTGATTGTGCTGTAGGCAATCTACATATATATATATATATATATATATATATATATATATATATATATATATATATATATATACTCCCAAAGTTGATTGGTTACGTAAATGGTTAAATGGTTGATTCATATTAGAGGTAATTTGCAATTAGATTGCGAATGCAATTAGAGGTCATGTGCCAATTTAGCAGACATTACAAATAATGTCAATGTCAGATATATTTTAGAATATACATTCATGTATACTAATTATGATAATTGAATAGATCGTTTTGAATGTGATGGCTTACACAATAAAAAATGTCTGAGAAGTTCTGAAGTGTTTGACAGTGCAAGTGAGAATCGAGTCATCAGTTTTGATCAACAAGCCATATGCAATTATTTGTTGTCCAAACTGCAGACAGTTGTATGTACTCTTTGCACACATGTGCCAAAGCATTTGCAATTTGCTCAAATCAATAAGAAATTCCAATCTGATGTGAAAAAGAAGCTAATTGTTCAGAGATCTGAACTTAATGTTTTGGGAAATAAAAAAATCATTTGAGAACTGAGCCAAAGCAATTGAGAAAAACTGTAAATATTATATTTACTCATTACTTGGATTTGTTATACATTTAAACACTTTTTATCTTACACTATCAACAAGAAACATTTTGTATGTTTTTATCAACAACAATTGATATATTGATATACATTTAAACAATTACATTTAATATCTATTAATTGTGTTGGTGCATTTTTAGAAAAACGCTGTATACATATTTTGGGAAAATATCTTAATTTTATGTTAATTTTGTTTTCAATATAAATTTTTATTCTGTAGTTATCCACCAGTTTTACCAATTTTATGACCGGTTGTGAACATAATGTCACATGAATTCGGCATTATGTTCTCTATGAGAACATACTGATTACAAGGGAGGCAAAAAAAGATGCTGCCTCCCTCTGAAACTATATCCAGTGGGGCTGCTATTGGACAGTATTCCTTGAAAATTATTTAAATTATCTTTTAGTAAATTTGTTTTGCTATTTCTAGTATAGTCAAATGATTACCTCATCTGAATTTTTTGAGGCGCCACTACCTGATGTGTGTGTAATCTGTTTGTAGTCCAATCAGAATGCTAGTTGCAGGTGTGAGGTGGCAGTACCTGCGGAAGTCCAGCAGGGGGCGTGTCGAGGAGGGGATGCCTTGTGCAGGCCAGCTCAGCAGATGAAACTGGGTCAGAGTGCGAGTCTCTTGAGTCTGAACATTCTTCAGGTAGAAACTACGAACCAGGAAGTCTTTACACCAGATGTGTTCAGATACCAGATTCACCTGAGACATACAAGAAGAATGGATGAAAACTACAAAACTAAACACAAGGGACTTCTAGGGCAATGAAACCGAATGTTTGTCACCTCATAGATGTTGTATAAAGATGATCCTTCATCAGGCCAGTAACGTTCACATTGTTTCTCACCATCCTCCACTAGAGCGGTCATCATCACTATTACAGTACAGCCGTTCTCCCATACCATCTAACACATGCACCAAAACACATGGTCAATACACAAAGAATCACTTATTTAGGATATATATATATATATATATATATATATATATATATTAGGAGTGTAACGATACGCGTATTCGTATTGAACCGTTCGGTACGACGCTTTCGGTTCGGTACGCGGTACGCATTACCGAACGGTTCGTTGGAGTAATTAATTATATTTGAAAAAAAAAAAAAAAGAGAGAGAGAGAAATATAATGATATGCGTTCAACAAGGTAGCCCAATAACCCAAACAACGTAACAGGCAACGCCCCTGACACTCCCGAAGAAGAAAAAAACACCATCTTATATGTTTATGTTAGGCTACTCAGCAGGCGCTCGCTCACTCAGTACGCGCTGAAGGCTCGTTGCAAAATAGCCAATGCGTTTAACAGACTAGAAATGAGAAGATCCTCCAGTAACCAACAGGTCTGGTGTTTGGGTGCACTTTGGATTCCCTTTAAGCTATAATGGTGATGGCAAGAGAGTGGTGGATAAAAAAACTACGGTATGTCGCATCTGCAACATGACAGGGTACACCAGCGGGAATAAAAAAAAAAAAAAAAAAAAACACCAGCGGGAATATCTGGGATATATGCGTCAGTACTATCTGGGAAAAGACGAAAAAAAGGAGAAACATGCACGCAGCAAACTATCCCTGCAGCATTTAGAAACTATAGCTTACAGGGAATCCAACCCAAACACCAGACCTGTTGGTTATTTTAGGATCTTATATTTCTGGTCTGTTAAAGGCATTCGACATTTTGCAACGAGCCTTCAGCGCGTGCTGAGTGAGCGAGCGCCTTAGGGGCCGTTCACATATCGTGCCTAAAAACGCATGGAAAACGCTAAGCGCGTCTTTCTCCTCCTTTCCAAAGCGCTTGGGCAGAAGCGCTCATGAGGCGTCTGTCTTTGCTAAGCAACAATGACGTGCTCTCTCCATGAGACGCGGAAATTTCAGCGAAGGATAAATGGATTTGCAGCTCTAAAAATCGCTTGCAGTAGCGCTGCTACTAAATTCATTTCAAAATTGAAATCCATATACAACTATGATCAGCTGATCCTTCATCTTGGTTGAGCTCTCAACGTTGTTACGGGAAAGGATGAAGCTGATTGGTTAGTTCTTGTCACATGACCCGCGGTGCGCTTGCGGCATTCTGAAAAGTTGAGATGTTTTTACATTTTGCTGTATCTAAAACGTATCGAACCGAACCGAACCGAACCGTGACATCAGTGTATCGTATCGAACCGAACCGTGAATTTTGTGAACCGTTACACCCCTAATATATATATATATATAAATATTTTATTAGTTAAATCTTAATCTTAAAATGTAATCATTACTCTCAACATTTGCACCTTACCTGCCAGAAATCAGCAATAGTGTGCGGTAAAGGTCCTTGAGTTGCAATATAAGCAGGTAAACGTGGATCATGATCAATCTATGGATGACGATAATAAATGAAGATTTTTTTATAGACAAAAATACAAATATTTTATTATCTAGCATACATATTAGTGCTAGCAGCCAGGACTTTATTTTGTAGTGGAATGAAGATTAACGTTTCTTACTATAGTGCTGGCATTTATGTAGTCCTCTTTAGAGGGGTTGACCTCTGCCTTTAGTTTCACTCTTGAATGGTCATCTAAAACAAAACATGTAATTAAACATACTAAAAATGTAAAGTTTGGTATACCATGATTTGCATCTACCAGTGTACAAAACATTTCAAAAGTCTGGGTCAATAAGATTTTGCAATGTTTTTGAAAAAAAAAAAAATTTATTTGCTAAAAAATGCACTAAAAACAGTTGTATTGTAAAATATGATTACATTTTTAAATAATAGTTTATAATATTTCAAATGTAATTTATTCCTATGATGCAAAGCTGAATTTTCAGCATTAATACTGCAGACTTCTGTCACATGATCCTCCAGAAATCATTCTAGTATGCAGATTTTCTGCTCTAGAAACAATTCTTAGTATTCGCAATGTCGACAAATGTTGCTCTGCTTATTGTTTTTCTTATTAAAACAGAAAGTGAAGTAGAAATCTTGTAACATAAATGTTTCAAAATTCAATATAAAGTGTCCTTGCTGAATTAAAGTGATTAATTTCTTACTGTAGTGTATATGGATGAGATCACTGAAATTAATGTTTTTTTTGTTTAAAAAAGCCACATTGCTCTTACAGGGCACAAAGTCGGGAAATCGGTTCTTCTCCATGTTGCTTTCAGACTGGGCGATAGAGACAGAGCTCGGCTCAGCCTGGTACGAACACAGAGCCTCCCACTCTTTCCGCAGTCGGTCTTTATTCTTCAGATGATCCTCCATATATGCCTGAACAACAGAAATGGACCTGAAGCATTCCACTGACTGCTCATGAAATGCCTAATTTGCTTCTATGTAATTAATAAACAACTTGACATGATAAAAAAGACTCCAGATTCAGGACACAACTTAATTCTCAGAATTTACTAATATAAGTAAAATAAGACAATAAAACTCTAATAGTTCTTCTTTGCTAGCTCTGGGCATAGACTTGGTTTGTGCAAGCAGGTTCTGCAATGTATTTACTGATATGTGCTGAACAGTCGTTAATTTCAGTTAATTAGAGTATGATTCTCACTTTTTATAGCGCATATAAAGATGCGGCATATTACACACACTAGCAAAGTAAAGTCTGAATTATAATTTGTGTGTGTGTACCAGTATCATGTGTCCGGTGGAGATGTCCATGTTGGACTGTGCAGGTTCTTCGCTCCAGGACGGTGTGCTGCTGTGAGAGCTGGGACTGTGCTGCGGTCCATCGCTGAACTGAGACGACACACTGCTGACTCGAGATGTGTCGGTCCCCCGTCGACCGCCTGGCTCCGGACGGGTGAACGATGACTTGGCTGCCATGTGCTGGCGACACAGCTCCTGAGAGACGCAGAGAAACCTGCTCATCACTGACTGAGCATTAACGTTTCATGTGACATTCTCAGATCACTGATCATCACTGTGAATGTACGGTTACCAATATCACTAAAACTCAATGTCACATGAATTTAAATGCAATTACAGTGCTGATTATATGCCAGTTACACCTGATAAGGATTGATTAAACTGATCAAAAGTGACAATAAAGACATTTATAATGTTACAAAAGATTTCTACATCAAATAAATGCTGTTCTTTTGAACTTTCTATTCATCAAAAACTTAGAGAGAAATATATGTGTATATATATATACATATAAATATACATATACATATATATGCTGAAAAGTCAGCTTTTCCATCAAAGGGTTAAAGTAAATTTTTAAATATATTAAAATAAAAAACAGTTGTTTGAAATTGTAATAATATTTCACAATGTTGCAAGCAAAAGACCCCAAAGACATTCCAGGTTCCCAAAAGGCTGATGATATTTTATTCATAATGCAATATATGTGCCATTATATTGTGGTTTTGAAATTTTTGAAATTTTTGATTCTTTTAGCATCATTCTATGTATGTTTTTGTCCTGATTACATTTTTCCTTTTTTTGGGGTGATATAGTAAATTTCTTAATGTCGCTCTGTATCTTTTTCTTTCTGGGTTTTTGTGTTTGTTTAACATTGCACCTGGTAATCAAAGTGGGTTTCCACGCCGGCTTCTGGTCCCAGTCCCAATTTGCCAGAGGCTAACTGATGGGTGTGGTGCCGGAGACAGGCAATCACCAGGGCGACTAGCAACACCGTACCCACACATGCCATGGCCACCATTGTCAGGATGACCCCACGCGAACCCTCCCCTATCCGTGTGGCCTGGGGCAAGCCACGCCCCTCGCTCCTCTAAAATAAAGGAGAGAAACAGAAAAAGAGATATATAAGTAATGTGAGACAACATTATACAAAAAGGACAATGCAACACTAAGAAATTAAAATTAAACAAATTTCGGAGATCGCTTTCATTGCACAACCAAATAAGGAAAGTGCAGCGTTTGTGTGGTCTCTCTGGCACAAGACAGTGTCTTCCCTACACTCTCTTGTCCCTCTTTTGTCTTTCTCTCTGTGTGTGTAAACAAGTTGGATGTCATCATCGACTACTAATTACCCTGGCAACCCAGACACACACGCACAGCCACGTGCCACCCTGAAATAATTAGACAAAGTCACTGACCCGCCCGCCCCGCTGAATAATTACCAGCAAGTATACACTTAAGGAAATCCCCCACACAATGCAGTGTCAATCACTCTGAGGGGATCTCTTACACACTCTCATTTAGTTTATTCCATCTCTCTCTCTCTCTCTGTACTTACAGCACAACGAGAGAACAAGAAAACGAATGGATGCAATGATTGTTGATGTCATGCATGCGCCGTCCCAGCCCTCTGCCCCCGTGTCTCCAACTCCTGTCTGTTGGTGTTGCCATGGTGTCTGGGAGCCTCAGCAGGGGAGAACAGGCCGTAGCTCTACCATGGCAACAACAGAATGCTCAATGTAATCCATGGCCATCACAATGAGCAAAGGAAATGAGAGGAGAGCAGAGGAAACATGCTATTGTCAATACACCTGCATTATTATACTTAATAATACGTGGTGTTATCTACAGAAACCACCTTAGTATGTCATACTAATTGGCACATCTTTTTAATCCATATGCAATCTAATTGTTACCTTTGGGTGTTAATATTTTGGTATCTTTATGTGTTAAAGACAAGTATAAGATGCTGCTAAATATTTTTCCACGATTATTAAAATAAAAGAGAATATCCTCTGTCCTACAATAAACCACATTTACTAATTTTACACATATACATACATATAATTTTATACTATATATATATATACTTATTATCTTGAAGTCCTACATAAACTGCAGTTTATTTTATTATAAAATAAACTTCAGCTTCTGTAGGACTTCAAAATCATTAAAAATATATAATCATACAGGTCTGATTGCTCATATGAATATACGTTTTATTTATGTCATTAATAACTGCATTTTCATGTCCAGAATATCAATTAATATTTGGCATGAAAATAATTCTATAAAAAGTATAGGGGATTATGACAAAAAGATCAGGAACTTTTAATTGATTTATTTCAATTTAATTATTTCATTATTAAATTATATACCTCTCTTATCAAACAAAGCTGGTCAAAGAAACATTGTAAATTTAGTGCATAATGCTTAATACTTAATAATATTTTGATGATAACTATACGGATCTCACATCAACCAAAGCTGATTAAAGAATTATTTTAATTTAGTGCACAATCCTGAATATTTAATAATATTGTAATGATTTTAATGAAATAACCATTTTAAGAGTTTTTTTAAAGAATTGCAGATTGACTGAATACGATCTTTTGAAACCCCCTTTTTATATATATATATATATATATATATATATATATATATATATATATATATATATATATATAAATGACATCCATTGATATTTATTTTTTCCACAAAAATATTCAAAAAACTAATTATTCCTTGAGGTATAAAGTTGCAAACCAAAAATAAAAAAAATTCTTGCCATGTGAAATAAAACAGGAAAGAATGCAACAACGACTTTTAAAAACCTGTCCTTACACTGGTTATAATTTTCACACAGGCACCCACTGCTTTTTCAGAGAAAGTGGAACAGACCTTTAGGCTGACACCTCACCACCATCTCAACGGGCTCTTCAGCGCACAGACAGCCGTTAGAGCTGAGCTAGCAAAAGAAAAAGATTGAGTGAATAAGCACTTAAGTCTGACCACAAAGAGGTCAGGACGCTTTCCCTTCTTTTCTGTCCTTTCTCGAAATTCATCAACCATTTCCCCCCCTCGCTCCCTGTCCTCCTCAAACCCACTCTCCCTCTCTTTCTCCTTCTTCGTCCCTCACACGTTTCATTCTGCCCCTCTTGTTCCCACTCAAATTCGGCCTTTTCTCCTGAAAAGCTAGAAGAATGTTCTGGAGGAAAGACTGAAGGAGGTGGAAGGCGGGAGGGGGTGGTGGTGTTGAAGCAAGAGTGCGCGACTGGATGGAAGGACAATGGGGGAGGAGATAAAGGGTGCGGGGCGCCTCACCTGCTACCGCAGAGAGGCCCCGAAAGGAAGACTGACAGGCTTTTAGAATGGAGCACAGGAGCAGGCAGGAAAAATGAGCTGGTTTAGGACAAGAGGACAAAGGCCCCCCAAGGTCTGAGAGGGGCAGGCGGAGAAATGAGGAGGCAGAGAGAAAGCGGGAGAGAAGGCAACTGATCGCAAGGAGAGAAAGCATGGTTACAGGGAACGAGAGAGTAAAACTCTGCGCAGGAGGGGGAAAAGGGGTCCGGAGAGGGTGAGATGTGAGGAATAACCTCATGACATACGTAAAGAAAGCATAACACACAGTTCAGCACAAATTCTCCATATACGGACATGTCACTACGAATACTAATGTGCATTTGAATCACAATAAGCTGTTGGCTGAGGAAGCATAATTCAAACATCTGTTCCTTGAGAAGCGGGAAAATAAGATTCAGGGTCCCAGGACCCCTCTGCCGTTCCCCATGACCCTGCTGACATCTACCGAGCCCTTTGACCTCAGCCACAAAAAAAAGGAGATACACACACACACAAACACACACGTATGGCTGTTTGTGTGCTTGTTTGTTTTGGAAGATCCCAAGGGCAAAGATCACCAAGAGCTTCGTACTCTGAATCACAATAGGCAATTCAGGCATGGCCGAGACGTCCAAGTTAGAAATGGAGCACCGACTATCTCCTAGGGCTCTCGGTGATCTGAGATTTCATCACTCCGTCTGTCCCATTATGTCTATTCTGCTCCATTCACTCGCTGTGAATTGATTTCACAATTCAGCAGGACTCTGCTGTTATCTGATAGAGGCGTTCAGACTATGACTCGTCAGAATTCACATCACCGCCGTCGTCTCACTGCTTTTATATTGCACAGCAGAAGGTCTGCGGTTTTCATCCAGTATCCTCTAGAGAAAAAAAAACCTTTAGAGAGTTTGTTTGTAATGGATGATTTTTATTTCTCTTCCATCTTTCAATACATTCCAACCACCTGTTTATATATATATATATATATATATAAATATATATCAATATTTGAAATAGCATGTTCTTTTTCAACCCTACTCTAGATGGAAACTAGAAAATTATTAAAAGAAAATCATCAAAAACTATAGGGCTAAGCAATGAAATGTATTTCAAGGTAACAAGAAAAATGAACATCCAGTTAATTCCAGTCAGTAAGTTTGTGGTTTTAGCAGATTGTGTTGATAACATTTTATGCAATAAAACTTTTTTACAATAATATCTAATTAGTCCACGAAACCAAGAGAAATAGTATGAACTTAGGTGCACCTGCAATGACTACAAACGGATTACATCATCTCACTTATCGAGTCTGCTCTGCCCTGTTACCACAGCAACCGGTCCACCTGACATCACTATTCAAGATAGAGCACAATTCTTATAAACAGCATTTAACAAAAATGTTTAATCAAACGCAAATATACCTTACGGATCCAGCACATGGCATTGTGCACACATTCGTGAGTATGCCAAGCTGAATAACACCAAATATGTAAACTGAGATCAAATGCATTTGGTTAATTGTTATTTTAGTTTTCATTTCTAATGATTCTAAATCTTAGCATCATTTGTCTAAATACTACTAAATAGTAATAGACACATATTTTTTGTTCTGTTATTATTGTAAGATTTGTTGACACAGAAGCTAAAAAAAAAGTATTTTGAGTTTAATAGTAAATATTTGTATCAAATAGTTTATTTATAGTTTACATATGTAGACAATTCAGTTGAAAACTGGAGAATAATGTAATACCTCCTTATAAGTTTAAACTAGTGTTTAAGTTTAGTAGTGTTGTTTGGTAACTAGAAAATAGAAGTTTGAGTAATCAATGTGCATTTGTTTTTCATAGATTTATAGAACAGATAAAGCCTACTATATAATCTATACAAAACAGACTTACACTTAAAATACAGCATTATTTGTCATAGCTTTTAACTGATACGGTATTTCAAGGAGTGTATGGGTGTGCAACAGAAAAAAAAAAAAAGAAGTTAAGACTTTTTTTAGCAGTGATAATTTTAAAATTATGTATTTTACAAAGCAAATTAAATGCAATAGTTTCTACATTTCTTTTTCTTCCCAGGAAAGGGTTTTTTTCTGAAATATACATATAGAAATGTTCAAAGTAGCTTAAATTAAATCTGATAAATCAGGAAACATGACTAATGGCATCAGTATTTGCTAAATTATTAAAGCGATAGGTATGCACAGTTTTCGATATGGTTTTTAAGGAAAATATATCTCAATGTCAAGCACAACCATCAGAAAAAAATCCAAATAAATACACATCTCAGAATTTAAACGCTACATAAAGGCCTACAGCATCAGTAGATCTAGAATGTAACAGAACTCACCGGCACACATCTCGTGTGCTCTCCAGACTCTCAGACCTCTTAACATCACACGCGCCACAACATCTCAAGCAGGACTGTCTTCAGTCTCACATTATCAAGCCTCCTCAAACTCCAAGCATCCACGATCGGACGATTTAAGCAAGCATCAAACAAGCGCTTCTAAGCCAGCGGTTAACATTTCAGAGCTGAGAAACCAAAATGGAGGGAAAAGAGTGGCATACGTGTAGTGCCGGAGCGAAAAGGTAAATGAATGAAAATAAATGGGAAGGACAAAAAAAGGGAGGGGAAAGAGAGAATGTGCCTCCCTGAGAGCTGTGTCCGACTCGTATGAAGGCCTCGCTGCCTCTCAGCCCCATTCAACCAATGCCGCCACTTGTCACATCAAATGTCGTTGCCGTAGCGACAGCTCCACATGTTGCTGATGGTGAAATGCTGGGGTGGGGGGTGGTAATGATGCCCCGGATAGGTCATCCGTGAGAGAGAAAGAGAGAAGGGAACAAACGGGCCGAAAGCAACAGGAACGAATGGAGTGTAAGGAAAGTGCCATGGGCCCAAAAAGGGGTTTGTAAGTAATATGGTTTGGCAAGGACACAAACACTGAGCCCTCACATCTGGAACAACCGTACAACACAAAGATATATGAGATCGCACAAGCTGAGGACAATATGGGTAATGCATCCTGCCAAAGTGTTTAAATTGACACGATTGATAAATATGCTTTTAAACCAAATGTATTATATTTTAAGCACAAAAGGATTATCAGGATGTGCCATCCCCTAAATATAAAAGTCCTAGGATACATCTGAAAACATTTTCTCAATTAAATGAATAGTTCATCCCAAACTAAAAATTGGTCATCATTTAACACACACTCATTTAGTTCCAAAACTGTTTAAATTTCGTTCTTCTGTTAAACACAAAAGAAGATATTTTGAAGAATGTTGGTAACCAAACAGTTGCTGGTCTCCATTTACCTCCATAGTATGGAAAGAAAAAAATACTATGGAAGCCAATGGGGACCAGCAACTGTTTGGTTACCAACATTCTAAAAATATCTTAGGGTGAGTAAACGATGACAGAATTTCAATTTTTGGCTGAATTATCCTTTTGATAAAAGATTCCAGTGCAATCTCAGTGGGAGTGCTGAAATGGCATTGCTGTGTATGTCACTGTGGGATTCATTAAAGAAGTAAAGAAAGAGACTCACAGAGAGAGAACGAAGCACGGAAAGACAAAACAGCCTAAGCATTAATCCCAATAAAAGGTGGGGGAAAAAAAAAACAGTCAGGTGCAAGCAGGTCTCATTACTGAGGCAGAGAGAGAAAATTATAAAATAAAGGAAACAGAGAGCACACACACACTCACTTGCTCATACACCGTGCACTTTAGAGCAAAGAAAGTGTCACAGCCCACAATAGGACAAGAAAGAATAATTAAAAATATGAGCAGCCGGATGCAACAAAAGACATTATTCTGCATTCAAGAGTCTGCAACAGCTGTACAAAGTGAAAGGGGAGCGAGCGAGGGAGAGCAGAACGCCTCAATACGCACCGAGCACAAAAGCCACCCAAGAAAGTGGGGGAGCGAGGGAGAAAGGGATGGGGAGGGGTCAAAGGCAGAGGTAACAAAAAGAGAAGGGCCAAAAGAATGGCAGAGGGGAGAATGGCTGGGGACAAGAAGAGAAAGAATGAGTGAGCGAGAGAAATGAGGCACAGTGGGAAAAAACGCAGGAGGATTTTAGACGATGGACCGGTACAGTTTCGAGTTGAACAGTGACGATTTCTAAAACAGTTCATTTCAAATGCCCTCCTTGTTTGGTTCAGTATTAAACGCCAAAGTGATTCACGAGAACCCAGAATTATATCTTGGTACGTGATCTGTACATAATAAATACAGGACAGAACTGTAGAATCTATGAATTTCAATGAGAACGTTCCCTGTTTGGTTGATGAGGGTGGTTACGCAGAGAATAGTGACCTGTGTGGCCAATTCTGTTGCTGACTGACAAGAGAGAGTAGCTCATTATACCAACCAGTCCCATAATCGTTAATCTATAGACCTGCTGATCACAGTGAACGTGTGGGTTTTGCGGGTTGGTTGGAAGACATAAAAAAATGGGCTAAGCATACCTCTCCCACTCCAGTCTGGATGATTTTCAGTCCTGTCTCACCCTCAAGGAAATTCTTTTCAGCTACTGCAATGTAAAGACCATGAACGCTGGTGAATTATTTTCCTTTTCATCAAAAATAATGGTCCAAATGAGAAGGCTTGTCACCAACCGGCTTTATTGGCCACATCCTCTGCGCTGAGATTAAGAGGGTTCTGTCGGATCCTGAACGTCAGGGCCGAGCCCACCACGCTGCAGACATGAGCAAAGACAAGTGGCCGATAGATCGCCTTCTCTTTTATTCACTGATCTATCAGTCTCTCCATCCAGCAATGCACACACACACACACACACACTTTACCTAATGTTGATGAAACTGCTCGTGGAGAGATGGATTCTCTCTGCCAGTGTCTCTAAGAGTTTCACCCCATCATAAAGACCTAAAGGACTGGAGGGAAAACACAAGAAGACATACGTTTGTTTTATTATGAGCATTCAGCACAAATACATTTAATTAATTTCAAGGAACATCACGCTATATTAACACAAATACATCAGGAAATCATCAGAAATACACACCAGACTATATTTTCAAAGGTCTCAAAGAGGAAAACTGATCTTAAATGAGTCTTTTAAAATTTTGGGAAATTCTATAATATAAAAAAGAAGAAATTGGAGCAAACTATTCCCAATTTAAAAATTAAATAGGTATGTAGATTAGATTTCATGTAGTCATATTATATATTTCCCAGATAAACCCTGTTGTTCATTTTTATAAAAACTTTTTTTCTTGCCATTTCCAGTCATTATTACATTCATTTCTTTACATAATATAAATAATTTTATAGCAATTTGCTGATGAAATATTTTAGAAATAAGCATTAAAAGAAATTTTAAATTAACTACAAATATGCATTTTAATGACAATCTCTGAAGCAGAAAATAAAAACTCAAAAGAAATCTGTAATTTTACTGCACTCTGAGACAATAATAATTTTAGTGTAAAACAAAAACAAAAACTTGAGCATGGATGACTGTGTCTAAAATCAGGGGCGTAGATTATGTGGGGGATGCGGGGGACGTGTCCCCCCGACTTTTAATATCATGGAAATTCGTCCCCCGCACTTTTTCGGTCAAGTTTTCTCATAGAGGTTTTCAAGAGCTGGTGTGAATAAATATAGATTTAAACTTAAAGAGACGGGATAGTCTGCATATGATTACTCGGACCCAGAATACAGCGAGTTTGACATCATAGAGCGCAAACACCCCTGCAGTATGCATTTCATTTATACTCTAAGCCGGAGGGCGCTGCAGAAAGTCATTTCAGGAAGATCCTAATATGGGCAAAAGCGTCCAGCTATCGCTGTATAAAAACGTTAAACGTTAAACATTAAACATTAAACATACGATTGCAACAATATATGTTTTTTCAAGTAATCTCCAGCAGGTGATAAATAAAGTATGAACAATGCAGTACCAATTGACATAGCATTTATTATAGAATAGAAACTATTCTGCCTTATTATGTGATAAAAAAATAGTTTGTAGTATATAAACAAATCATTATTATTTGTTATTGTCCAGCAGTTATAGATTTCTAAGCCATTTAAAAGCTAGAAATTTGTAAAAAATTAAAGTTGCCTATAGTATCCACTACCAGTCAACAGTTTTTGAACAGTAAGCTTGTTAATATTTTTTTAATAAGTCTATTCTGTTCACCAAGCCTGCATTTATTTGATACAAAGTAAAGCAAAACAGAAAAATTGTGAAATATTTTCACTAACCTATTTTAATTAACTGTTTTCTATTTGGATATATTTCAAAATGTAATTTATTGAGATTTCAAAGCTGAAATTTTAGTATCATTACTCCAGTCACACGATCCTTCAGAAATAATTCCGATATTCCGATTTGCTTCTCAAAAATAAGAAAAAAAAGAAGAAAAAGAAACACATTATGATAATGTTTAAATAGAAAGTTTGATCAATAGAAAGTTCAGAAGAACAGCATTTATTTTGAAATAAAAGTCTTTTGAAAATGATTGCTTTATCGTCACTTTTGATCAATTCAAAGTGAAGTGAAGTAACGTACAGCCAAGTATACTAACCCATACTCAGAATTCATGCTCTTCATTTAACCCATCCAAAGTGCACACACACAGAGCAGTGAACACACACCCAGAGCAGCGGTGCCCGGGGAGCAGTGGTGTTGCTGGCCTGAGACTCGAACCCACAAAAGAGTCCTTGCTAAATATAAGTGTTCATTTCTGTAATTTATTTTCCAAAAAACAAAAATGATATTGACTCTAAGCCTTTGAATGATATAGTGCATTATGTTGCAAAAGCTTTTTATTTCAAATAAATGCTGATCTTTGGATCATTATATTCATCAAAGAATACTGAAAAAAAAACGTGAAAAAAAAATGTTTTAAATATTGATAATCAGCCTATCAGCATATTAGAATGATTTCTGAAGGATGTGACACAGAAGACTGGAGTAATGATGCTGAAAATACAGCTTTGATCACATGAATGAATTACATTTTAATATTCAAATAGGGAAAAAAAGTTATTTTAAATATAAAAATATTTCACAATATTACTGTTTTTGCTGTACTTTGGATCAAATAAACGCAGGCATGGTGAACAGAAGAGACTTCTTTAAAAACAAAATATCTTACAGTTCAAAAACTGTTGTTTGGTAGGCTATACAGAAATGTTATATATATATATATGTCCCCCTCACTTCTGAAAAGATGGCTACGCCCCTGTCTAAAATGATCAGGCATCTGCCATCTATAACTCCAACACAGTAAATTTCAGGTGAATGAACTGTACAGCATAAAAACCCTATAAAGTTTTAGGAGTTCCTACCTCTGATTAGTGACAATGTAGCCATATTCCTCTCTGGTGTTTGTCCCATCCTTAGCGGTTTTCAGGATGTTGGTGATTTTCTCTTTTAAATCCAGGTCTTTTGCTGACATGGTGGGCCCCACAGTGTCCCCACTGTCTTCCTTAGGCACAGTGGCAGGGGCTGGTGTGGATGGGGGCTGAGTAGGGGCCAGCTGGTATGTTGGGGTTGAAGGCAGAGCTGAAACAGGTAAGGGGGGTTTCGCTCCTTTTTCTGTCACTTTATCACTACCTTCTACAATTGTCTGTTGAGGAAAACACAAAAGCATTGTGTGTAAAAAAAAAAAAAAAAGCACAACATAGAACTAATAATTAAGTTTTTTTTTTATTTTTACCTGAAAATGCAATATACAGCAAATTAATAACTCCTTTTACTCATTTATAATGCTGTCTGACAAGTGGCAGTGTTCTCACTGACTCACTCAACTATGCATTAAAAGTGTTACTTTCTTTAAACACTAAGGTGAATAATGAAGACTGCAAATCTGTGTCTACCTCTTTTACCGTGACTGTCCCTGGGGATTGATCTGAGGAACACAAAGATAAGAAAAAAACATCACACAGTGCTTTTGTCCCACAAATAATCTTAATGATATTAAAATAAATACTGAGGGATGCATAACACCTAATGCAGTTGATAAAATGTAATTATATGATTCAAGCAGTGTGATAATGCATATGTCTGAATGCATGACATAAGTACATTTGTGTGTTGTGATGTCACTCCATACCTACATTCTCCATGTTTTTTAGCAGCTGTAACACTAGAGTAAGTCTTTTTATCTGCTGAGGGCTCAGGTCCCGTGGGTCCACCCCAAAACTCTTTAACAGGGTGGCCAGCTGTGCCAGTGTATCATCTATAATACAAATATTAACATGCAAAAATGAAATAAAAACATCAGCACAACCGTCACTTACAGTTGAAAAATAAAATGCATATTCACACTTAATAAAATGCTAAATTAACACGTTTATTTATCCGAAGCTACTTGGATTCAAAGTACATATTTTACAAGTTTAAAGATTTTTTAGGATTTAAAACATGATTTTGGTTTTACAATATACTATTTTAGGCACAGGAATCCTAACCCTGAGTTCTGCAAAAATTTATCTTATTATATTTGCTCTCTAAATCTGAAAGCCAACAACTTTATAACACACATCTGTTCAAGTGAGATACAACAAACAGCTCCATAATATCATTTTAATCCATTCAAAAGCGAATGGGAAAACATGCAGAGTTGGTTTGTGTATTATTACATCCTCTTAAGGGCACAACACTTGAAGAGTCCCAAAAAAGGTACTCACAATCAAATCCAGCAAGAGAGCTGTAGTCTTGAGGGATTTTCTTGTTGTTGCGCTGGGCTGAGCTGGGCTGTTCCTGTAGGGTGTAGTCCTCTCCATATTCCAAAGGGAAATCTAGATCTTCATAGTATGGGGCGGCAGGGAGGGCTGCTGCCCCCCTGTGGCGGAAAGAGGGTTGTGAGGAGGAGAGGTAGAGAGAGACAGCATCTTCCAGGAGCTGACGGTCTCTGTCTCTTTGCTGGACACCAGCTCGAGAGCGAGGTCGCTGGTATCCCATGCTGGTGTGAGGATGGAGAGAATGGGTCATGTCCTCCTGTAAATGAATATAAAAAGATAAGATAAATCTGTTTGAATTTCTATGCTACTTTCGAAAAATAAAGGAGCCTTACTTGTAGGTATGAGTATGGGTCCATTGGAAGGGCTTGCATCCGGAGAGAGGACTGGTGAGGGTCTAGGACCATGTAATCCATGTAGCTCTGAGCTGTACCGGGTTCAGAATTAGAGCTGGAATAGACCTTTTTAGCTGCAGGCTGTGGCGGCCTAAAAAAACATTCAGTAAATTACACTCAATCTAATAAAAGAGATCAAACATTTGAGGTATGAGAGAACTCTGAAATCAAGTTTTCCAGCAGCAATAACGCACACTCAAAGGAATGATTGAAGAATAAAAAAAAAATTGCTTTCTCATCCTCATGCTGTTTCAAACCTTTCTGACTTACTTTTTCTTGAGTACCACAAAATGGAGAAATTCTGAAGAAATATTTTTTTCATTCATATAAATACTATAGACCATTCAGGCATCATAAAAGTATTATAGATCGTTTACATAAGTAGAACACACAAGTCTATGAAGCATAAAAAGTGTTCAAAAGCCATAAAATAGCTTCATGTGAGAAACACAACAATCTTCTGTAGTAAGTCTGTATGCATTGAAAATATTAATATCCATTGGAGTTGATGTTGTGGTACCTTCTGACTCTCTCACACTTTGCTTTCTATCAAGTGTCTATTAACATATACAAATAAAGGAAAAAATGCCTTTTTTAAAAAGAAAATCTTGACATCCATGCTAACTCTGCTTCGAAAATTCCCGAGGGAAGTCCTGATTCATGAATGAAACATTATGTCTAATCAAATGAATTGATAAAGTTTTCAACAGTCTAAAAAAATTTATTAAAGAATCGGACTGATCCGCCCATCCATTAACAGTTAATTGAAGAGAACAATTTAAAATTCAAAAAGCTATTATATGAATTCAACAAACTTAGAACATCGTGCACTTTCATGATGCTTTTATGGTGCTTTTGAGTCCATTAAATGTAACAGAACTGCACAGAAAAAATTCCACTAAGGAATTAAAGTCATACAAATTTGAAACAATATGAATGATATATTCTTTAGTTCAAACTAAAAGCATTGTTTGTTCCTGGTACTCACTGTACATTCTGGACCTTTTGTGTGCGTGTGTGAGGAATACGGCTCAGCTCCTTTGCAATGATGTGTTGGGTGATTTCATGTTGCCAGGAGAATCCTGTTCACAAGCACACAAATACACACATCAGCACAAACAATGTAAGTATGGACATGTCAACCAGTATTAAACGTATAGTAGTACTTCTACAGTACGTGACTTGCCAAAGTCTTTTTTTCAGGAGTGAGTCAGCTTGCATTGTGAGTGTACTTTTTCTCGAAAACAAGTCTGAAACTTGAGATTCTCAGTCCTGTCTGCAGTGCTTTTTATGTTTGCCTTTAGTCTCTCCTAATCCTAATGGATAATCTATTTCTTCATTATTTCATTTGATATTACACTAAATTATTCTATATTACACTTTTGATACACCTTGCACACTCCATTAGATATAGCAGATGCCAGTACTTCTATTGCAAAAACTGGTAATATAATGAATCAGAAAATAAATGAAGTGTTAAATATTAAAACTGCGGGAAATGTTTTGCTGTCAGTACCATAATAAAATCAATGTAATGCAATGCAATGTACGGTATCCTGATAGATAAAATGTTGGGGGAAAAAAAATATTTTCTTTTTCATAATGAACTTTTTTGTATATAAATAATGATTTCTTTATAGGATAGCAAAGTTACCATTTTTCATATTTTCAAAAAATAAAAAGCACAAAAGTAATAGCATTACCACTGCAAATGTGTGTGTGTGCAAGCCTACAAAACCTCCACAAAAAAAAAAAAAAAAAAAAAAAAAAAAAAATTCGACATAAACATTGTGTTTCCTGGCCAGAGAGAAAGATGGCTTAATAAACATACTAAATACTGTCTTAATAAATTTGTGGTTATGTTTTGAGGTAGATGCTTGAAAATATTATTAGCCCAGTATAAAAAACAACAGAAGGTAATTTGAAAGTCCCCACCTTGACAAAAATCGAAAAAACCAAAGCTTGTGTAGTGTGTGTGTGTGTGTGTGTGTGTGTGTGTGTGTGTGTGTGTGTGTGTGTGTGTGTGTGTGTGTGTGTGTGTGTGTGTTACCCTGACGCATCAACTCTTTGAGCACTTCCTGCAGTCTCTGAAGAACAGGAACAGAGACCTGGTACTGAACCTGGTCATGTCTGGAGCTCTGGCACTGTCCAAAGAGCTTGTCTGTAAAACATACAAACACAAACCATTCATATCTAGAACGCTGAATACAAAATCTGGTAAGGAAACCTATTTTAGAAAAATATAATACAATAATACATAAATAATATTTAAATGATGCAAAAGGATAGAAATGCATCTCCCGAATATTATGTAAAAAAAAATTATTGATGTCAGTATAAACATTACAATAATAAAACATCTTAAATACATAAATATGGTGTGGCTACGAAGCAAATAAAAATGTTGCAAACAAAGTAACTCATAAGTGAAAAATTTGTCAGTTTCTTGACTGATAAACACCCATAACATATTCAACCCACCCCACACATAAACTCACATCCCACACATATACCACTGACTCATCCCTGACTAAACCTCCAGTTGTGTGGTTTAAAAAAAGCCCTTGATCCCTTCACGCAGATGAGCTCTAAACATAAACCCTGGCCATTTTCTATATCTCAGAGCAGATCTGTTCATGAACATGACTCACAGCTATTTATAGTACAGATGGAGATATGAGAGCACTATGGGGGAGAGGGATCAGTTGCCCTGGGGCATGGAAATACATAGTCCATTATTACATCGCATAAGAAGTGACCCCGGAGAACTGATCTCACACCATGACTTCAGCAAAAGAAAAATGTACAGTAAAGGAGTAACACACACAACACAAAATTATTTTCTTCCTCTCATAGTATATACATGATAATATTCATAACAGATATTTTTCGGAAGTTTTTATTTTGTTTAATGGCTGACTATACATTGGTTAAGCAGCATAGACAGACACATAAATACATAAAAGCTACATAATAAGAATAATAATTTTTTTGTCAGAATCTATTTTTTTAAAACGACAGACTAAGGGATGAAGTGAAGGCCTTTGGGATCTCCTTTTTTTTGTATTATTGAAAAAAATTCTAACTGAGGTTTATTATGTCTTATGGAACCTTTTTTGCCATGGTATAAGAAAATTGCTTTTAGTAGAATTATACGAATTGTGTGATTCCATCTCAAAATTCTGAGGAAAAAAGTCTGTATTGTGATATAAATAGATTCAAATAAATTCATAAATAAACTCAAGAGTTAAGTGTGAGATATAAAATCAGAATTGTGGCATGTGAACTGGGAATAGTGAGAAAAAAAGTCTGAATTCTGATTGCATATCTCACAAATTAGACTTTGTTTCTCGCAGTTCGGAGAAGATAACTTTGAATTGTGAGATATAATCTCAGAATTATGAGAATTTTTTTTTTAAATCAAACACTACAAGCACCAGCAGAGGATGTTATATAAAAGGTGAATAACTCCCTTTTTTCCCACTTTCTCTATTTTATTACTGTGTCTCTGTAAATATTCAGTGTAATACAAACACCTGACTTTCAGAAAGTGTGTGTGTGGAGGTGTCAGAAAAAAGGGACTGGACTGGAAGCAAACTGCATTTCACAAAAAAAAAAAAAAAAAAAAAGGTTACTCCTCTGTTCCATCATTTTTTTGACACTTGACCATGTACAGCAACCCAAGACCCAGCCAATCGTCAATGCATCAATGCATCAATCTTTTGAATTTGCAGGTACGCATGTGTATGGGCAGATATGTGCGTATCTGGATGCACGGCAGAGACGTGAGTCAGTGCGTAAGCACCGGGTAGTGAGTCATCAGTGATTGTGGGGGTGTACACCCAGCTTTCATTGGCTTGATGATGTCACCGTTACCAAGGGGACGTGGAGCAGAGGTGGGAGGGACTTGGCGGTGAGAGAGAAGAGCAGGTGACAGAATACTAGTGATTTGTGGCTGTGGAAATACCATACACAGGTAAATCCCTGAGAGGAGTACAAAATAACAGACGGAATGTGAATAATTCCAGTTTGGAATTTTTAGGTAACTGCATTCAAACACAAAAACAATATGGGGCCATACCAACACACTAATGAAAAAATACATAAACATATAAATATTTAGTCAGCATCGATAACTTAACTAAATGTTACATACAGTGGGGTTTAAGAGTCCGAGACCACATTATTTATTTTTAAATTTAATAGTGGAAATTATCAAAAAGGTTTAGGATTCAAATTAGAAAAAATAAAAATCTGATGGTATATGAGGAATATGAAATATTTCAGATTCTGCATTATATTCAAGTCATCATTCCAATAAGCACATTTCTGACAATGGCATCTTTGTACAGACGATCAGATGTGTTTTGCTTTCAGGAAGCACAAGCTGCTCTTTGGATCATTCTCAAATCATACTGGTTTTACATCAAGTTTTACACAAACTTGTGGAGTTTGTGCAGCTGAAATTTACATTTCATTCAAATAGTTAAAAACAAAAATTGTAGCACTTCACACTAAGGTCCCATTCTTTAACATTAATTATTGGATTATTAACTACCAATGAGAGTTTATTATTTTTATTTTTTTACAAAGATTGTGTATTTGTTACAGTTTTGATTCATTGTTGTTATCGTTAGTTAATAAAACACAACTGTTCATTGGTAGTTAGTGTTTGATCATGTCCATTAAATAATATTAACAAATGCAGCTTTTCATTTTAAGGATCCATTAGTGAATACTGAAATTAACATTACCTAGGATTAATAAATGCTTAAGAAGTATTTTTCATTGTTAATTCATGTAAACTATTGTTAACAAATGAAACCTTAATGTAAAGTGTCACAGAAAAAAAAAAATATTAATTTAGAAAATAATGCAAAATACAAGAATTTCCAGATTTTTGGAACCCATTGTATCTTCATGTGGACGTCTATGTAAAATACTGACATAAAGAACATAAACAGCCGCCTCCAGTGTACACCAACACTATCTTTGTTAATGCTGACTAATATGAGTGAAGCGAAAGTTCCTGCAGTGTAAATTATTCAGCTCTGTGCATGTGTCTCCTGTTGTGTCGTAGCACTAGCAGGATGTAGCAGAGCTGCAGTGTCAAGTGATGATCCGGAAATCACAATTAGATCATCATAAGCAAGAAATAAAGAGACAGGACGCGGAAGATAGGTACACTTCCTTGGTTCTGAATGTAAGATTTACTGAATCTACGCCATATGATACTGTCTCCCTCTTGTGATACTCACCATCAGAGCAGAACTGCTCCCTAGAGCACAGCCTCTTCTCAAACAAACAGCCTATATGAAAGAGACAGAAAGAGAGAAGAAGAGGAACAGTTGAAAACAGAATAAAACTAATGAAAACCTCAAAGTATTTTTATGAATGGAGATATACTTTAGTATAGTCTTTTTTCAAGTGATGTCTAAGTGACCTTTCTTTCACCAACACATTCATCTCAGCCATAAACCAATGCATCAAATTCTGACTTTCTGACTCTAATAGTATAGTTATATCTTGAAGACACAGCATATAAACAATATTGAATCAAGATAAGAATCATTCATCCATGATGGCCTATGACTGCAGCAAGTTTCCCCTAAAGTGTAGAACTGCTGTGTGGACAGATAGAATGAGGAGAAAAACTCTGCTGATCAAATAAAAAGAGAAACCATATCTGCCAGTGAGCATGACCTGGCTATGCTTAAGCAAGTATATGGGTGAGTGTATGTCTGTTTGTGTGCCTGAATGTGTGTGTGTATTCTCTAGGCTGGCCAACAGCACCGCTGTCAGGGGGTCGGGTGCAAGACTCAGGCTGATAAAGCTGGAGAGAATAAAGTAAAGTGGCCTAAAAACTGATTTAGACAGTTTAGACTGCATTGAGCTTTTGGTTTTTGGTGAAAAAAAAAAAAATCTAAATTAAATTATAAAGCAGATAAGGGTTTTTCACATGTGGGCTTAATACAAGATTATTGTAGTTATAAACTTCTTATTTCAAAGCTTGTCGCAAACGAGTTTTTGTCCAATCCTGGTGTCATTTAACAGCTCCCGATCGAGACAGAGCATCCCCAATATCGTAAATATCAAACATGATTGTTTCTGTCATTCTTAGCTAAATCCGAAAATTCCTTGGTAACTGCAAATATTCAAATATTTTACTATATTATACTAAAATTATATAACAATAATGTGGTATCATATAGGCTACCATATTATTATATAATATGATATTATAGCTATAATAATATAATACTAGTCTCTAACCTTTTAAGATCTGAAAATAGTCTAGTAGTGTGTCCCATGCCTCTTTAGCAACAGACAAACTGTCGCGTGCTTTGGATCACAAAAACACCGCTGTCGTCTGCGTTTTTATGGGAAACATGTCAAATGGTGACAGAAGCCATTTCGATTTTTTTTTTTCATTCCCACCTTTAAAGTCCTAAAAGTCCAGTCAGGAAAAGCAGTGTAACACCGCAAATATTTAAATATTTATTATATTATAATATAATAAAATAATAATATTATAATAATATTATATATATTATATATATAAAATGACAGGCCTACTTCTATAGTATATCCTGCACAAACGAGTCTCTACCTGATCATGCAGGTCTCTAATAAGAAGGGGCCTGTTATAATGTTATGATCGAGGCTCTGGACTCTGAGCATAACTTGTTTTTCTATAACAAACTATCAAATATTTTCTATATTTAGGCTACAATAAATATTTTAACTGCTACTATGTAAAAGGAGCACTGCTGTAAAAAGCACCTTATTTGTTTAAAGTATTTGCAAACCAAATGTTATTACACTTTTGTTCATATAAAAGGCCTACTTTTAAATGAAAAAAAGAGCACAATACACTACTTTTGAATTATTAATTTTGTGCATAACAATGTGATTAATCGCAGACAATAATGCGATTAATCGCAATTAAAAATTCACTTCACCCCGGACTACAGTTCCTATCATCCATTGCACTGATTACACGCACACAGCTGAATGCACTGATTACACACACAGCTGAAACCAGTCACACATTCACTATATAACACTCACTCAGATCACCTTCAAACTGTTGAGTATTGTTTAGCCATGTTGTCTCGTTTCCTGCCTTGTTTGGATCGTTTACCTGGTTTTGATTCTTGTTTTCGTATATTTGGCTTTACCCTTTGGATTACCCTGTCTGGACATTGTTCGCTCATCGAAGACCCAAGCTTGCCCTAGGATTATTCTTGTGTCTTGCCCTCTATATACCTGTTTGCCATTGTTTGACCCATGCCTGTTATGTCCACGTCTCTGACCAATAAAGGCCTGCACATGGATCCGCACATCTCGCATCTCTTCAGACCCGTGACAGCTATAGGGCACAGAAGCAATGCTAAAATTAAAGTTAAAATTCCTAATATGTTGGACTTCTTACTAAAAGTAGCCCTTTTTGCCTGTTGATAAACCTGTGTGAAACATGATTCAGTTTCCCCTGGATTTAAAATGATCCATGGATAACAAGTGTGAAAAGCCCTATTATGGGTTAAAATAAATAAAAATGTAAACGTTTGCTGCACTGCAAAACAAGTTCTTATAATATTGAAAGGTGAAGGTTACTGAACACAGTTCTAACGAACAGTTATTTTTTGAAACACTCCAGTTTACGTTGATCAAAATGGGAAGTGTAAAGTTTGCTCATTATTTACAGCTATTTTCCACCAGGAACTTGTGAACTGCTGATTTAGAAATAGAATGTGATGTCAATCTCTCATTTCCACTTTCCACTGATGACTTATCACTAATGACTTGACTCACGCCAGATTAATGATTAAAGTGCACGGGATTCTTGTAAACAACATAATAAACAACACCAACTACTATCAGAGTTTAGTCTCGGACATACATGGTGCAAATATAAATAAGATTATGAGCAATATATTTGCACAAAATAATCCAAACAATTTGTCTGTGTAAATTCGTATCAGGATAAAGCAGCAACAACCTTGAACTCTAAAAAAGACCCTGTTAGTCAATACATCAAAATTAGCCCTCTGAAAATGACAAGACATCTTATTCAAAATCATCTTACTCAAAAGTCATGCTTCCCAAGACTGCAGAAATATTATCAATTTAAATTATCAAAATATAAACAAATATATGCTTTCATGGCGCTGCTTTTTATTTACACAGAACTAAAATCTGAGTCGGTTTAGAGCAGCCTTAACCAGGCTGTGCAAAAGGGCAGCTACTGAAAATTCATACCATTCATAAATGTCAATAGTAAACACAAGTGCATGAACAACGCACGAAAAAAATGAAATCCCAACAACCTCACGAAAACATTCGTCCATTAAGAAAACCGCGAGAGTGTAATCGAGAGACTGTTGATCAAGTAGAAAATGTAAAAGACGTAGTAGATGAGACTATTACAGAAATATTTGCAAATGGGTCACTCATCCAATGTCGCTGACGTGTCGCTAAGGATACAGAGAAGACTTATTCCTATTGGTCAGAACAGGGAAAGAGAGTAAAGAGTATTTCTGTTAACCATATAATGCTTGCATAAAGGAATATAACATAGTCGATGATATATACATAGCCTCCAATAAAACATAAAGTGGATAAATGCTTTCAAAATACTCAAATTTGAAAATTGGCCCTCTCCATGGTGCTGAAATGATGCTCTTCGCTGAGCGACTCTTTCCTTGTCTGTCCTTTCCCACCAGTTGCATGATAAAGCTATAAACACTTAATTTTACGTCTATAACACTTTTAATGCATGTTTAGGGGGAGACGTGTCCACAATGGCAATCCGAATTAAACAAAATATGCAAATATTCTCAAAAAGTGATTTTAAAATAATGGCACGCATCTATATGAAACCATGTTAAACGTGATCCCATATTTCACATAATACACTACATTGCCCACGAATAAAATCATTTGTTATACTGTATATATATGTGGCCACATTTACAGGCCTTAACAACCACACTAATGCACGTCTGTGCACAAAGAAAATTACATTCTTTCAATCGATTTTCTTGATAATTTATTTTCTAGCGACATTAATACCTACCGTATTTGCCTGCAAACCCAATCTGGCAGAATACGGACATCAAAAACAGGGCTCTCCATACTCGTGGATCCATCATATTAACTATCCACGGGACTGAAGTCAGCACGCGCCGTTTTATCGCCCTCCGTCAAGAATTTAAATCCACATTTTGTCGGTCGATGCCGCAGGCTTGTGCTAAACGCTTGTAGCACAAGTGACGGACGCGTCAGGTAAGACAACTTAACTGTAGGCGTTCGTTTTAGGCAGTAATAAACACACAGGGACATTAACGAAAGTACTGAATCTCTGGTGCGGATCTGGAGCGGGAATCACGATCTTCCTTCATCGATGTGGCGGGGACCCGCAATTACGTCATAAGGAAACCAGGAGGTTTGTGAAGAGTCTTACATGCAAAATGAAGGAAAGATGCTAGAGCCTATACATCTGGCTCCTGGTTTACCTATGAAATGAAAGAGTGGGCAGGATGCGTTGCTGTCTGTTAGTAGCATTGACTGCAGAAGATGATGAAATCCTTCTGTTGGTTATTGTTTTCCTCCTCCCACGAATAGACTGAGGTCAAAATGAAAATGACATCACATATCACTGATGAAAGTATTTCTATCAAATGAAAATGAGGTAAATCCAATGACATCCAATGGCTTATAATAACGGCGGACACACTACACTTTATATTTATATACACACACACTTTATTTATCTAACACACATACTTAGTATACACTTAAATTTTGCACACAATATATATGTACATACATAACTTCATTTTGTAATATACTTGCCTACAATTGTCATTTGTATATTGTTATTCACTCTCTACTTATTTGTATTTTTTATTCTTTTATTATGTGTTTTATGTTCTGTCGCTGTCATTCTGTTGTACTGCGGAGCTTCTGTCACGAAAACAAATTCCTCGTATGTGTACATACCTGGCAATAAAGCTCATTCTGATTCTGATTCTGATTCTGATTCTGACAATTGCTAATTGTTACCCACACCTTTATTTGGAATCATACAAAAACGTGTTTTCTGTGTTCCTTCCTGAATAGGGAATGTTTAACATGATAGCAATAGTTTTGTGCAGTGGTAGTGCAAGTGGGCTGAGTGACCATTTGAAATATACATTGACATCACATGTGATGTATTAAATTGCTATTTGTAGTTGATAGTTGTTTAAAAAGGATATATAAAGTGCTACATTAGGCTTACAGCTGTCAAACATATGACAAATCAATATTTATTGTATATTAATGTATGTGTCTCATAGAAAACCACTGTCAAAAGAAAACAAATGTCATACTCAGTCATCATCATATATACGTCATCATAATCTACCATCAATTGACACAGTAACAACAAAACGTTATTTATTAGAAGGAGACGCCCCCTATTAAGCTGTTAAAATTGAGCTGTGGTGCCACCAACTGTCCGGGTATTGTCAGTGCAGTAATATTTTTATGCGCCCTGGTATTATATTTTATGAGCATGGCTTTGCCATTTGACTTTTGCAATACATGTTTAAAATAGTGACCATATGATGCATTAGTTTTTTTTTTTTTTTTTTTTTCTGAAATACACAACTTTCCAGACTATCCAAAATAGTATTTTTTATTTTCCTCTCAACTTTGTTCTGACTGTAAATGTGAGGGTCTAATAAAATGTGGCGTCAGGTCCAACTCTATATGAAAATGTTTTACAGAGCATACTTACTTACATTACTTGCATACTTAACATCTTATGATCTATGTCCCGGAATCTCGCCATGTTCCCCTTTACCCCCTCTGAATGGCTTTTCATCTCGGTGGAATCTGTGTATGTCTGTTTGGTAGGTTGCTAAGAGGGAGTTTTTGAAAGATGACCTACTGGGCAACTCCCACCACTTCATATAAACCTTGTCCTTGCATTTAGACACCACATTAAAAGACATACATTTTTAGTTAAATTTCTTATTCATTGACTCAATAAATACAAAGCAATTAACAAAGCAATTTTCTTTAGATACCTAAGTAATGTATTTTTATGGTCATAAAAAATTTCATTTAAAATACAACACAATAACAAATAAGGAATTAAAAACAAAACAAAAAAAAATTAAACTTAGTTCTGCTTATTGTGTCATTATATAGATTTGACAGCTGTTTTTGTTTTTGAAGCACTGATGGATTTCTGTTGTGGTTACCTGGCAACATATACTCTGTGTCTTTTGACCTCATCAGAATTCATTTTAAAACGATTTTTCCCACCTGACACATGCCTGTTCCAGAATTGCCCTGTAATCCAGGAATTTTCAGAGGCTGCTCTCATGATGTGCTGAAAATAAATGTGATTAATGATGAAACATTGGGATGACGAAACAAATTTGTAATAGTAATTTTGCTGTTTTTGAACATTTCATCTTTTAATGACTATCCTTTCCATTAGATATATACCACACACACAAACAATAAACATGACTAAAATGTCTTCAAAGTACCTGAACAATCTGTGTTTGTTCCAATGTAAAGACCAATATTAAAGAGTCAGTGAATGTTAGGATAATAACATACAATTTATTGAAACCAAATAAAAATCTTAAATTGAAACCTTTTTTTTGTGTGTGCATTTATTTTATTTTTTTTTCACCACAACCTGTCAACCTAAAAATATAAATGGACCCCCAATTTGTGCGCTCTGACACCAGTGACCTTGGTTTGCTGAAAATAATAAACTAAAAGACCCCCCACCCCCTGCTACTTTACTCTATTGACCATGTGACACCAGGGACAATACATTGCATTCACACAGATGCATTCAGAGATATACAATATATACAAGATTTAACTCATATTGCATTAATATTTGCACATTTGTATTCTGTATCAACAAGTCTAAATAAAGTGTTATGAGATTGTTGAGTCTCTGCCCCATCATGTCCACTCTTTTTTCAAGAGGCCCTTAGGAAGCAGCCTGGTGACGGGGTTCAGACTGGAAGTCTATTAATAACTTTGGCAGCTGTGGAGTAACATCGGCTTCTCCGGCACTATGGTTAGCCTGGGGAACAGGCAGAACACCGGGGGCTAGAGTGACAGAGATTGTATTTGTTATATTTGATGACACAAATACAAAGTTACATTACTTCCCAGGTGTAATGATGGAGTTTATGACACATGAAAAACAAATTAAGAACATTCCATCATTGAAAGGATGACGTGGTATATCGAAAATATAAAGCTTTCCTCTCATGACTGCAAACTATTATATATATAGCTGAAGGCATTCAAAAGGCAAACACATTAGATTCAGGGAAAAATATTCAAGAGCTCTATAATTAAACTCATACTAATCTTGGCATCATTTTGCATTATCTTTAATATTATTAAAGGGCATATTTAATCAAAACACATAATATTTTCTTATTTTCTTGCTTGAGCTCAAAATGTCACAGAATGAATTATGATGAGGTTGTAATCGTATGTGTATAACAAAGAAAAACATAAAAAGGGATAGTTCACCCAGTTTACTCCCCCTCATGTCAACCCCAAACTGCATTATTTTCTTTCTTTCTTTCTTTCTTTCTTTCTTTCTTTCTTTCTATATATATATATATATATATATATATATATATATATATATATATATATATATATATATATATATATATATATATATATATATATATATATATATATATATATATATATATATATATATATATATATAAAGCCTTAAAGCCTTTGATCAATCAGGTCCAAAAACAAATGCAAAACCAATGGTGATTGAAAGATAGTTGATTCAAATCCATTATTTGATAAGGACAATTTGATAAATAAGTAATGTTTTGTAGGCCAGTTAGTTTTGTCATGGAACACCACGAATATAACAAGGTGACGAAAAAAAACAAAAAACAACCAAGAACAAAAAAAAAAAAAAAAAAAAGTCAAAATAAAGTTAAATGCAATAACATTAACTTATTTTGGGAAAAAGAAAATCCTCTCCATGTCAAATTGACCAGAATACACCATAAGGATTAAATCTAATTTCAGATTCAAATAATATTTCAACTAGAAGACAATTGCTTAAAAGGAAAGTTAGTCATTTGTGCAAAGGTGAAAGCCAAAGTTCGGAAATATGTTGAAAAGAAAACTATAAGTTCATAATATAAATGGCGACCCTTTCATATTGCGTGGATGTTAAATAAGCCAAAACCCCATGTAGAATTATCAATGCAATATGATTTTTATTTTGGTAAAAGAGCTCCTCATGGTAAGCATCGTCTTGTGCAAAAGAAATGACAGCACATTCTACGTGACCTGTGCCAACTCATGGCCCATCCATTTGCTTCACCCAGCTGCTGGAAACCAGACCTCATGACAGCTGAGGAAGCAAGGTTTAGAAATGGAGGCCAACATGTGGGGTGATAACAGTGACAGAAAAAAGTGGGTGGGGGCAAATGGGGTGCTAGATACACTATATATAGTCCAGCTTTGCTGCTTGACACTCATTCTACCACACAGCCGTAAGCAAACCGGCATTTGCACACCATACAAACCCAGTCATGAGCAGGGCATATTCAGCTTCAGCCGAGACGGCTTCCTCTTACCGGCGTACATTCGGCTCTGGCCTGGGCTCCTCCGTTTTCTCTGGCCGTGCAGGTTCTTCTGGATCTGCTCGTGTGTCCTCCAAAGTTTATGAGGTGTCCAAGACCGCCTCTTCTCCCATTTTTTCCAGCCACCGAGCATCCAGCTCTTCATTTGGTGGTGGATCAATGGTCCGTTCCTATGCTGGCCTTGGTGAGAAGCTGGACTTCAATCTTGCCGACGCAATGAACCAGGACTTCCTCAATACACGCACTAATGAGAAGGCAGAGCTGCAACATCTCAACGACCGTTTCGCCAGCTACATCGAGAAGGTGCGCTTCCTAGAGCAGCAGAACCAGGCCTTGACCGTGGAGATTGAACGTCTGCGGGGACGCGAGCCCACGCGCATCGCAGAGATGTACGAGGAGGAGATGAGAGAGCTGCGCAGACAGGTGGATGCACTGACCAATCAGAGGTCCCACATTGAGATAGAGAGGGACAACCTGGCCGATGACCTGCAGAAACTAAAACAGAGGTGAGGCCTTCAAGAAATATTTAAGGATAGGCATTTTAGCTTTTTGACCTTTCAATTTACTCAGGTTAATTTACAGGCAAATTTTCGATTCATTCAGGTAAAATTTCTAGTAAAAGTAGATTGACAGCTTTGTGCGCAGCTTCTCTGAAGTTGGAAACAATAGGATATTGCCATAGCTGTTGACAAAACTCTAGTCCTGATCTTCAATATCCAGACAGTATCTCTTACAATACCGGTGTTGTGTTGAAGTGATTTGATTTATTTCTCTCAGATTACACAACTGCTTACTTTTTGGAGTCATAGTGACTTTTATTTTATAGTAAAATAAAGGTTCTTCATTGACATACATGGTTCCATAAAGAACCTTTAACATCTATGGAACCTTTCAAATCTACAAAAGGTACTTAAACATTCTTTAGATTATGTTCTTCACACTAAGTAAAAATATTGGTGTAAGAACAGTTTACTGGAAGGGTTTTTGGAACCAAAAATGGTTCTTTACTGGCAACGCTGTAAAAAAAAAAAAAAAAAAAAACCTTTTAGAACCTTTATTTTAAAGAGTGTATGTAAAGTCTGTGTGTATTTTAAAGGGTCCGGGTATAGGATACTGTATTATTAGACATCTACCTACTATTCATAACTGTTTAACTTATCCCCAAAATATTCTAGAACAATATAATTGATATGCATTCAGGTTTTCCAACAATGACATCATGGTCAGATTTCTAAAACACAAGCACTAGACAGGAAATCGAGACCATACAGGAAAGTCAAAGGCCAGAACCATCCAACCCCTACCCCACCCACCCCCCCACCCCCCCAGACATAAAGACAACAGGAATGCAATAATGTTTATGTCAGATACTGTAACTGCAAACAGAAACCACTGGTGTAACTCATGTTGGTGTATGATGTTGGAAAGAGTACAAGAGTGTTATTCCTATTTGCAAAAGGACCAAGAGTCACATTACACACCACCCAGATTAAGCAGCTATTATTAGCCTCTTCAATATATCCTCCAGCACTGCAGAGAATGTGTGTCCCTAAAAATAACCCTTATCTCCCTCATAATGTGTGTGTGTGTGTGTGTGTGTGTGTGTGTGTCTGAGTGCATTGCACTCAAGGATCCCACAGTAACCACCCCACCTTATCAGCACTAATTAATGATAACTGTTTAAGTATCAGCAACTGCTATTTACAGACATTGTTCAAAGTGACCTGATGGTGGGCTGCTTTGAAATGACATATAGAGATAATATTGAAGTAATTATATGACATGCAGTTGTAACTATAAGTTATTGCAACCCAGCATAGTATGAAAAAACAACTAAAAAGTCTTTAATATCAGTATTTTAGTTCTCCATCTCTTTTTAGCTCCCATAGGGCATAAAAAAAAATGTATGGTATGCTATGATTTATGGCACAACTCCTTTCATCTCTCTGATGAAAATATCAGATGCCATCTGACTGCCAACAATTACATTCGTGAAACCAGATATGTGCCACATTAACAGCATGCCTCTTTTAAAAGACTCAGGGACATTTACATTAAACCTAAGCCTTCTGTGACTCCAAGCAGAATGTGAGAATATAAAGTTCCTGTGTGCATGAAGAACTGACAACTTCACAAGTCTCTCTCAGCATATCTCAAAGACAGAGGACACTCAAGACACCTCTATTTCTGGCCATGTAGCAGTTATTATGTAACAAATACTACAATATACATTAAAGACCATCTTGCTCAAACTGTAAAGACTTAACAGACTAGTTAGAGCACATTTAGGAGTATTTTAAGTCATTTGATTACTTCAAAATTCTTTGAAGACTCTAATATCTCTTTCTTCCACAGACTTCAAGAGGAGATCCACCTGAAAGAGGAAGCTGAGAACAACCTCTCTGCTTTTAGAGCTGTATGTTCTTTACGTCACCTTCAGTGTTAAGCAAAATGTTGTCAAATTTAAGAAGGTTACCATGGGTGAAACACAAAATGTTATTGGCAAGACCAAAATTGAAGCTTTCTGTTGTTCTTGTGCTTTATGCAGGACGTAGATGCTGCCACTCTGGCCAGGCTGGACCTGGAAAGACGTATTGAAGGCCTTCATGAAGAGATTGCATTCCTCAAGAAGATCCATGAGGAGGTTTGTAACCATCTAAGGTTACATTCCTCAACATTTCCCAAGACTATACGTGACTAACAGTTCATCTATTCCACTATCTCTGTCTGCAACCTCCCCCACTCTCATACCCAGCATACAACACATACACTGACCTTTTACTCATGGGGCTCTGAAGTCAAGTTCTTTAAATGCTCTCTCTGCTTTTTTATTTGACATGTTAGGATAAAATGATCACATGTGTGACTTTGTGTGTGTCAGCTGCGCACTGACAGTGAGGGGGCAGTGTAAAGCTATGGAACAGGTGGAACAGATGCATCCCTATAATTAACAGAGACAGATTCTCTGAGACACAGCTGTGAGAAGGGCAGTGGAAAAATAAAAGGGCCTTACAAGGCTTCATAGTCCTACAATTACAACATCAGAAACTACACTCTTAAAAAATAAAGGTTCCAAAGGAGGTTTTCACGGGGATGCCATAGAAGAACCATTTTAATAATCTAAAGAATGTTTTTGCTTTATAACAAACATTCTGTGCAATGGAAAGGTTCTGTGGATGTTTTTCATGGAACCCTCAATGCCAATAAGGAATCTTTATTTTATGCACTTATCATTCAACATGCTTGATTCCATAGAAGAAAGTCACACTCAATTTCCACTTTACTCTCAGAATGACACTGACTTCATACACCAATCAAGCCTCAACTTGTCAAGTAAAATGACAATGCATAAGCAAGCTCTCAATCCTCTGTGTTCACCTTTTCCTTTAGGAGATCCGTGAACTGCAAAACCAGATGCAGGAGAGTCAGGTGCAGATCCAAATGGACATGTCCAAACCAGACCTGACTGCCGCCCTCAGGGACATCCGCATGCAGTATGAGGCTATCGCTGCCAAGAATATCTCAGAGGCTGAGGAATGGTACAAGTCTAAGGTCTGTATCAGAGATTTTACATAGACACACAAAAGGCTATATTGATATCTATGCATCCAGACTGAAAGCAGACAGGTGTTTGAGCCAAGCAATTTTTTTTCCACCCTCAGGTGTCAGATCTGAACCAGGCAGTAAACAAGAATAATGATGCTCTCAGACAGGCCAAGATGGAGACCATGGAGTTCCGTCACCAGCTCCAGTCCTACACTTGCGAGATCGACTCTCTCAAGGGCACCGTAAGTCCTTAAAGATTCTGTGCGTGGGTTACTATTTCCCAGCCAAAACAAATATTAGCTGAGGCTCAGCACACATGAATCCATCTTATTACCAATTATGAAGTCTTTTATATGTTTCCCCGGGTGCTCAATGAGTAAATGTAATTCAGCAAAGAGCCAGTAATAGCACACAGCAGCACTAGTTTTTATTAATATTCAACTCAGATCATCTCAACTCTGCTTTTCCTCTTCCATCTGTACGTTAGTTTCACCCTACTTCTTGTCCTTTCTTTCTCTCATTTTCTCCATCTTTTTGTTATTCCGTCTGCAGAATGAGTCTTTGATGAGGCAAATGAGGGAGATGGAGGAGAGGAATGGCCGTGAGGCCGGTAGTTATCAGGACACCATTGCCCGCCTCGAGGCTGACATCGCAAAAATGAAGGATGAAATGGCTCGCCATCTCCGTGAGTACCAGGATCTGCTGAACGTTAAGATGGCACTTGATGTGGAGATCGCCACCTACAGGAAGCTTCTGGAAGGAGAGGAGAGCAGGTAAAACTAGAGAAAGTATATAGACTTTTGCTTACTGCTCCCTTAACTGCTATAACAAAGATTTGTTTGATATGATTATTTGTCATGTTTTCAGGATCACCCTTCCTGTGCAGTCCTTTTCTGCCCTGAGTTTCAGAGGTGAGTTCTTCACAACAAAAACTAGATTCACACTTCATAAAGGGACAGTTCACCCACCAAAAGTTTGTCATTCTAAACATACATCACACAGGTATAGTCATTTGGGGTTTCAAAACACTTATAAATAAACACTTATAAACACTTACAAATATCTGTTTTCTTCATCCACAAGGGAGGCAAGCCATTGTTTTTAAATACTTACCTCTTCATCTGTATGTGTTTGAATACCCGAGCTAAAGATGACATCAATAATGCAGTATTTATGTATTAACTATGCGGGGGTGAGTTTAATAATGCCGTGGTTTTGAATTGTTGCTATAGAGACCAGCCCAGAGCAGCACCACCAGCAACAACCGCGCGCATCTGAAGTCCACTCTAAGAAAACAGTTCTGATCAAGACCATTGAGACCCGGGATGGCGAGGTAACAATCACACACAAACAAACACTCGCCAAAATGCTAGTAATTGCTTGATACAATTATTGCCAAATATGTATTTTACAGGCTGCCTATCTTCATAAACGTGTTATACACATAAATGCACATAATCATTTTAAATATGTGTGTTCACAATCATTATCATCAAAATAATTATCTATTTTACTCTAGATTAGGACAAGTGAGGGCATAAATGCCCTCAGCGCTCAGTGCGTAAGTTAATTTTTTTCATCTGTGTTTACAGTGTTTTTTTCAACCACCAAACCCCCCCCCCCCCCCCCCCCCAAAAAAAAGTCCTGTTCTCTGTTAACCATCACTGGGTTGCACTACAGAATGCTCCAATTCTCATGTGTATCACTGTTATTATCTGTTTTCTGCTCTGCTGAATATCACTGAGAGTGTTTCTGCACAGCACATATGGAGAATTTCATTTATCAAAGACTGCGACCTTGCACTTGCCCAGGATTGATTTCCAGCAGGAAATTAGCTGTTTTAACTTACAGAAATGCCACTTTCAGTTGTCTCTGTCCCTTATTACGGAGTATCAACCATTCACTTTAAAGCACTTTTGTGTTTTCCCAACATGTATATGCAGCCATCTCTTCATGCAAATCATCTGTATCCTATTCAGACACTGTTGCTCTAATCATTCCTTTTTTTCTTTTCTTGCTTCAGGTCGTCAGCGAGTCCACACAGCACCAGCAGGACGTCATGTAAAGCCTTTGAAACAGATTGAATTTCATTGAATCCCTTTCCCTATACTTACATTTTCACCGACGGCCTCAGGCTTTTTATGCACACACCCAGTATTGCCATGACCCATTACCACATGAGTGGATGATGCAGAAAGACAACCGCAAAGTGAGCTGTAGAACGAGAGGATGAACGAGGAAAATGGGATAGTATGCATACTGTCTGGAAAGTCCTGAAATCCGCCAGCTGATGTCAAGAGTTTTTGTTGATTTGAATGTACTTGTGCTTGTGTGGTTGGGTCATATCTGAGAACCTGTGTTCCACTGCTACAAAAAGACAACAATAAATGCCACAGTATTTTCCTCCTATAAAATTTAAGGTTTCTTTACTTTTGGATAAATGTCATACTAGCAAAAACACTCCACTGTATTTTCCACATACAAAATTGAAGACTTCTGTGATTTTGGATTCATCTCTTGCATAATATATAGTAATAAAAAAAAAAAAAAAAAAAAAAAAAACATATATATATATATATATATATATATGTATGTATATATATATATATATATATATATATATATATATATATATATATATATATATATATATATATATATATATATATATATATATATTTATTCATTTATTTTTTATCAATTGTGGTGTACACAACACTACCTTAAAATTTTGGTTATAAAAAAGATTAGACACGAACATGAACTGTATATTAAATATTAATAATATAATATTTTTAAGGAACTTTCCTGCAATATTACTTTTAGTTTGATACATTTATACAGAGACAACTGATAAAAACAAATCCTAATTTTAATTTAATTAAACAGATATACTGTAATTTGGCACAAAGCACCCCATGGCTAAAGTCTTTCATATCAGCAGATTAAAAAAATACAGATACACAAATAAAGTTCAAAAATATCACTGAGGTGATATGTGGACTTACACTGCACTTAAAGGCACTTTGACCTAGATGTCAAATGCTAACTCTTCTCTTCAAATACACACACACACACACACACACACAAATTAGCTGTTATAGTTTCTTGAGTAAAGAAAACACTGTACTTATCTAAACATCAGTTATTGGTCGTAAGGATTATCAATAGCACTGATTTAAGATAATAATAATGAAATGTGTGAAAAGCCCTTTTAGGTACTAAAATGTATTTTTAAAGTACTAATATTAATTAAAGGTCCCAAATAAGTATGTAAGGGTAGTCTAAGGTACAAAGCCACAGCGACATGTTAATACCTTTTTTTTTTTTCTAACAGTGTGGTTGTTGGTGTTGAAGTGAAGATGGGCTTCTCCCTATGAATGAAATGACAAGAAATGTCACACACAGATTGTGGCTATTAATATAAGAGAGTACAAAACTGGCTGTAATTGGGAGCATATAATGCTAAAGCTAGCTGAAATAACATCTTCTAATCAAGAGAATCTAGACCACCACAGAAAGCATATATTCTGAGCACTTACACATAAGAGAAAGAGAAGCTTTACCAGCGAAGCCCCTCTGTCCGAGACTCGGTGGACATTAACTAGAATCTTTTACCTTCTACAAGATGATTGTGACCATTGCAGAAAAGCAAGGGAATCTTTAAATTTTGTTGAAGTTGTTTACGAATTAAAACTATGCAGCAGCTCATAAGATGTGAATTTCTGAAAACTTATAATTAAAAGGAAACCACAGCTCTAGATTTTTCTTTCGATTTGCAACTAAAACAATAGGATGACAACAATAATCCATTTTAATGGGATTTTATTTTCCACCATGTAAATGAATTCTACCCCTGCAGGGATATATGCACATTTGTTTTCGAAATGGAAAATTATCCTGTGCATCACAGAGCTACTTGAGCATGTTTTGTCTTTATTACTGTTGCATTCCTACCCGAAAAGAGTTCACATGATTTAATGTTTCGACCTGTGCCTCAAAGGCATCAACCTCCACATTCTTTGCCATTTATATGCAACGTCTTTTGTAAACGGCAATATGTTAAAAAAGAAATGGACACAAACACACCATTTGACTTCAGGAGCACAACATTTATGGTTATCAGTATTGTACAAATACATGCTCAGGAATAATGAAAAAAAGAATAATGATCAACATCAATTTAATTACATACAGAGCTCCACTTGAAGTCTTAATCTAATAAATTAGAAATAAATTATAATTACAAATAACTATCAATGGGACAATTCAAAGAGACAGTTTTCAGCACACAGATGTAACCACGGATTAGAGAGAAAAAAAAAAAAAAAAAAAACTTTATAAAAAGAACCAAAGCACTAGCAAGAAAAAAGAAATGCAAGCATATTTACATTCAGACAATGTACAAAAATTTACAGGAAAGCCAAGCTGTTACTTTGAAAGAGATGCAGTAAACAGAGGAATTTAAGCCTTTGAGCCCTTTCACTACTTTAGAGTGAGGAAAAGATTGGACTTTGACTCTTCATTGCTCCAACAGCCCTGATAAACACAGACGGGAAACTGGGTGTGAAATCACCCCATATCCAAATATGAGGGTAAATCAGAAATTAAGACTGAACCCTGCTGCAGACTCACATGACAAATGCTTTCACATATTCATACACATACACACCACGAGAATACTCCAAATACAGAGACACTCTGTCTATATCTCTCCATTTCATGCTTTCTACACACAGAAATACACATCTTTTTCTGTGAGAAGTCCACCATTGGAAATATCTTCCACCCTTCTTGGGCATCTTTCTTTAATCATTTTCAAAACTCTCTCTTGTAGGCAAGGACACTTAAATCAGTCACACAAAATCCCTTAAGTGTTCACAGTTACATCGTTAGGACTCCTCTGGATGCCACAGCCCCTGAGATTTAACTGGGAGCCACCCAAACAGTCTCTAGATATGAAGCCTTAAACAGAAAAAAAACAAAACAACTAAAAGCAGATTAAACATGTATAACTACAACACAAAAAGCAATGGTAGCACTTTGCCCACATGCACTGGCTAATGATAAACGCACAGAACATTTTATTATATGCTTGTGCAACAGGCTCAGATTGAACAGAGATTGTGTTCACCATACACGGTTTGACAGATTTTGTGTGGTCCCTGACACAGAGCAGATAAAGCCATTTGAAACGGTTATAAAACGATGCACACCTCCCTGCCTGTGCTGTAAACATAATGTTATCTGAAACATCTTTAAAAGGTCACAAACGAACAGGAGGACTGAAGCTTGAACCTGTAAACTGGATATACAAATAGTCTGCCAGACAGAATCAGAGCATGCTTTATGACAGTTTAGACGCAAAAATGCCAAAGCCATATTTGGTCCCCGAGTTCAGACTGTACATAATGGATGTTCTTCTGTGGTAATGAGACCATTCTTCTCGGATGGAGTGAAACAGCAGCCTAATTATGGGAAGAGAAGCACACAAACATACCACAACCATCTTCAGCAATATATAATGGAGTTAAATGCAGGAGAACTGAGCCATACTGTGGTTCCACAGTGTTTTGTAAACAAATGATCCATTTGCTGCAACGTTTTTGTGGCATTTGAACAAAAATACAGCATGGGAATACAGCAAATCGATTTTGGTATGAAAGTCGTGTCAGCCATCGCGGCGGCTGAGGTAACCACATGCTCTAGATCTGATCCGGCCGCAAAGTTCTCGGAATGGTTTGTGCTGTGCAGTTCCTGTTCAGTGAAGAGTACAGGGTCAGCCTCTCACTGCGGGGCCTGTATGGGCTGTTAGGGGCACTCGGGAGCCGTAGTCATAGTCCAAATCTACAATATGTGAGCCGCCAATCAACCTGTCATGAGAGTAGCCTCTTCTGTCCGTACGTCTGTCACGGAAGTTCTGGATGTAACTCTAAAAGAGAAAGCAAATGTGTATTCAATCTCTGATTAATTGAAAAGATAAGCATAGGGATTCGTTTGTCAGGTTTTGCAGATCTGGTTTCAAGATAATGTGAACTTGCAGATGAATTTGAGGCCAGACAGATGACTTACCGGAGAAAGCACATCTCCATCGAAGCGGCGAATGGTGTTGGGTTTGCGGCGGTGTGTGGGCTCCGGAGGCTGGAGTTTGGGAGGAGGGTTTGGGGGATGAGGGTTGGTCTGAAGGGGGTGATGGTACTTCTGTTGCTGTGGCGGCTGTATCTGTGGCTTTTTCTTCTTTTTCTTTCGGCATTCCTTTCTTTGTTCCTTTTGACGAATCCGCATTAACTGTACTCTTCTCTGCTGGTGACTGATGAAGACTTTAGAACAAAAAACAAAAATAAAACAAGGACGGAATTATGAAAGACCGACAGGAATGGAAGAAATATTCTTACATGGCTTTAGCCCATCAGGTCACAACTGCAAAACAGAGGCGTTATTCTACTCTGTAAAGACACGATGCAGTGTGTACTGGGCTGGGTCTCTCAAACAGTGGTCCAAAGCGAAGCTGATAAACAAACCGTTGAGTGTTTTGACACATCCTGCTCTGTGCAGGGCTAAATTGACATTCTGTTCGGTGTCATTATTAAAAACAGACAGATTATTTCTGCCCATTCAGTCACTCTGTTGTGCCTCAGCAGCTTCGTGACCCATCTGTCAGGGAATTCATGTAATGATCTCCCCCCCCCCCTCAGAAAACACTCCTCCCTCCCTCGTCTCTATTCTTCTGCCCCTTCCTCATCGCAGCCCCTCCCCCCATTCCGCCAAATAAGGGCCCAGCTTGTAGCCATGGAAACAACACTCGCACAGTTCACACTGCCTGTTTTCCCAGTGCGCACTTTAATTCTGAATACTAGTGTTTTGTTTAGCCTTGCAATTGACAAGGAAAAGTAGACTATGTATCTGCACATTTAAAGAGAACCGCTAAAGATCTCCTGTAGATATCTGGAAATATCTTCTGAATTCACCCCTCAATTCAGTTCTTGTGGGACAAGTACTTTTGTTCTTATCAGTAATAGAGCTTGGTCAGGGTAGCACCAATTTTAATTTCTGGCAGGAATGTAAACTACTAGGCTATGAGGGATACAAGTACAGTGCGTTCAATTGGATTGGACTGTTGTTTAAAAACACACCGACCGTTCAGTTATGTTTTGAGTCATAACAAAATACATGATTTAGGACTTTTACACCGTGAGTGTATCCCTCACAGCTTTGCTTTAATTTGCATTAAATTCAATATGGCGTCTATCCTGACTTCAGTTCTATGGAGAGTAGAACTTATGCCCTTGGAGATTTCATGCATACTCTCTTGACCTGCTGAAGATGTTGGTAGTTGCTTTCTACAAGACAGCGATGAAGCAATTTAAAAGTCCCTATTCATGGATTTCAGGTCAAGCCTTCCCATTGAGTCACTCGGAGACTCTTTGGGAGCTTGTTTGCATGGCACAGCTGAGCTAGTCGAATCTGCACAGGAGGACACCCATAAATAGAAAACGGCCATCAATGTCCAAAACTTAATAGGGCATACAGATTTATTCACTCTTTTTGGAGCTTGAAAATTATCGAAACCCACTGAATTTCATAATATGCATTAAAAAAATTGTATTACACAATCTGGCGAGATGTGGGAATTCATTCAGCGTGAGCCTCAGAACGGCTATCGGTTAATTGTGTATTGGTACTCATTATTGTGGTGCATTATAAGATTAAAAGGAGTTCGCTACATAAATGTCCACTATGGATTTGGAAACCACAACAAATGGCTGAACCTTCAAACAGCACTTTATAAGGGTATAGGGGATGATTTCTGGAAACTCTTGAGGACCTGATCAGGAGTGGCCACCAGTTGTGTTACACTAAAGACCCGGGTTTACTTCATTTCCTGTATTCCGCTCCATCTGGCACACAGTTGAGCACACAAGCTATTCAAAGTTTACCACATTGACCATGAACATTGATGGATGCACTACCTAGTGGACCTATGTGTTTGAGTTCTTCAAGTCATTAAAGCACATTAAAAGTACATACTTCGTGACTGATACCATCTTTTATGGAACACACTTGTTGTTTTGCATTGAGCTCACAGTTTGAACTTACAGGTTTTAATTAATTTTCAAGATCTGAGGTAAACTAATGTTGCTTTCAGTATGGCTAGTTTGCATGTTGTTCCAACAGAAATAGAAACGGTTTCTGAAATATAATCACTTGTCGCGGAGGGTTAGGACAAAAACTTAATTTAAACTCATTAAAATGGAAACTATACCTTTGTATTGTGTGTCGCTGGGTCGCCCGGTAAACCTGTATGAGTTTCTTTCTTCTATTGAACATGAAAAATATATATTGAAAAATGGTTGCTCTTGATGTTTACTGTTGCTGTTGATGGTAGCAATAGCCATTGACTTCCATAGTATGAAAAAAAAAAAAAAAAAAAAAAAAAAAAAAAAAAAAAATATATATATAATTATATATATATATAAATACACACACACACACACACACACACACACACACACTACCATTTTTACGTCAAAGGCAGCCTTCAACTGTTTAGTTACCACAGTTCTTTAAAATATCTTATTTTTTGTGTAACAGAATAAAGAAACTCATACAAGTTTGGAACAACTTGAGGGTGAGTATATGATGACAATTTTCCTTTTGGGTATACAATCCCTTTAAGCTACAGTTTTGTCCCTTTGCCTACAACTGCTTGTCAAACTTACCTTCTGTGTGTGAATATCCTTCAGCAGTGACCTTCCACTGAATAAGAACACCCAGCAGCGCCAGCACGGGCCAGACTCCCATGACCACCCAAGTGAACCAACACACTGGGCGAGGCGCATCCACCTTCACCCTCTCATAGATATACCTTGTTAAAGCAAAGAGCTCAACAAAATAATCCACAGTCACAGTCACCACAGCGGCTCCGAAGACGGCGGTGGAGAGGGTGGTGAAACAGCGCTGCCACTGCAACGTGAGCACAGCAAACAGCGTGCCTGAACCCAGCAGCACACCCAGGGGAAGCCACACTGTCCTCGGATGATAAAACTCCTCTAGAACCACCAGAGAAGCCAGGGCCACCAGTAAACCCAGGAGAAGTCCAACCATGAAAAGCCCCACGCTGCGGACCAGCATAGTGACCAAACCACACAACGTGCCAATGCCCAGGCCGATGCCCACGCTGGCCTCCACACTGAGCTGAGTGTCCATGACCCTCTCCTTATAGCAGAGCATGAAGATTATGATGGAACCAAACATCAGACCCGTGAGGAACATTACAGCCTTGAAGCAGCGGTATCCTACAATGGAAGAAAGGCGGAGAGGTATATATAAATAGTTTTAGTAAATAGAAAATAGTTTTGGAAGAGAATGTTATTCTATTAGCAAATGGCATCACAATAAAATATATGCTGACAACAATCGTAAGCTCTGAACATTTTTAATTCAATATGGATAAATCTTACAGACTACCACACAAAATAAAGAACCGGGACAGGCACTTTTTGACTTGCATGTCACAAAGTACTTGCCAAATATAAGCTACAGGTGAAAAATTACATTCAAAATACACACCGAAACTCTGCAGGTCTTCATTGCCAAATTAAAAGGTTGATTTAACTTGAATTAATTAGGATAGATATTTTAATGACTATCGTACAAACAAGATATTTTTTCATTTGTTTTCATTTATAAAGCATACAAGTCCTGATGTGCAGGAACTTATTTGACAAAAAATTGTAAAAGTTATTTTTATATTTTCATTTAATTACATTTTAGAAGAATGATAATACATTTCAAGTTAAATTAATTTCATTAGACACCATTTTTGATGATACATTTGTATGAATCCATACAGAATCCAGAAGAAAATTAAATGGAAAACACAGAATTTGGGAAGAATTCAAACATATTTCAATGGACCAAAATAAAAAATAAAAAAAAATGATATACACACATATTTTACATGTTAGGTAGACTAGTCTAACTAACATAGAATGAACAACTGTAGAATGAATTTCTTAAAAAATAGATATTGATGTATACCAATATTGAATGATATGGAAAAATAAAAATCACCCAAACCTTTTATATATTCAACAAGATAAGGGACAAGAATGTTGTCTGTTGCTGGGCATAATTTAAAGATGATTTCTAAAACAGCTAAAACATGTTATGTTTGGTAACATATGAGTGGGATGATCAGAATTGCCTTAAGTGAAGGTGTTTGTACCATTAATGCCCATTCTATTGCTACTGTACAAAAGTAGCTTTTAAATCAACAGGAACCTTTCATAATGCATCGTGCTTTTCACCAAGAGGTTATCTGCTTTCACCTGATGCAATTTAGAAATGTTCATAATGGTCTAAATTGGCAGCAGAAGGGTGAGAAATATGAGTAACATGTTTTAACATTTTAACAGTCACACTGGGGCCTCAATGCCACAGAGAGGAGACACTATGAAATGGCCTCGATCCTCTCTCCCTCTCTCCTAGCAAGTAATGGGCAGTGAAAGCAAATTTCACAGTCAAGTGAAAGTGATGAAGCTTATCTAATAGAGAGGGACATAGATTTGTCACCCTCGTCTGTTTGACACATTCAGATGGTTGGTATGTGAATTAAATTGGGCAATACACAACCACAGCTGAAACGATGTTTGTGATAATGAGACAAAAACATAACCCATGCATTCAGGTCATGCCAGTGTGCTCATTCTGAGTAACATTTTCTTAGGTAAATCTACCTTTCTCCAAACCAGACAGATCTCAGTCTTCTAAATATACCCGTTTATCCTTTGCAACCTACCGAAGAAGCAGTAGATGATGCCAAACAGGCAACACATGGAGCAGACGACAGACGGAACCACCTCGTAGCGCCGTTCAATCTCCTCATCACAGCTGAACAGACGCTCTGGACTCCCATCCTGAGAGGGTGGGGAAAACTTAAACTCTAGAATCTGTGCAGTGGACGCCATGCTGTCTGGGTGTGTTAGAGAGTGTTACGGATCTTCACAGTAGCCGAGGAAACAGGGAGAGTGGGGTCATGTGGAAGGTAGAGGGCGCAGAGAAGGTTCCCATCCACTACAATTTACCTGTTCAAAGAGATAAGAAGAAGATGTGCAGATATTAACTCAATGAGTGTCAGAGTTTGCCTCCACCTGTCAAAATAAACATGGTTCAGCCAGATCACATTTTTTTAAATTCTCTTTGTGTCAAGTCTAATGCCAAGCTGCTGTTCGACTCTCTTAAACTCTTAGGTCAAGTAATATTTTCTCCTCATTTAGTCTTCAAAATATACAGCGGAATTACCTGACATTTAAAACACTGAAACTGTCAGTCTGGGATAAATAACCCCTGACGTCAACACTCTTGATCAGAAAAGCCCTAAAAGGCTTATTAAAACTGCCTTCGTAATCATAATAAACATAAAAAGTATTTTATAAATCTAATCTAAAACCCACCGGTGCTGTATATTATGTCAGTGGATTTGTGCACTGCGTTGGATGACAGCAGTGCTATAATTGCTTTTAAGTGCATCACACTGAGCATATTTGCCTTATTGAAAAGTCAATATTTGTTAGTGTGTACTTCAGAGAAGCAAAGTGAGCACTTGTTAATGCACAAGCCCAAAGGACAGAACAGAACATCAATGTTGTTTCGCAAAATATGAATTAGATTTTTTACAGAATTCCTCCTACGTTCTAGAGAAAACATCCAAACACAAAAAACTAGATCTCTTTGTCAGTAAGAAATTTTGCCTGCTTTAAAAAAAATGTACTACAACAAAAGCCTCCATCACACTACAAATCGTCCATTGCACAATACGGTTTCAGGGGGGAAACTGCTCCATTCATTTATATGCTGGTTTCCTCTGCTATTCAGATATGAGGCATTATATTATATCCATTCATTCAAAAATATATCTTTTTTCATAAGATTCCAGTAGGGTTTGGTGCCATCTGGGATGGTAATATAATGCCTGACATCCCAAAATGCATCAAACTCTATGTAAAAATGTAATACTGGTGCAAATTTTTTTTTTTTTTTGCAAATATCCACTCTGCTACTCTCAGAGAAATGTATTATCTCTCTCTATAGTCATGCTTTGATTTGGTCTTAAAAATCTAAAATAATAAAGCATCTATTAAGCCTCTACATATATCTAACTTTGACTTGGACTATGGGGTATTCATTAGTCGAACTCGGACTAAAATATCTAAAAAATACACTTAAACTTGCCCTTTGGCATTTATTGTGAATCTGACATTAACAGATACAATTAATTAACGAACAGACACATATTATTTTAAACAGTGCAAAAAAATCTGAACTGAATAAGCAGGCAGAGCTTTTAGTACATTAATTTCTATTTGTTTACATCATGACGTATGTTTCAGAACAATATAGCGCTTCAGCTCTGTGACTGTGACAGAATGCTATAGGAGTATCCTCAAGCTGGCAATAAGGCCAGAAATTATTATTATTATTGGAAGCCTCTTGTGTTATGAGAGATTCTCCAGTGCAAATTAATGTTTTCTTGGTGCTAAGAAATGTTATAGAAAGTAAAGCCTTTATATAACTGCGATAACACCTCACTTCCTGTCTGTTGTCATAACATCTGTGTAATTCAGGGATGCTACAAGTTGCACAAAATACATAATTTGGCCGAGATGAGGAGAGCAACCAGCCACCATAGCAACAGCCTGAGAACCAATCAATTTTTAGCCTTCCTTGCAGTTTTTTTTTTTTTTTTTTTAGTGGTGGAGGGTTTTCTCTCCTCCTTAAGCAAACCCCTCCCCTTCTGCACCAGAGACGTGCAAATAACAACTTGGCCCACTTGGGAGAGCCTGGGAAAGAGGTAATGATAGGAGGAAAGCCAGATAAATCAAGAAAAATGCTGGCCATCGGCTGGAATAAGAAAGCTCTGATGCGCCACAAACCAGATGTTTTTTTTTAAAGCCAACACCAGTTACAAAAATAGTTCACACAAAAATGAACATGCGAGTCCAAACATCTGATTTCAAAAAACACAATAATCCACAAGTTATCCATTTTATGTAACTCGATTTCATGGTTGATCAATTAATCGCTTGTGAAGTGAAAAATCCATCGTTAAGGCATTTTGACTTTAAACCACTGCTTCTGTCCCAAACTACAAGTCCTTGATCTGTGCATATTTATCTACTGTGCAACTCTTTTACTGGAGTAAAACTTGTATTTTAGCTGAAATAACTTTTTTTAGAAGATAAAAATGTCTTAAAAGGGCCCATATTACGCAATTTTTAAGGTTCCTTAAATTGTTTTGGGAGTCTCCTACAATAGGTTTACATGCATGCAAGGTAAAAAATAAAATGCTTTTGTTTTGACAAAATATGCATTTAATATTGCCTCATTTTCCAATGATTCTCAAACGATTTGTTCGAAACAATTCCAAGATTCAGCCTTTCTAAACCCCTCCTTTCTGTGAGACTACTGTGCTCTGATTGGTCAGATGGCCTAGTCTGTTGTGATAGGTCTACCGTGTTCAGCAAGTGTCAGAAACGATACACCCATTGCCATAGTTCTGTATTTTGAACGCTTGATAGAAAATATAAACATCTATTATTTATCATACTTGCAGGTTGTGATTCAGTGGAGCCAGCTTGTCCAAATAAGCTGGGTACTGAGCCATCTTTCAAGAGCAAGTGTTTTGTGAATCCCTGAGATTAGAGAAGCAGTCATCAGTAAAATGAAGGGAAGAAAAAAAAAAGATTGGGGTTGTACTGCTGTGATACCACTGATTCTTTATAGCCTCAGCATTCGAAAGTGAAAATCAAAAGAATTTACTTTCACAGCATAGGACCAGAGGTGTCAAGTAACGAAGTACAAATACTTCGTTACTGTACTTAAGTAGAAATTTGGGGTATCTATACTTTACTTGAGTAATTATTTTTCAGCCGACTTTTTACTTCTACTCCTTACATTTTCACGCAAGTATCTGTACTTTCTACTCCTTACATTTAAAAAAATAGCTTCGTTACTGCTATTTCATACCGGATTGTTATCGTTCAGAGAGAGAGAAAGAAAAAAACCCTATCCAGATAAATCGCGCCATCAGGATGGAGTGAATTTGATTGTGGTTGGATGAGAAGTATACACATATACCATTCCGACACCCTATTGGTCCATACGCGATCCATCAAACCTGCACATGACACAAGTCACATCACACTGCATAGACAGTTTTGGGTTCGTTTATCAAAAAATATATTTCTTAAAAGTAGGTTGGAACCAGTAGTATCCGATCGCCTCAGAGTCAGTCCGCTTAAATTTCAAATGAAACCGGCGTCAGTCCGGTCTCCTCCCGTCTTTCAGCGCGCTCTTCAATCCGCCGACCACGGTGGAGCAGCGCGAGCTCAAACAGAGACAGAGGACACAAGGTGTGTGTTTACCGATAGATTGCTAGAATATCTGTATCTGTGAAGTTCTTTGTCATAAATACAGTTTACAAAAGGTCACGATCAGTCGGTTTCTCATCTAGTGTAAAGTTTTCGCTTGTCACCGCTAATCACGAAACAGCTGTTTCCTTACACTTATTTAAATATACTTCATTTAATCATACGTACATACACTACTGTGCAAAAGTCTTAGGCAGTATTTTCACTTAAAAGAATGGTGTTCGGCCAGTTATTTATATATTTTGCTGTAGAGTGTCACTGTCAGTATAAAATATCAGTTTACATTTCCAAACATTCATTTTGCCATCGTCAAACTGCTTGTGCATTCAAAATCGCACTAGATTATTATTAAAATTAATGGCAAATTACTGTCCTACTGACACATTGCAGCAAAAGATATAAATAACTGGCTTAAAACCCTTTTTTGGGGTGAAAACACTATTCTTTCTTTTCCATAAGACTTTTGCACAGTACTGTATTTTAAAAACGAGATTGTTGCTACTTTATAAAGAATGAGCATACAGTCATTTACAGAACTGATTTAAGACAGTGACAGACAGCACTCATCTGAACTAAATATCAGAGTGAGTGACAGAGATACAGTAGAAACATTATGTGTACTTTTGTATTAAATAATGACCCAGATTGTGAAATACATTTATTAGCCTTAGATTAAGGGAAGCACAACTTGGGAAATGAGAGCATCCAAGGTGAAAGCTATGGATTTATTTTAAATATTTGTAATGTTCTTTAATGTTATCCATAGTTTTTTTTTTGTAGTTCTTTTTTTTTTTTTTTTAGTATCGGTTCAGGCACGTTGAGGCGCCAGTACCATTTTAAAAGTATCGAATAGGCACTGGACCCTACTTAAAAGTTATTATTTATTTCTCACTACTGGCTCATTTGCCAAATGGGTGCTTTCTCTTCGTCCTCCACAAATTAAGCTACTGTAGGTAGTTGGGTAGTGAGACGTTTTAATAAATTATCGTTTGCGATTAATGACGCAAATGACAATGTTGTGATATCTAGGCTATAGAGCATCACAGTCCCACCCACAGCTGGTGCCGGAACTAAAAATTCAATGCAATTTCTGCATTGACATTTGGGGTATAAGCCATTAAAACGTAACCATACATGGTAGACTTAAAACCAGCTACGGCTGTACTAAGCAACAGTATATGCTCATATAAACGTAAAAAGATCATGGGGGCACTAACCTTGTTTTGATCTAAATGCCTTTTATTCGCTATGTCTTGGCTAAGTACTTCATTACCCACAATCCTGAACAATCCCATAATCCCACAGTGATGCATCTGATTGGTGGAGCTCGTATAACCGTCTGGTTAAACCCCTCGAAGGTCCGTGAAGACTCAAGATCATTAATACAAAAATAAAATAAAATAAAAACCTGTATTGCGTTTTTGCACGGTAGACTTATCAGTGCAATCATGATCTCCTTGGCTGCCATTGAGAGTTTTGCAGGGAGGTTGGTAACTTTAGTTAGCATTATCGTCCACTTTAGCTAGGCTACTGTAGCCTCCATATGAAATGAGTCATATCAAGCATTTTATAATGCCACTGTCAAAACAATATTTAGCCTAGACATACCTTTTTGTGCATTTACTGAACATTTGTGTAATGGCAACGACATGTGTTGACAACTGAGCAGTGATTGCAGTCAGATACAAAGCACTGCACCATTGCTGACGTTATCGTTAACCACTTTCACACCCGCACACAATATAAAATACACGATGATAAAATAAAAATCAATACACAATACATATATAAAACACTATTTATTTACACGATTAATACTGAAAGAACTGCTATTACTGCACATTCACTATATAAAATAAAATTCACTGGAGGAAAAAGTTTGCGCGAGCGGCCGTCATCAGATTTGGATGTCGCTCAAAAGGCTCGTTGCCTCGTTCGCAGTTGTGGCTTCAGTCGAATTCAATGGGGCGCGGTGGTTTATGGGATGAGTAGTTCCTGCGCTCGAAATGAAAATATGTACACAGTCTTGTACCTTTGACTTTTTTTTGGATTTTGTCTTAATTTTTTCACTTGAAATGATATGTTATATGCTTATGAGTTCAGCCGTAGCTGGTTATCCTCACACATGCTCTAAAACTCTTTAGATACGGATTTTTCCGAAAGTGAATGGGAGAAATAAATGGGAAATTTACTTCCGGCACCAGAGCTCTCTCGGGCTGTGGGTGGGACTGTGAAGCTCTATATCAACTTTGTAACTCGTTACCCTCCGAACACTGGACATAGCAGACGTATGTACCGAATACAAGAAGCTATCAATCAAGAAGGTATCAGGATTATGAGTTATTTTTCATTTTTAGTTTTTGAATAATCACTTAGATTAATCATTCATTTTGACAGCACTATAATGTTTATTGTAAATAGTCAACCACACAAGAGTAATTGTTTTTAGCCTGCACCAATGTTCTTGTCCATTGCCCTCGCAGATTCCTGCAGCTAAGCTTGGATGTACATTTACATTCCATTCAAGGTTATTGATGACATGCCTCTGAAGTTTGACTTTTTGCACCATAACAATACTTATTGGCAACTAGTCATCATATCTCTAGCTCTTTAATGTATTTGCATTGTACTAAAATGAGTTCATTTTCAATGGGCATATATGTGGCTGAAACAGGTAGCCTAGTGCCTCCCAAATTTTTCAACATGAACATTTTAATATAACATTATAGTCATTATGGCCTTTAGAAATTTTTTTTTTTGAGGAGGTGGGGTAGTGCACAATAGGCCCTTGTGGCACGGCCCAAGCTTTTGTTCTTAATGGCATTTTTTTTCCTTACATTACTTTTACTTTTATACTTTAAGTAGTTTTTTAAACCAGTACTTTTACACTTTTACTTGAGTAAAAAGCTTGAGTTGATACTTCAACTTCTACAAAAGTCTTTTTAAACCCTAGTATCTATACTTCTACTTGAGTAATGAATGCCAATACTTTTGACACCACTGCATAGGACACAGCGTCTTCTCAACACAAACAAGTTACAGTGTTTGAGGGCAGGTCAAGTTGTTTGTAGCCGGCCAATGTAGAACATAGGCAGGTATTATGTAAACATGTTTCACTGCATGAAAGGCAATATTTAAAATGGCATAATAGGGGTACTTTAAATGATAGATTCATTTGTTACAAGCACGCAGCTTTACACTTCACAAGATGTTAATTGATGGACAGGAGCGGTGTGGATTACTTGTGGATTATTGTGATGTTTTAAACAGCTGTTTTGACTCTCATTCTGGTGGCACCCATTCACTGCAGAGGATCCATTGGTGAGTAAGTGATGTAAAGCTAAATTTCTCTAAATCCATTCCAAAAAAAAAAAAAAGAAATCATCTACATCTCAGACCACCTGAGGGTAAATACAATTTTTCAGTCAATTTTAATTTTGGGGTGCATTATTCCTTTCACCTGGATCACCTGGATCCCTGCAACCATGTTCTAAAGCTACGAGCTTAAACTGGAACAGGAAAAAAAACAAAAAAACAAAAAAAAAAACAGAAGTAGACGATAAGAGAGAGAGAGAGAATTTTATTAAGTCATGTTTGCCTTCATCCATGCACAAGTAAACTTGTAGCACACAGTTCAAACAGGCTCTTGTTACTAGAAAAAGAAATCGATCTGGACCAACACTTCACAACAACTCTCAGCACTCAGGTGAAAAATTCATCAAATGGAAAGACAGAAATAGAGAGCATTACATGAAATTTCACCAGTGGAATGGCCTGGGAAAACCACTTTCAGGTATTACTCCAACTCCAATCATTATTCAACGCCAACGGTCTCAGAGGACAAGAAACGGTCTTCTACGTCTTTCCAATCACAAAAAAAAAAAAAAAAAAATCCCTGTTATTCTCTTTTTATCTTCTGATGTTACCTTAGGTACATCCCAGTGCACTTCAGATCATGAGTCCTTGTCTGCCTCAGGTGTAGATGTCAGTCATGATGTAGAACAAAAGGCTCTATTGAGCTTGCGACTTCACATTAATATTTTACAGACCACTGAAAGGCCCGCAGAGAAAATGTCAGCAGAATGAAGCTCGACCCATGTAAGCATGTGTATATATTATGCACGTGAATGTATATGTGCCCTGCACATTAGATGAAAAATGGCAGATCAATGTAAACAACTGTCCAGCTGAACAAAAACAAGCAAAGTGATGGGCTTGAGAACAGCCTCTGAAGAACTAGCAGCCTTGCTTGAGAGCACAAAGAATGAAAACAACTGTGGAGTTGATCTGTGCTACAAGCAGCCCCATGTGTGCATCTAGGTTAACTGCTACAGCAGTCAGTCAGTACCTGGTGGTTCTGAACATGCATCATGCCACCTATGTCTGCCATAATGTGGGACACTACGCAATCCACAGATGACAGAATCAGGTAAACAACACCCATCCAGCTGGAAAAAAAACACAGCATAATGCTTCTGCATTCCATGTAAAAAGATATAGAAAGGAGAAAACTAATTTACTTAAGTTTAGAACAATACCTTATTTAAAACTGCTAAAGGGATAGTTCACCCAATAATGAAAAATTATATTATATCATTATTCACCCTTATGTTGTTCCAAAACTAACTTAGTTTCTTCTGTAAATATAAAATATTCTGGGAAATGTCTTGTGTTTTTGTCCACACAATTAAAATCAAAAGGTCACTAAAAGTTTACATTCTTCAAAATATCTTGGTTTAAGTGGTTTAAAATGACATGAGGGTTAGTCAATTACAGAATTTTGTTTTTGGTGAATCATCTAAGAAGGGTCTTAATGTATTATTAATGTGTCAGTGAAAAAAATAGACAACTTTATGATTTGAGTAATGCTACTGTATCTTTAAATTAATGCTTTGAAATTTTTATTTTCATTTATTCACAGTTTTGTTTTTCCAGACTTCAATATATTTATTTATTCAGCGGAACACAAAATAACATTTAATCTTTTTTTAAAGGTACTAAATAAATCATTATAAACAGACTTGCATATTTTCATTTTGTATAAATATTCTGCAACATTAAAAATATATTCTTTTGTATTCAGCAGGAGGATGAAACTCATACGAGTTTCGAAAAACATGAGGGCGAGTAAATGATTTCCATTTTTGGGTGAACCTGCACAACTCCTATGTAAACAACCAATTTACATGTAAAATGAATTCAATGAACATCGTTCACAGATTCAAACTGATTCGGTCACACTCATGAATAACAGCGGCTTTACAAAACATTACACTGTGATAAGATTACAAGAAACTGTTTAAAATAAAAATCCTTTCTTTCTACTAGAAGGATAATTATTCTACACTAAATTCAACAATAGTATTTTATGTATTTTTGAATTAACCAAATCTATTCTACTTCCTACTGTTTACTTCAACATGACATGTGGCCAAGTTGCTGAACGGCAAGCAGATGCAGTTGATGTGTTCATGTGTTAATTAATTCATCATTACGCTTTGTTTTTGTAGATTTAACAAATGGTCTTTTTGGGTGTTCTGAAAGTTTTCATGGGACATCAAACTTTTTTTTCAAAAGATCAAGAAAATGTGATTTATGCACTGTTTGACCCATTTTAAGTCATTCTAAGGTCAATACTAATCATATTTTCTGCTCTGGTTAGAGGAACATCAGCAGAATGGTTTTAAACATGCAAAGTGTTTGAAAAAGGGCTCAGAGTGCTAGCTCTTAATGGTAGCTGAAAACGCAAAGAAATTAGCCAAAATATAAATATAAATCAAAAGACAAGCTTTTTGTGAGAATAGTATGTCATTAAGGGCACAGCTATTCCTCGAGGTCATTTCAATCCCACTATGAGCTAAACTAACAGGTTCAAGAGCTACAGAAGCAAGCTTCAATAATCCTTCTGGACATACACTAAACGCTGAATCCCAACACCCCATTCATTAGCGCCATGCAGAGCACTTGCAGGTGTGGAAGGCAGCGTCTGAAAGGTAAAACGTACTGCTGCTGCTCTCTCAACAATCATTTACTCGTCTGGAACGAGAGCAAGAGAGCAGACGCCAGCTGAAGCTTTAATAAAGGTGCATCCTACTAAACTGTCCATTTCTTATTCTGCTGCATGTAGTCACCATCGTGGAGGTCTCCCTGGCGATGGTTGCCAGGTTAAAGGGACAGACAGTGGTTGTGTAGAGAAATGTGAGCAGCTGAATGGAGGGGAGGGTAAGCGCTCAAGCGAATAAAAGAGAGGAAGTGGTGATGTGTTTTTCAGTGTGAGATAAAGAGAACGGACACGTATGTTTGAGAGAGAAGGGTATGTGCGCTTGTGCATTTGAAAGAGACAGAAAAGGAGTGCGAGTGGTTGGACTGAATGATTTAACGGACAAACCTCTTTAGACTGCTAAACCTCGTTAATCCTGTTGAGAGCTTCTGCTCTAAATTCCATTAGCCTGCCCCTGGACTGCTTTTTCCTTCTGTGTGTTTGTATGCTGTGTGTATGTATACGCAAACTGATGTGTGTCTTTTTCAGTCTGGCATCCTTTTGTTTTATGCACTGGCCATCGGCTTGAAACAATGACTAACCCTAACACTGCCCCACTGTGCGTTCTGAGATAGAGGTGAGAGAGAACAACCACGGAGACTAACACAGCAGCCAGTCAGTTCTACAAACATCATGACTTCCATACACACACAAAACACAGACACCACAAATTCTTGAATGTAATGTTCAAAGGGATAGTTGACCCAAAAATGAAAGTTCTGTCATGATTTACTTACCTTCCTGTTGCTCCACACAAAGATTTAATAAAACCTCTTTTAGTCCCTTCAATGAAATAATATTAGACTTCAATGAAAGTCAATTACATAAAAAAAGTTCATGAATAGATTGAAAAGAAGCTCATGTACTTTGGTACCAAGTCGGTACAAAAAAAAAAAAAAATGTGTGTGTAATATAGTATATCAGTCTGGCGAGTAAACTAAAATTTTTACTAGCCAATGGTGATTATATTGCCAAGGTGTGCATTATTACTATTATTTAGTAAAATATATGTGCACTGCTACTACTGTTGAAAAAATTAATAAAACTTTATTTTTTTTTTAAGAAATAAATCACACAATATTTCTTCCATGTTTTAATTTTAATAGCAAATCCCCTTTATTTACCAAAAAATAAAATGTTTAAATTAAATTTATTAAAAGACAAATTAAATTTGGGTGGAACTGGTTTACAGTTTTTCATAATTATATTGCTTGTAGAAAAACTTTAAACATAAATTCTAAATAAGTATAAAGAATGGCATTGGTTTTATTTTTAGTGATAAAATGTGTGCAATCAGCATATTTTTGTGTTTTGCTTAGGTACCAAAATTGGTACAGAGAACCGTGCATTTTCACTGGTATCGGTACCGAATACTGAAATTTTGGTACCGTGACAACAGTATTCACAAACTTGCGATTTGATTAGATTCCCATTCGATATGATTCAATATTATTTTGGATATAGATCAGGTACAGGACATGGCAAATTTTCTCAAGAAAAAAAAATATACCTGGGAGTCAATTAGATGGAAGATTGAAATTTGCTGATTTGTATACAATCACTTAACACAGAATACAGATTTTGGTAAGTTGTACTCTATCTTTTAACATACCTTCGGATGTTCATTCATGTTTATTTCATGCTGTGACTGTAAAGCGGAGGAGACGATCAATTTGTGCTGCCGCTTCTAACCGATGCACTACAGCAATCTTTTCACATAACGGCATTTAATTTTTCAATATTGTATTCAAATAGAAAGAATTTGAAATCTGAGACTTTGTTTAATCTCAAATGTAACAAAGCACTCTACAATGTTCCGTTCATTATCTGACAGGCTAGACTAATTGATTCTTCGGATTTATGAATCAACATCGTTTTTCAGTAATCGAGATCTGGCAGTAACCACACATTTTCACTTTTCATTTTCATACGCCATGTATGTACATTGAATAGTTTTTATATGAATAAAAGTCTAAATTCATTCTGTTCATCAGTATCATTTACGATATCTTTTGGTTTTGGTGTAATGGACAATTAAGAAAAACTTCTTAATTTGTGTTTCAAAGGTTACCAAAGGTGTAATGGTTTTTTACTTTTTTCGGAAGTTGATACCAGATGGTTAACATGAACTCTCAATGTACTGGAACAACATCAGGGTGAGTGAATAATAAAAAATAAAAAAAAATATTGTGTTGGAACTACTACTTTAAGAGTGCACTGTGTGTCTATCTGATCTGAGTGTGTGATTATGAATGCAATAATCTTTAGCAACACAATCACCACCTTAGAACAGTACAGATGTCTTCAGATCAGAACTGGCCAACTTAATTACGCATCAGTCCTGCACGGCTTCAAATGCTACAGAGCAGAACACACCAATCTAACATTTTCTCCAAAAAAAAAAAAAAAAAAAAAAGGAGATTGCATCAGCATGGGGGCTAACAGAGCACTCAATGCTCTTGGCACACAGTCAAGCAGGGAGGCCCCTGGGTGAACCCCTCCAAACTCATTCCACTTTTACAAACAGGACAAAGGAAAACGAAAAGAGTCCAAGGTTTGTGATAAAAACTACTTCAAAGAATACTCAGCAAGAAGTCTAAGGAAAAAAAAAAAAAGCTACAAAAGCAGTGGCATTTCACACTTCTGATAAAAGACTTTATCATCATCTGCTGTTAATTATATTCATTGTTTTATTAGAGGCCCATTTACCTCTGATTGCTCTTGATTGTGCTGTGGGTGGCTCATTAATCAACAGCCCCAGCCACAATCAGTTGTTAGAATGTAAATCTGAATGAGTACATAACAAAATTACGTCTGAGCCTTGGCTTCACATTACACTTGTCCCAATACACATGTGTTGCAAGCATACAATTTTCCACACACACATATTAACCAAACGGGCTTACAAAAGGACCGGGTGACCTCGGTCACCGACTTTGTGTCCAAATCAAATGCTTTGGTGATTTTCCCAGGCCGCTGATGATAGAGAGCATCTATTTAGCTTTTCTTGGCCAGGCCAGGAATAGTCTCTGACGGTCTTCTAGAGCAGAAGGGGAAGGAGTAAAGACAGGCCTGAGGGAAGAGAGTGTGCTATATGGCATGCACAGGAAGAACAACATCTGAAAAACAGGGATAAAGAGTAAAGAAAGCAGGAACAGGCAGGAAAAGAGCTACGTAATGGGAGATTTATGGAGGAAATACATTAAGTGCATCATTCTCCCCTGCAGTCAAGAAAAAACACATTAAAAGAATAGACCTATTTGTGCGTTAAGATCATGTGATTTTCTCCGAAATCCCTATTAAGACCTATGAGCTTTTGAGGCTCAAATGTAAAACAATGTCAGAGGTGCGCACAATAATTTAAATAAATCAATGGGGGAATTGAAATTTGGCCAGAAAAACTGGAGGCTTGTTCATGTCACCATGAAATTAAAATGGACCATTCTTGTTTTTAATAGAATATCAGTGTTTTATTAGAAATCAGTGCACATCAATATTTATTAACCCTTATAAAGAAAATACATGAAATAATGAAATGTTTTGCCCTCCACAATAAATCAAACCTTAGATCAATAAACTAAGCATTTAATTATGATCATACTAAAACATATTATTGGGAGATATAAGTTGACGAATGCCATTTATATGCAAGTAGGCTGCTATACTGTAATAATGTTCTCATTTACATTACAAGCTATTAGAAATTATCTTACCTTTTGGCCATAATAATATCATTACCAAATTGCTGACTTTGGACCTCTAAAAAATAGATACAAGCTCTATATTTGGACTTCCTCAGATATGAGCTCTATATTCTGCTATATCATACTTTATAAAAGTAAAAGACTAATGTATCAATATCATACTCAAAAGCGATCCAACGATAGAATCAGTTCCCAATGGACAAAATCAAATCCCACGGTACTTTTATTTCTACTTCAAGAAGCCGTTTCACAATATGTCACAACAGGGAAGAAAAGATGACCACAACATCATTTTCATATTTTAGGAGGAATAATTTGCCTCTTTTGTCACCATTTTATTCCAGCTTTTAAAATCACAACTCCCGATTTAGCCAACACCAAAGCTAAATCCAAACATCTTCGAGATATAAATACCCATTTCACTTCTTTGAATGGATGCCTTGGAGTCCTCTGGTGATTTTCACTGGGGTTGAGTCAGTGAGATGAAGATCTAAATAGGCTTTTCTCAGATTAAAGTGTCCCTCCACAGCTAAATCCATCATGATGACTACAACTCAAGTCTAAAAGCAAACATTAGCTTAACCGTCATCTGTTGCTTAAATCATCTGCTGACCCATAAAGAAGCTTGAAATTTGGCTCAAACTGATAAACCATCCACCATAAATAGGGAGCTAATAATAAAATGACTCCAGATCAAGCTAATACAAAAATCATTGTGAAGCCAAACAAAGAATGACACTTAGCTCTCACACCCACAACAAAAAAACACAGGGTGGTGTGCTAATTTAAACCATAAATCTCAAAGGCATGGCAGGGGATCAGTTGATAGATGTACAATATTCACTGGGGAATATTTTGCCTGGCTCTTATATCATTACATGACTCACCAAACATCTGCTCTAATGTATCATATTATAGAGCACTAGCTTAGATAGACACTTTTAAAGTCTTTTAAAAACCAAGAACGAATAAGATGATGAAAGATGTGCATTTGAGACCATTCTAATCTGCCAGTATTCTTTCGCACGCACAAAGACGTGCTTGAGGAAGACAGAAAAACTGATCGGAGACAAAAGCTAGATAAGGATGGAAAGCAAATTCAACAGTAGATCAGTGCAAGAACAGATAGAAGAAAAGAGACTGAAAATGCTTTGTCACAAAAAGGATTACAGATAAACTGCATGAAAATTTCCGTCCTTTTGTGGAACATGAGTTATTATTTTCCTGCATTAAAAAAGTTATGCCAATGGATATCTGAAAAGCATTTTTCTGCAAATGTATCTGCCTACACTCTAAAAAACGCTGGGTTGTTTTTTCAACCCAACTGCTGGGTTGAGGCCGTTGGATAGGACTTTGGGATGTTTTAACCCAAGTTTGGGTTGAAAATAACTATCTTTTTTAACCCAGCGGGGGTGGGTTGAGGACGCGGACGTGAAGGAGAGCACGCACGTCACGTCAAAATCGTACGTCTCCAGTGCGAGCAGCCGCCATTTTCTCAGCGTGATAGAAGCGAGAAGCGAGTGAAAGACTATGGTAAGTAACGTTAAATATTCAAAATGTAAAGTTATCTTTTATTGTTTACCCGGTTGTATGAAAGGCGGAAGGTTTTATGAAAGGCGGAAACAAAGGAGCTTAACGTTATATCTAACGTTATATAAAAAAAACGGACGCGGTTTTCGCCTCGGACACGGAGGTCTTAACTGCCTCATGTAACGTTACTGAACGGAGGATGTACTTTTAATATAACGTCTGTGAATGTATTTTGTCATATTTACATAAGATTTTACATTATCTGTACTTTTTGAGGCGTTAACAGACGGTTATGGTCACGGTTACGCTCATGTGAATTTGTCTTTTTTTTTCGCGGTTAAACTGAATGTATGTTTGTCTCATAAAGGAAACGGCATTGTGTAGTAAAGACTAGCATAATTATTTTGAGGCTGTTGAAGTGGTAACTGTTAAAAGTATGTTTTACATGTAATGTTTCAGACTTGTCCAGCTCCTGTCTTCATTGTCCTCGAGCTGAGAGTTAAAGACACAGAAGCTGTTTGTGTGAGGAGTCACAGACCTGTGTGAGGATGAGGAGGAGGTGTTCTTCTGAAGAGAGGGACAGACGGTTTAAGGAGAGTAAACTTCAGAATAACATCAAGTTATCTTTATTTTTACTAAGACTAAAATAATGTGTGTGTTTTTTTTTAGATGTTGAAATCCAGAGACAAGATAACTTCATTCTTTTGAGACTGATGTAAGTTAAATTATTATTACTTTTTTTTTTTTTTAGAAAATTTATGTTTCTGTTGTGTCCTGCCTGTTAACTTCACATTTTGATGCAAAAACAGTGTGATTTTATATATGTATGTATGTATATGTTAATATTTTATTGAAACCATTGATGCCCCTCTTTGCAGAACTCAAACTAACTGGAGTTAAGGACACACAAGTCTGCTTGTGTGAGGAGGTGGTTTTCTCAGCTTCTTCTGAAGAGAGGGAAAGATCGTATAAGGCAAGTAAACTTCATATTTCATGTTATCAGTTGTTGTTTTTTTTACTAAGAGTAAAATAATGTTTGTTTTTTGTTTTTGTAGATGTTAAAAGCAAGAGACATGGGAGAGCATCATTCCTTTGAGATTTTATGTAAGTTATTTTTAGAAAATAAATTTTTCTGTTGTCTCCTGCCAGTTTACTTCACATTTTGATGCAACAACAGTGTGATTACGTGCTCATTTCATTAAGACCATTGATGTCTGTGTTTTTCATTGCAGAACTCAAACCAAGTTTGGAGTTGTCTTGTCTGATTTGGAGAGTCATTATTCTTGGTCTGCGCTCTTAGAGGTAAAGTTCACACAAAAAATCATTTACTTGCCCTCAAGTCATTCCAAACCTATAAGACTTTTGTCTGTCTTTACAACATAAATTAATATATTTTTAGTTTTCTCATAATATTTGTTAATCCATTTATAGTTTAGATAATCAGTATTTTCAAGCTTCATAAATATAGAGTTATTGTAGAAGTAAATTCTGATATTTATATATGAATACATCTTAAATTATATGATAGCAAACATGTATGTTCAAAATAAAATACTGGTCTCCCAGACCAGCAATGGAGGACACAAAAAGAGAATATTAAATATATTCATATGTTTTCCAAAAAATGAACAGAGTTTGTATGAGTCTGGAAAAACATGGGGAGAGTAAATTATGAACATTTTAATTATTTGGTGAACTAACGGTTTGAAGAGCAACCCTCCATGTACATGAATATTGTGAGGTATGTGAATGTCATGTCTGTTTTAATGTTTCAGTAAAGAAGCTTTCTGAAAGCAATATTTATTCAAACAATATCGCATGTCCTCACACTAGTGCTGCCATTATAGCCTTCTGGAGAGCTGTGATAGACAGACATTAAACAACCGCACAAAGTGTTGAAACTTTAAAACCGATTATTTACCTATTCTTGTGGATGTGAATACACCTCTACCTGAAAATGGATAGTTTAATTAAATGTTTAATTTTTTCAAATTTGTTTCTCTTAGGCCACTGATGAAGAACAGGCGGTGACTGGATGAATGCTGGTCAGAGAGGAGAAACTTTCCCCTAAACAGCGGTGGTTTTAAAGGAGGACGCTGCCCTGGATGATGTAGAAGATGTCAGATGCTGTGCTGATGGGGTTTCTTCATGATCAGTTATGCTAAAGAGATCATGAAAATTGACCGTGATGCATGATCTGTATTCATGGACAATGAAACAAACTGTAAGTGTATAATTTGTTAAAAAAAAAAAAAGTTAAATGGTTTTTCTGTGTTGTTTAGTAGAAAAGTTTACACTCTGTCATTCATACACCTGCTCACATTCTTTCTCACACACACACACACACACACATGCGTCTGTTAAAGGTTATAATATCAAAGTTAATGTTGTGATTTATTTGTGTACTGTCATGCCAGAATAATTGGAAAAAAAACTAACTAATTGTAAATTTATTGTATGTGTTTTCGTATATTTTTATACAATATATACAATTGAACAAAGTCCAATTTGATCTTACGTTATATTCATCAAATGTTCAATGCTTTGTTTATGAACTCTGTAGCTGTTAATGCCATCCTTTTCTGCATTTCTTCTAACATGTTACTTTTTGACTTTTCTCTTGTTTTTAATAAATATTTTCCTTTTGGTAATTATTGTTTGTGTGTAAAAGTGATATTTAAAATGAACAACATTTGTAGGTTTAATGCCTAGCTCAATTTGGGTTAATTTTAACGTAGAAATGCATTGTTTCCCCACATGGCTGCACTCTGCGAGTTCATTTTCTGCCAGCAGGAGGCGCTAAGAGCGGGAGAGGCAGGTTTCTCCGGTAACGGCTGCAGAGCGGTGCTGAGCTCACAAATGCTGCCTTATCAAGCACATGCGAAATGATATCGAACATTTTCTAAATACAGTAGTTTTCCTTCTGAAATACAGTGATAAAAAACACCCGCTCTGTTTTTTTAAACCCTGCAATATAGTCATTTTAAACCATAAAAAAGGCAACCCAGCAGGCTGGGTTAAATATGATAACCCAACTGGTTGGGTTAAAACAACCCAGCGCTGGGTTCGTCCCTTTTTGACCCAGCGCTGGGTTGTCAAAATAACCCAAATTGGGTTGTTTTCAACCCAGCAGTTTTTAGAGTGTAGGAATTAAACAGCATAAGTCTTCAAATCAATTGTATTTATTTATTTATTAATAAATGCAATATATATGATACAGATAATGATTTCTGTAGTCTTACTGATTGGTTTAATAAGGCCAGCTTCAGAAAGTTTCAAGTGTTGCTGCATGCAGAAACTATGACTGCTGGGCAGTATAGAAGAGATGGATTCATCACTGACTTTCTCCTGCTCTCCCACTCACGTCTCCATGTGTCCTATTTCCGATCTCCCTGCTCTGGCCTATCATCATGCATTCTTCTTTCTGCTATATTCAAATTCATTCATTCTTTGCATCACATCATCTCGTTCTTTCTCACCATCTCTCCTGCGAGCTTCCACTTCCACTTTCCCTCAAATCAAAGACAGATATGTTTGGTGTGCTGCAGCCTGAATCAATTAGACATGGATCTCTGAGGGGCACTGCTGCTTCCTTCATCCATCTATTATTACATAATAGTAATCACGGTGGAAAACGGCACTTGGCTTTCATACAAATTCACTCTCTTCGTATTTTTTTTTTCACTCCGCCCGTTGTATTTTAATCCTTGAACAGATGAGGAATTTTTTTTGTTAATTTTTTAACAATATTTTCCTTACATAATCATGCGGTCTTGTTTGTGGAAAAAGCTTTTTCATGAATGTTTTATAATGGTGGTTGGATATAGAAGCAGTTTAGTCTCAAATATAATTCACGCAAAAAACAAGATTCACACATGCGTAGACAATTTCACATGCATGAAACCTAATTCACGTACACACAAAAAAAATTCACGTGCGTGAAAAAAAAATATATTCACAAAAAGCTATTCACATGCGCAAAATAAAATTATATATTTATAAAATATGTTTCACAAATGCAAAAAACAATTTGTAGATATACAACTGTGCACAAAAACCTTTGAATGTTTAAAATTTACGAGTGTCTCAATGTACGAATCGTCATTTACTACGAATCCACTCGGATTTGAGTGTGTGTGTGTTTTTGAGACTTTTCTGGCAGAGCTCTCTTCCCACGTGGGGCTGTCGACTCTTTAGCCAATCAGATGCGAGCTTACCATTCAACCAATCATATCATAAGCCACTGACTGCATTCAAGGAGCACGATTCTGCAGCACCTTTTGCGCAATATGGATTAATTAGAACAGAAATTAAGCCTTTACATCAGTAATCCAGCATGTCGAATGAAGAACGGGAAGCACGGGTAAGAGTTTAGTTTATTTCATAAATTTCTGAGTTTACACATTTTATCGTTTACACATGAAATTATATTTCTAAATAAGCTTATTTTATAAATTGATGTCTGTTAGGTCAGTATGTACTTTCTTACAGTAATACATTTTAAAACATGTAGCCTAGTCATTGTTAACCACTACATTGAAGCAATGTAGTTCGATCAAGATAAACAACATCAGATAATTAGAAACGTTGTTTAATTTGTAACTATATATGTTATAGTGGTTCTCAACCTTTTTTTCCACTGGGCTCCAAGTCCAAGTGCAAGCGGATTGCACAGGTTCGAGTAGCAATGGGCTTCTTCACACTGCCTCCACATGGGCAATTGAGCTTTTGAAGCTTACTGACCACACGCACCTGTCCCGCGCGGTCATAAAAAAAAATGGGAGGTACGCGTTCGTCCTCTCAGAGCCTCCGCACGCACTCTCCCATGACGATGATTACGTCACGCCTACCTAGCGGTCCATAACGGTCTCCCCATGCACGCGGAAAGTTTAACATATGGCTTAAGAAGATGCAGTCTGTAAGACACGCACGGGAGCATGACTTGACGTGACATTGCAGAAAATGTGCATTCACAAATGTAGCATATGTTGGTCCAAATATGGAAAGCACATTCGAATATAATAATATAATGTTCTCTCCAAAGATGTTTTGCCACATTTCTTCAATTAAGGATGATTGCTATGTAATATATGGCGTTCCCATTTGCCTGAACTTTCCGAAAATACAGCACTCTCCTTCACTACTGATACTGCGACTATTATTTTTTCTACGTGTTTATTCGCTGGCATTTTTCACATTTCTTTTTTTTCTCCCTTAAAAACTAATTTGTCCATTATGATGCTCAATTTTACCGAACTAATGGCTGTTGATTGAATTCTGCCAAAGTGGGTTCGTTAAATGAGTAATGTTATGCGAGTAGGTCTGATCATGTCTGAAAATAATATGAAACAAAATAATTTAACATTAAAAAACATTAGGCTATAGCTTATATTTCTTAAGTAAATGTTGAAATTAATGTAAAAAATAATAATATTTGTAAAACTGAAAAAAAAAATGTTTCATTGTGTTCAGCATGGTGGGATGCATTTGAATTCATGACGGGCCGCGGGTTGAGATGATGCTGCTGCTAGCTCCATGGTCATTTAATAGCCCTAGCATATTGTTTTTTTTACGCGGCTGAAAATGACAGTGCTTTCTGTTACTGAGCCTGTGTCTGTCACTCGTCCTCTTAAAAGTGGAAGCTTGTGAGTAGCTTTGTTGCATTATGTTGAAACTTTGTTGATGTTCTTTGTTCATGACTCTTTATATGGCGCTAAAAGATAGCTTTGTTGCATTTTTTTAAGTGGGGATTCAGGGTGCGCCATCACGGTTGGGGCATAGAAGGGGGTGCACAGGAAAAAAGATTTGGGAACCGCTGCACTGTAACATAACGGTTATGGAAATTAGAACGACAGTACATTGAATTAAATTGCAATGAAGTTACAAACGAAGTTACAAACAATCCACATCATTAAAGAGAATAAGCTCCGAAATATTTAAAATAAATAAAAACGAGGATCAATCTGAAACTTTTCAAGTGCGACAATAAATAACCTACACACGATCCACAACATAATTAAGTTGCAAAGAGCATAGGCCCAAACATAAAATAAAATGAAAGAGGATATCTAGAACTTTTCGAGTGCAGCGCAAAAGTCGCTCAGCCTGCAGCGAGAGAGAGATTTCCTCAAGATTTTTTATTTGCCCATTTTCTTTCTCTATTCTCTTCGTCTCTGTTGCCTCCAAATCCTCACTCTCTCTTAGCCCCTCTCCTCCTGACTAACAACTTTATCATAAGATGTCCGACTTGACAGTTTCTCTGATTTCAGCCAGTTAAGCATATTTATTATATAGTATATTATGGAATGAATGAAACGAGTTGCCACGCATATTAGCCTGCAGTACATAAAAGAAGAACAATGCGTTGAAGACAGCATCGGTCTTCTACGTTTCCATCGAAAACTAATACATTATAGTTTTTTTTTAAATAAAAGCGATTACAAAGGAAATGTTTACTGTTCATGTTTATTTATTGTATGGAAAAATCCCATAAAAAAAAAAAAACAGACCGCCATTAAATTTTTCCTTTCGCACACCACACTTTGGGAATCCCTAAACTAAACGATCATGAAGTCGCTGAAGAATATACTGCTTTAGATATTCCTAAATTATAAGAAGAGAAAGATGCATTTCAATGTACAGACAATATATTTACAAATTAAACAACGTTTCTAAATATCTGATGTTGTTTATCTTGATCGAACTACATTGCTTCAACGTAGTGGTTAACAATGACTAGGCTACATATGTTTTAAAATGTATTACTGTAAGAAAGTACATACTGACCTAACAGACATCAATTTATAAAACAAGATTATTTAGAGTTATAATTTCACAACTCTCAAAATGTTACTTTTGTCTTCTTTTTACTATCCTGATTGCAGTTTAATTTATAATTACTGTAACTGTCCTGTAACAACTGTATTTTGATTGAACGTGTAAACGATAAAATGTGTAAACTCAGACTTTTATGAAATAAACTAAACTCTTACCCGTGCTTCCTGTTCTTCATTCGACATGCTGGATTACTGATGTAAAGGCTTAATTTCCGTTCTAATTAATCCATATTGCGCAAAAGGTGCTGCAGAATCATGCTCCTTGAATGCACTCAGTGGCTTATGATATGATTGGTTGAATGGTAAGCTCGCATCTGATTGGCTAAAGAGTACGACAGACCCACGTGGGAAGAGAGCTCTGCCAGAAAAGTCTCAAAAACACACACACTCAAATCCGAGTGGATTCGTAGTAAATGACGATTCGTACATTCAGACACTCGTAAATTTTAAACATTCAAAGGTTTTTGTGCACAGTTAAATTGTTTTGTTTTTTTTGCATTTGTGAAACGTATTTTATAAAAATATAATTTTATTTTGTGCATGTGAATAGCTTTTTGTGAATATATATTTTTTTTCAAGCACGTGAATTTTTTTTGTGTGTACGTGAATTAGGTTTCATGCATGTGAAATTGTCTACGCATGTGTGAATCTTGCTTTTTGCATGAATTATATTTGAGACTTAACTGCATCCATAGTTGGACAATGGCAGCCTTATAATATATCAGTAATCTATTAGAGGTGTTCAGCAAATCAGCAATAAAAATCTTTTAGAAAATGTTCATGTTTTTTAGTAAAAAGCTCTGTTATTCATCCAAAGACAAATGTATTCACTTAAATTTTGGATGCAAAGTCCCAAACTGGCCAAATCTGAAATCTCCCACAAAAAAAAAAAAAAAGTCAAAATGACGTTTAGAAAATGTCTTAAAGATGTTTGTACACAGCAGATTCTTCCCAGACATCTTGCAGTCATACGTGTACTATTTGGGTTAGCTATCTGGGAAACAAGAAAGATGCAAAATGTTTCTATATGCATATAGGAAAATAGACGTATATACACTCTTAAAAAAAAACTTTTTTCCACTCAAATTCTATTCAAGGGGCTGAAATGTTAAAGTAGTAAGCATAATATTTTCAATTAACTGTATTTCAGTATTTGTATTTGAACATGACTTTTTTAAATTAATTTAAATGACTAATTTTTACTTAATTTGTAAAATTCACACCAATTTTCTCACGCCTTCGATTATTGAAATAATCAGTCTATTAGACAATCTAGCTATCAATCTATTGCCGCGTTTCCACCGAAATTACCCGGAACATTTGTACCAGGAACTTTTTTTCCCAGGAACTTTTTTCCCCCCAGACCTGTTGCTTTCTGCGTTTCCACCGCGGTGTAAAGTACCGGGAAGATTAGGCAAATGACTGGTGACGTAGGTCTGCGCGCGTTTCTCAATACAAAGTACCTCTGATTAAAAAAAAAAAAAAAAAAGTACGCTGATTTTGGACGTGCATCCTCGGTAGTTAGTTCAGACTTTGTGCATTCGACTGGGGAGTGTGATGTCTGCAACTACGCAAGTCCGGTAAATCTATAAACAGCAGCGTAACTATATACTATATATATATATGATACTTGATAACTTCAGTCAGCTCGTCTTGGCTACTGCAATTTTCCCTACTGTATATTTACATTAAAACGAAATATGATATCAAATACCACTGCCTCCTTTCGTTTTCATTTAAGCATAATAACAACTGCAGAAATGTACTTAGGTCAGGGAAATGTGTATATGCAGCCATTACAATGAAATAAATATTATATAGACTTGCCTTTTTATTTTCATTTTTACATATAGATAAATTGAATACAGACCAAAGAAAACCTGTTAGATTTACCCCGCAGCTGAATTATATTTTATGTTTTAACCACTAAAGACACATCAGAGCCAGCGGCGCATATCAGAAGGTCTATCCCAGGAGAGGCTGCTCTCTGCGGATACATGAGGACTGAGCTCCCGCTGATCGAGTGGAGCTCATCGTCTACGAGATCTGCGAAACACATTTTTAAATAGGCGCTGTCTTTATAAATAAACAACAGATTTGAGTTTCAAACAACTACATTCTCGCCTGAAATACTTTTAAAATTACATTTCATGACACAATAACAGTAATATTTTGAAAATGTTGATCCGAATAAATGATGGTTGAACTCAACCAATGCTGCGTGAACTCAACCAATCAGGATGTTTAGCGCCAAAGTCCCGCCCCCGAAAGTTCCGGAACTTTAAAAAAGTACCACCTCGCCAGCAGGGACTTTCTGGGGGGCATTTTTTTACCCGGAACTTTTATTTAGTTCCTGGTTCCTGCGGTGGAAACACACCAAGTACCGGACCAAGTCCCTAGTTCCTGGGTAAAGTTCCTGCGGTGGAAACGCGGCTTATCAGTCCTAAAGTATCCCAAAGATATCAGAACCAGTAAACAAAAGACAATTATGTAACAAAACTATAATTCGTTTTAAAGTTTTAGTCACTGCAAATTTAGGTTACAGTTCGTCCAGAAATATGTTTTTGGTCAAGTGTGGGTCAAGTTACAGGATTATTACAGGGACGAGATGACAAAACAATAAGCGAGTTCTGTCGTTAGGAGCACGTGACTCAGGAGATCAATCCCGCTTGTTTTCACGACGGGATACCTTCATAAGTGTACGTGAAAACCGTTTGTGCACAACCATGATATTTTAATTAGTTTTATTTGGGTTCCATCACACATAGGTATAAAGGGAAATGAGGACGTAGATAAGTTAGCAAAACAAGCCTTGCAGAGAGAAGAAATAGAATTACAAGTTCCTCTAAGCAAGTCTGAAATTAAGGTTTTAATCTGGAAAAAGGTTATTGCAGAATGGCAAATAAAGTGGGACAACAACGAAAAGGGTAGATTTCTCTACAATTTAATTAACAAAGTAAGTAAAAAAATAAGACATATTGGTAAAACAAGGAAAGAAGAGGTTGTATATAATAGAATATTGCTGGGACATTCCAATCTCAATAGTACACTCAGAATATTAGGGAAGCATCCAAATGGACTATGTGATGAATGCAAAGTAGAAGAAACAGTAACTCATGCAATTCTTGAATGTAAGAAATATGAGGAAGAAAGAAGTAGTATGATAGTTGAAATCAAGAAGAATGGAATTCAGGTGGTACATTTTAAATCTTTAATAAAATGGGCAAGTAAAATAAATAGCAAAGCTTTCTTTGAATTTCTTAAAAGGACAGGATTAATGAGTAGAATGTAACGCTCTGTTCCACACTCCGGAGCAGAAGGTGGCGGTAATGCACCTAATTACGCTGGTTGCCAGCCGCCGTTAAAAACCAAGAAGAAGAAGAAGAAGTTTGTGCACAACCAATAACTATGGAAGGTCTATTGTGGTAGCAGCTTTTTTGCTGCTCCCATGACACAGTGCTCAGCTGTGGTGCACACCATTGGACAAAAACAGCCACATATACGGCACAATGTATACAAGCGCGAGAAACAAAAGAACACACACACAACGGGCTGAACAATGAGCGACAATGAATCCGCTGCCAAACACGGTTATCCCACAGATATAAAAGGCGAAAAAATAATTCAGACAATACTCTACAGCGCTCTTTTGACTTCGTTTTAACATTTGAATCCAGCCCACCGTAAACAAACTCATCGTGGACAAAGGACTGAACAAACCCATGAAACATACAACCTTTCAGTGTTTAGTACCTTCAGTAAAACATCTTGAATTATTTTTTCTCACGATATAAGGTTTGAAAACATAATTGGTTACAAAACAGCGCCAAAATCTCGACAATAAAACACAACAAAACTTACCTCTGTGACAGCTCGAGATCAGTTGTTTTCTCTTCTTACACAGAGCGCTGATAATAACTCTGTTTTCGCATCCTCCGCGGCGAAGGGTTTCCTCGTTCCTGAGCATTCAGAAGAATCCGGTTCTGGGATCTAATAAGATAACCGGTGTGTCACGATGTTAAGCCTATGGTCTTGATTCGGTATTAGCATTTGCCTGGATTTTTGACATCCCTCCGGGTTCCTCTCTTTGTAGCGTTTGTCTGATGGCACTCGGTGTTTTCATTTTGATTCACATGCTCCGTGTCTTTGGAGTGTACCATTCACTTAAGAGTGGGGGGAGGTGCACAGTAGGGGCCTCAGTGAATTAAGCTAAAGCATTGTGCATCCCATTCACTAATTTAATTGTCTATTCAAGCATATACTTTACATTCTGGATGTGCAAAATGTTATTGTAAGCAATATAACTGTAAGTGGGCAAAGTAAACGCAAAAAAAAAAAAAAAAAAAAAAAAAAAAAAACTTGTACAGCCAGTGACAACCTTCTAACAACGTTATGCAACATGCTAAAAATTGCAATTTGTTGTATGCTAAATGATGCCACAAAGCTGTCACCACGTTTATGTTTTTTTTGTCTGCTGCAACATTGTTGGTTTTCCAAAAAAAAAAAAAAAAAAAAAAAAAATCCTAATTGAATAGCCTAAATTCAAAACATAAATAAACAGATTATCTTAAACTTTTTCTCTTTTTTTAATGAGACATGATACTCATGTACAAAACATTCATGCCAACACTATATTAATGAAATTATTTTCTTTTCAGCTGTCACCCCAAGATCCCTGCTGTGAATGAAGTCCACTAACCCTAAGAAGCTTGCAGTGTCATGTTTGATATCGACATTTCTAAGGCCACTAAAATATCAGCATGATTAAAACTTTGCAGAAACTTATTGTACACAGTCCTGCCCTACCTTGTCTGATTTTTAGTTTATTTTATTTTATTAGCAAGTAAAGGAATATTTATGGTTATATTTTCATAAAGTACATTTAAGAATAACTTGTTATATTGTTAGTAATATTTTGAGATGAACATTTACTGGGCTGAAGCAACTTTAGTGATTATCTTACTATTGGTTATTCTGATACCCATACATTTTTTTAAGGAGAGGAAAACATGCATGAAGATATAAGCATCAAATATGATACTACAGGCTTTGAGGAGCATTTATGTTTATCATCATTGTATTGAAGGCATTGTATGCTTTGCCCCCTAAACTTTGATTAAAGCTTATCTTAATCTTAATAAATAAACTGATAGTGACATATTGTGTGACAACTGATATTTATATGCATTTTATGTAGTCTACGATTAACATTACATGCATAATTTAATAGTTTTGGACATAATTACACCCCCCCCCCCCACCACACCCCACCCCCCTTCTCACTAGATCATACTATGATCCATAAATTATCTGTCAATCACAGTACAAACTATATTCAATTATATGCACAAAAAGTGCTTTAATATAGAAAGAATATAATATTGCACATTTCTTATAAGAAATATGTCACAGGAAAGTTTTGAGTTTCTGGCACGGTCTAGTTCTGAAACCTAACAGATCAATAGAAAAGAAGCTTCAAAATCATCGAAGTTATACCGTATGATTCGTCAAAATAGACCAATGGCCATTAAGGAGGTGTAAAGAAACATCTCGGTTACGTATGTAACCTTGGTTCCCTGAATAGGGAACGAGATGCTGCGGTGACGTCACCACGTATGGGAACACCTCCGGTGTGACGAATGTCTGAAGCCCTATACCATCCCGCCAATCCTATTGGCCAAATGGCGCATAGCACCACCCTACGCATGCGCACGCATGATATACCTGGGTGCAGCGCGCCATTTCGCTCAGATTTCATGACTGAAGATGAAGAAATTATCAAGGTACGGAACGACCAGAACCGCAGCATCTCGTTCCCTATTCAGGGAACCAAGGTTACATACGTAACCGAGATGTTCCCTATCATAGGTCACTTCGATGCTGCGGTGACGTCACCACGTATGGGAACGATATACCAAAACGCCTGACGTACCTGATAACTGAGATCCGAGGAAGCATCTGCTCAAGCGGAGAGAACCCGGGAGCCAGGAGCCATCCTCACATCCAGACTGTAGGACTTGATTAAAGTGCTCGGTGAGGACCATCCTGCCGCAGCACAGATATCATCCATAGAAGATCCACTGAGAAAAGCTTGAGAAGAAGCCACAGCTCAAGTGGAATGAGCCTTAATTCCTAAGGGCGAAGCGAGTCCGCGCACCTCATAGGCCAAAGAAATTGCCTCCACCAGCCAATGGGACATGCATTGCTTTGTAACCGCATGGCCCTTACTTTTATGTCCAAAACAGACAAACAGCTGGTCAGATTCACGCCAAGGGGCTGTACGATCCACATAAGTCTTTAAAGCTCTCACAGGGCAAAGACTTAGATCTCCTGATCCAGCCTCAGCAGGTGAAAAAGCTTCCAGGAACACTTGCTGAAAGCGAAAGAGGTAAGATGCGACCTTAGGAACATAGTTAGGCCTGGGCCGCAGCAGCACCTTCACAGAGCCCGGTGCAAATTCCATGCATGAGGGTGAAACAGAAAGAGCCTGTAAATCCCCAACTCTCTTGAGGGAGGATAAAGCCATGAGAAGAAGTGTCTTCAGTGTCAAGAATTTATCCGATACGGTCTCCAAGGGCTCAAACGGATGCCCTGATAAACCTAGCAACACAATGGATAAACCCCATGAAGGAACCCGCACAGGGCGGAAAGGCCTCAGCCGTCGCGCACGCTGTACGAAACGAGAAACTAGTGGATGACGCCTCATAGAGGCACCGCCTATGTATTCGTGGTAAGCTGAAATGGCTGCCATGTAAACCTTAAAAGTGGGTGGTGTTACGCCACCCGAAAAACAATCCTGGAGGAACTCCAGCACTGAAGCCACTGGGCAGTAAACTGGATCCACATTACGATTGCCACACCAGGCTGTAATCAGTCTCCACTTGAAAGCATATAAGCGTCTCGTAGAAGCTGCTCTAGAATTCAATATAGTCTCAGTGGTTTCAACAGAAAGACCGGGACATACTAATGCACTCCGCTCAGTGGCCACGCCCACAGTTTCCACAGATCCGGCCTCAGGTGCCAAATCAGCCCCTGTGCTTGTGATAATAAATCCTGTCTGAGGGGAATCTCCAAGGAGAGCCCGCTAGCAGACTAATCAGATCCGCAAACCACGGCTGCGTGTGCCATCGCGGAGCCACCAGCAGCAGCTGTTCCACTCTGTCCCGCCGTATTCTGCATAATACCGCTGGGATCAAACGAATCGGAGGAAAAGCATACAGACTGGTCCTGGGCCAGCTGTGAGCTAATGCATCCACGCCCAGGGGCGATGGGGGGCATAGGGAGAACCATAGCGGGCAATGCGTAGTCATGTTTGACGCGAATAAATCCACTTTCGCTTTGCCGAATATCCGCCATAAAAGATTCACCATCTGGAGGTGTAATCTCCATTCTCCCTGTTCCAGAGCCTGTCTGGATAGCATATCCGCTCCTAAGTTCAAACGTCCGGGGACATGAACAACTCGGATCGACAGAAATTTTCTCTGAGACCAGAGAAGAACATGTCTCGCCAGCCTGCACAGGGGGCGAGAGCGTAATCCTTCCCAATGATTCAGGTATGAGACAAACGCTGTGTTGTCTGATCTGAGCAGCACAAGACGGCCGATCAGCAGATTCAAGAATTACTGGAGAGCCAGAAAACTGCCAGTAATTCCAAACGGTTTATATACCAACTGCGTTGTGCAGCTGTCCACACTCCATGGGCTGGTAGCCCTTGACAAACAGCTCCCCAACCGGTCAAAGACGCATCCGTCGTGACGGTCTCTGGGAAAGCTCAAATCCCCAGCCGAACCCCGGTAGGAGAAACTCGGTTGGCATCCATAGCTTTAATGACATCACACAACTCCGTGTCACCGAAATCGTCGGATGCGGAACACAACGGGGTGAAATATTTCGTCTTTCCGCCCACTTTTCCACTGAAAAGGGCGCATGTGAAGTAACCCCAGACAAATTACGGGGAATGCCGCTGCCAATCGTCCAAGTGGTTAACAGACGGACGCCCTGGAGCCGCAACGGGGCCAGAGCTACATCCATCCATTGAGAAGTACGGGGTCTACGACTTCTATAGCCCCTTTGCTCAGCAGAGTTGACATCTCCTGTCACAACACTGCTATTACCATCAGTCTACCACCGTGGAAAGAATTCAGCGGAAAGAGGCGGGCCTCTAAAAAACGAATTGGTGTATCCGTGACAATTGTGCGTAACACCCATTGAGAAATGCCGGGCAAGCGTTCCACGCAACCCAAAACGATACTAGCAGTCTCAAATTTCCGCTTTCTGCAACGCTGTCATACACATAATGTCCGTGCACGGAAAAGCCTGCGGCATTCGTGCACAGGGGAAGTGTATGCATAAGAGCTATTGCGTCCCGTTGTGTATAATCCTGAACGTGTCCACGGCAGGAATTAGACCAACGAATTGAACATCAGGCTCTGCCGCTAACTAAAACGGCGGCTGTGCGAGCCGTCATAAACGGGTCGTCTGTGTAAGACCCTTGAATCGCCCCTCAAAATCTGAAAGCTGGATTGCGCAGTGTCTGAGGGATTATTATTTATTATTTACGCCTGGCGTCACAGCCCGATCCAATGCTGCTCGAAGCGCTGTTTGTTGCGAGACAGTCAATGTTAGAGCGTAGGGACTGCAGTGAGAGTGTTGGATGCGCATTAGCGGTCCAACAGCACTCTATAGTGGAGGGCACAGTCCCTGGCGAACATGAAGTAAAGCGCATGCGTAAACTCGCTGCGTTTCGTTGTGTATAATCCTGAAGCGTATCCACGGCAGGATTTAATTCACCAAGATAAAAATCGGGCCACGTCGCCATTGCGAGAACGTGCGGCTGTATGAGCCGTCATAAACTGGCCATATTTGCCAGCCTCTTGTGGCGTCCCTCAGACTCTGAAGGCTGAATAGTGCAGAGTGTCTGAGGGGGCGCTCAAATAACAGCTCAGTTCAGTGACGCTCGAAGTGCTTGTGCTGCGAGACAGTCAATGTTAGAGCGTGGGGACTGCAGTGAGAGGGTTGGATGTGCATTAGCAGTCCAACAGCACTCTTCAGTGGAGGGCACAGACCCCGGCAAACATAGAAGGAAATGCATGCGTCAAACTCGCTGTGTTTCGTTGTGTATAATCCTGAAGCGTGTCCACGGCAGGATTTAATCCAACAAGATAAACATAGGGCCACGCCGCTAGCGAGAACGCGGCAGCTGTGTGAGCCGTCATAAACTGGCCAAATTCGCCAGTCTCTTGTGCCATCCCTCAAACTCTGAAGACTGAATTGTGCAGTGTCTGAGGGGCGCTCAAATAACAGCTCAGTTCAGTGACGCTCGAAGTGCTTGTGCTGCGAGACAGTCAATGTTAGAGTGTGGGGGAAGAACGAGAGGCTTCTCGTAAAGAACCGTAATAAGAGAATAAAATTTGCCGAAATAGACACGACTCGATACGTCTAGACGAGACTAGGTCGCGGCGGAGTTTGGCGCGATCCGTTCGGCTAGAGAGGTAGTCAAACGGCATCGCTATATAATAGCAGTCCGCCATGTCACTTAATCGTGGCAAAAATCCGCGCCGTTCGTGATATGCGCTGATAAGGCTGCTTCCAGGACCTCGAAACCTCTTGGTGGAGGTCCGTGAGAAGGGTAATTTATCCACCGCGCGGATAGCCACATAATAGCACACTGAGGAAGGGGAAGCGCGTTTCTCCTGTCCGCTCGGAGGGAGAGAACCGCTTATGCCGGTCAGAGCCTACTCTGAGTAGAAGCTGCGGTTAGACAACATAGTATAAAAGCAAAACTGCTCTGATTAACGCGCTCGAGTAGGGGAGAGCGAGCAAGTGGAAAACTCCAGTGCATCACTGTACTCATAGTCAAGCCGCACATATCACCCCTAACCAACACCTCGTGCGGGGCCTCGGCGACCGCAGAAGCGAACGGTGGGGGTTAGACGCGAGGCGACTGAAGAAATAGACTCCAGAACGCGGATACTTTTCTTATTTTACCATAGCCGTAGGCTATCACAGAGAGAATATGAGAGAGGCTGCAAACGAATCTCTCATGAGTGCCTCCCTGTGATAAACCCATATACGGCTCTTACCTTTCGTTGACTCATCGCGTCCGCGAAAGAGGAGTTAACACTGCTCGAAGAAAATCACTGGAGAACGCGAGATGATAGGGCACAGATGATTCGCTATTCCTGAAGGAATGAAATCTGAGCGAAATGGCGCGCTGCACCCAGGTATATCATGCGTGCGCATGCGTAGGGTGGTGCTATGCGCCATTTGGCCAATAGGATTGGCGGGATGGTATAGGGCTTCAGACATTCGTCACACCGGAGGTGTTCCCATACGTGGTGACGTCACCGCAGCATCGAAGTGACCTATGATAGGGAACCTTTGAACATAAACAGTGCATACTGTTTCTGTTAATCAGTGCAAGTGATGGCTTTTGCTGGTGCGATCTAGCACACCGTTCCGTTTTTCAGCATCTGGTTGCCACACATGAACTTGCTCTACTTATTTCAGCAGGGTCAGATATGAAACACTAACGCCCTCCTGCGTGACAGCTGCATCAATGCAATAGCACCCACGTAAGAGAGATACAATCCTACAAACCCCTGAAACTGCAATAATAAATAAATAAATAAATAATAGTAATAATAATAAAAGACAAATAACATAGGAAAATAGATTTTCTATCGTATAATGCCCTTTTGCATATTAGCATATTATATTTTATGCTATATATTTATACTGTATAAAATATATTTACAATTATTATTATTATTATTATTATTTACAATTTATTTGCCAAATTTTTCTTAATTAAAATGAAATGAGTGTTGGTAGTAGGCTATACAACTTAGCATTTAAATAGACAAAATATACAATAAATTATTCAAATTTTAAACTAACGCCCATGATTAAATTAGTATTACAAACCACTTTCCTTGCAACAGCACTTTCTGTTAGGGATATGTAGTTAATAACGTAAATTTTGCAGCAGATGTAAGATCGCACATAAAACAGACGCTAAAGCAAACAGTTTTACTCAATAGTTTCCCACTTACTGCACAAAATATTTTTTTATTTTGTTTTCTTCACGTAAGTCCAAAGGTGTCACATCCCTTACGAAAAATAACCATGGTTTTATTATATAGTAAAACTGTAGTAACCCATGTTTTTTTTTTTTTTTTGGCGTGTTGACTAGGCTACCATTTGTATAACCACAGATTTACTGCAAATACCATGGTTAAACTATGGTTAATTTAGCAAAACCATGGTTAATTTGTGGTTACCATGGTTTAACTATAACCATGTTTTTTTTTTTTTTTTTTTTTTTTTTTTGTAGTAAAACCATGGTTAATTTTCATAAGGGATATACGCACATGACACCACTGTCTTCATGTTAAACAAGTTTGACTAGCTTTTTATTACGATTTGGGCAAAATTGCTCACAGTGGAAATATCACTTTAGGTGCTGTAGGGAACTTTTGTAAAAAAATATTTTTTACATATTTATTAAACCTGTCATTATGTCCTGACAGTAGAATATGAGACAGATAATCTGTGAAAAAAAATCAAGCTCCTCTGGCTCCTCCCAGTGGTCCTATTGCCATTTGCAGAAAGTCATGCGCTCCGTAACTTTTCTTTGTGTTCAAAATGTAGAAAAATGAACATAATAAGCGAGTACACCTGTATCCTGAATCACTAGGGTACACCTATAATAAGTGTTTATATTCGGACTATTTTAGATTGCTTCGGGGGTACTGCGGCGGAGTAACCCAGTACCTTTGTGATTCTTCATAGACATAAACAGAGAGAAGTAGCTCCGGCTACAATGTTCTTCCGCAAGACGCAAGCAGTTCTGTTTATTAACCGCTAGAGCGTCAAAAGTTCCCTACTGCAGCTTTTTAACGTCATTAGGACAAATAATTGTCTATGAACAGCATACTCTGAACAGTTACTCGTGCGAAGTCCCCCTCTGCTGGTGACACTTTGAAACTGCTGCGGGCAGTGGTTCTCAAACCTCTTCATGAAGTACCAGCACTGCACATTTTGTATGTCTCCCTATATCAGACACACCCACTTCAGATCTTGCAGTCTCCACTAATGGGCTGATGAGTTGAATCAGGCGTGATAGATGAGGGAGACATACAAAATGTGCAGGGATGCGGGTAATTCATGGAGAGAATGCATGTTAGAATACATTCCTCAAAAGGATAGTTCACTCCAAAATTATTTAATTAATAACTCACTGTCATGTCGTTCCAACGAGAATACTTTGTGTGTGTATCATTTCATGATTTAAGTGATTTTTGAATGCATAGACACATGAAATATATGACAAAGTCTAGGTCACACCTAGCCAATATTTTAACAATATTTGGTATATTTAGTGTAAGTTTCATTTTAAATATGAATATTTTCCTTTTGTTTCCATTGTTGTGCATGCAACCGATTCCTATTGGTTTTGAAATAGTAATAACATCACTTGCAGCTTTCCTAGAGGCTGTGCTTTGAGGTCTCGCCACAAACTCTCAAGTGCCCTGGACTTCCTAATTCTGGTGCTCCAATAAATGTTTGATCCATGAACCACTAAGAGGCTGGCTATGTGACACAAATAAATCAGAACCATCTGCTGAAATGTGATGGAGATTTTGCGGAGAAACTCTGGAGTTTATGAAGCTCTGTTCATTCCATTCCGCAAATGAGGCTGACCCATGCACAACCCACAAACATTTATTTTCTTTTTTCCTTCTTTTTTATGTATTTAAATCACATGTAAATGATTTAAATAGACTACTGAAGCAAATCTGAAAAAACTGGAAAAAAAAAAAGAGTCTCGTTTTTATGGTTGTTTATGGCATAGCTTGAAGTAGTAGCTTTGAATCCATTCAATAATTCAGGTGGTAAAAACACAAGATCCTGCAGAAAGAAACAGCTCTTGTAGGTGTTGGTCTTATGCATTTAGCAGATTTATCTTTTTAGCTTATTTTTATTCAGCTTTTTTTTTTATCTAATTAGCTTTTATCCAGAGCGACTTACAGTGAATTCAGGCTAACAGTTTTTGCCTAACGTGTTCCCTGGAAATCAAACCCACAACCTTGGGTTCCCAATGCAATGCTCTACCACTTGAGCCACATGAACAATCTCAAGTTTATTTATATGTCCCATTTCATTGTAAAATCGACAAGAGGCCTAAAATAATGGGTTGCGGGCGGCCTCGTTGGTGCGACATGGAAAATAGTTTACTGTCTCTTTAAGACTGCGCTATTGTCATTGGTGAACGAGCCTCTGTGTCGTGTGTGCTTGTGCGGGTTTATTCTATTCCAGGGGCGAGTGTTATTATAAGGCCTACAATTGAATGCACCTGAGCGAATATATGCTGAATAATACATTTTAACACATGCTCATTTGAAGCGTTTCTAGCAAATAACACAATCAAGACAAACATGGCTGAATTACCGATGGGGAAAGGGGTCTCCGCAGGAAAAATAGCAAGCAATGTACAGAAAAAAATTACCAGGGCTCAGGAAAAGGTAAGACACCAAAATAACCAGATATACATCAATTACATAACCTCAAAACGGATCTTAGTATTATCTACATCTTAGTAAAACCTCCTCTATCGTGATAAAAACGCGTTCAATCAGAGCCGATCGAAGCTCATCCATATAACGTTACTGACTAGCAAATACTAAAATACACGCATTTGCCATTTTCCATATACTTGCAGATGTTTTAAGAATTTTATGTATAAGACCATTTTGGAGATGCAAGGTCGCTGTTTATTTCACTGCAGTGCTGCTATGGAAACAAATAGAAAGCTGCTTCTGAAAAACAAGATTTGTGCCTTCGCTCTGTGTGTTTCACGCTTAAACAACCAATTTATTGTTTTTGAACCATTGCATTAACCGTACTCTCCCAAAAGGTGAGCGCGCCAGCGCGGTGGCGATTTCCGGATTCGTAAACGAATCGTTCTTTTGAGTAGGATCTTTTTTTAAATGAATCAGTTAAAAATAAAACAAGTCCAAACGATTCGTTCACGAATGTGATCACTAGTCATTTGGTCATTTGCGCAATTGCGTTGTTTTAACCGGTTCTTCGAACGAATTGTTCTAAAGAACCGATTCGCGGAAATGAGTCGGACTTCCTTTCACCACGGTAAATGAGCTGCTGCATCTGCCCATCATCCTTCATCACTTTTGATTACCGCAGCCTGACATTTGGCTACTTTATGTACAATTGACCAACAGCTTTTTTTTTACACTCTTCAAACTCAAAAGTAAGTTGTGGTCATAAATGTTATCACTGGGATTAAATGCAGCCATCTGGCTTTTCTGACTATTAATTCTGTGTTTACTTTAGAATGATGCTTGGGTTCTTCACACCAACTGTCACTTAATAAGGCTATGGAAATTAGAGATTTCATGGTCTTTGAGCAATACATCATTGACAGTTTAGCAATAATATTAGTACAGCATTTAGTAAATATAGTCACATTTAGTATGTCTCTGTGGTCATCTGTGCAGCCACAGGAGCTTGACTTGAATCTGGTGCTGTTGCTTTCTAAAGAGCAGCAGTCTTTTATGTTGCAGACACATTTATAGGATAATACAGGTATCCAGGTTTAACCTGTGTCGTTCTCATCAATGCAAGGAAGCGCTCTCTCTCTGGTTTGTCACTGCACATTGAAAAACAAATTATTATTATTATTTTTATAATATATGAGCAATGTGGTCAATAATGCAATCATCTTCTCTCAGGTTCTTCAAAAGCTTGGCAAGGCAGATGAGACTAAAGATGTGGCATTTGAAGAGGGTGTGATCAACTTCAACAAACAGCTAGTAAGGATTTTTTTTCTAACTCATTAATTTTTCAAATGTTCATCTTAGTCTATGACTCTCTGTTTCAATTTTGTACCATGTGCTCACATAGGTCGAGGGTACCAAACTGCAGAAAGACCTTCGGGCCTATTTGGCTGCTGTGAAAGGTGAGATTATCAATTGACAAATTTACACATCTAAATGCAACATGAATGAAATTTGTTGTTTTCTTAGCCTTGCTGATGTCTTTCTCATGGTTTCCCCCAGCCATGCATGAGTCTTCTAAACATCTGTACGAGTGCCTGGATGAGATGTATGAGGCTGACTGGTATGGCAAAAAGGATGTGGACTCACTCCTGGAGGTTATTTTGTACTTAAGTCATTGTCAGTAAAATGTGTTTTAGTAATTAAGGAGTAGATTGAACCCTATTTTTCATATGAGAAAATGTGTTGTTTTTGTCTGACTTTATAAACTATACATTCAGAGGAAATTATTTAGAAATAAAAATGCATGTTCTTACATGTTTTTTTTTTTTTTTTTTAATCCCTTTTATACATCTAAAATGTATAGTATTTATCATAAAATAGACCAAAATGTTGCACTGTAACAATCTTGGTCAATTAAGAACGTCTCGGTTACGTACGTAACCCTCGTTCCCTGATGGAGGGAACGGAGACGTTATGTCGACCGACAAATGGGGTCTCACTTGGGAGGCCAATCATCTCTGATTTTAAGAGAAAACGCCAATGAAATTGGCAAGTGGATTAACACACCTGAGCCACTCCCCGTGCCAGCGGGTATAAATAGGGCGACAGGTGCATCCACTCATTAGGTTTTACGCTGAGGAGCCGAGAACGTGTCCCGGCAACAGCGAATGGTTCAAGGTTGTGGCATGGGGACATAACGTCTCCGTTCCCTCCATCAGGGAACGAGGGTTACGTACGTAACCGAGACGTTCCCTATCTGTCGGTCACTACGAGTTATGTCGACCGACAAATGGGGTCCTATGGAAAACGCCACAACCTGAACCTCGTCACAACCCTGAGGCGCTGCAATTGTTGACAAGCCTTGGCGTGCCACAAAAGCTACGCTTAAGGTCGTAACCTTCCCAAAGCCCCAGCGCAAATTCACTGACCTTGGTACCGAAGGGGCCAAAGGGTGAGTACATCGCTGCTGGAGAAGGCCATGCTGCTGTTCCGCCCACATAAGTAAATGGAAGGGATTTCAACCTTCGGAGAAAGATTGCTTCAAATCTTCCCTATTTGTTCTTTTAGCTGGCAAGACAATGGGGAAGCGAGCCTTTAGGAAAGGCCGCTACGGAGACCACATCCTACCCGTAGGGAGGTGACATGTGGATATACCGATATGGACTGACCCAGGGGGCAGTACTACATATGGAAAGGGTCTCTGAGGCAGGTCCTACCTAGGAGTAGGGATGGAACGGCTGCCAGAAGAGACTGACAGAGCGATCTGTCAAGGGAAGACACGGGTTTGCCAAGAGGGAAGCCTTACCGTGGAAGAATACACATATGGGATTACCCGTAGGGAACCCAGCCATATGGACACCTAGCCCAGTACAGGGGCTGACCGGCTCCGGGCATGCTAACGCCAGTACTGGGCCTGGCGACAGACTGCTCCGCCAAGTCTGACGCCGAGGGTGCTGGAGGATGCTCGACCAGGGTACGCCAACCGGGGAACTCTACTGGGAGAAGAAAGCGCTCACATCCCCGTGTTAGGGGGAATGGCGCAGCAAGCGAGACACCCAGCCAGCCCTTCCCGCCAATTACCTGTTACCCAACACACGGGAGGAAACTGGCTCTACACGGATGTTGTAAAACCTCGCAAAGGTGTTAGGTGTCGCCCAGCCCGCAGCTCGACAAATGTCTGCCAGAGAGGCGCCGTGTGCCAACGCATAGGAGGAGGCCACACTCCATGTGGAGTGGGCCCTCACCCCCAGGGGGCACGGCTCGCCTTGGGAATGGTAAGCCAAGGCGATGGCGTCCACTATCCAGTGGGCCAACCTCTGCTTAGAGACAGCCTTCCCCTTCTGCTGACCTCCAAAGCAGACCAGGAGCTGCTCAGAGCTTCTGAAGCTCTGGGTGCGGTCCACGTATATGCGAAGCGCTCTTACGGGACACAGCAACGACAAGGCTGGATCTGCCTCCTCCAGGGGCAGCGCTTGCAGGTTCACCACCTGATCTCGGAAGGGAGTGGTGGGAACCTTGGGCACGTATCCAGGCCGGGGTCTCAGGACAACGTGAGAGTAGGCCGGCCCGAACACAAGGCACTCTTCACTTACCGAAAATGCTTGGAGGTCCCCGACCCTCTTGATGGAAGTGAGCGCGATCAGGAGCGCTGTCTTGAGAGACAGGAACTTCAGCTCAACCGAATCCAGCGGCTCAAAGGGACCCCTCTGAAGTCCCGCCAGGACAATAGAGAGGTCCCAGGAGGGAATCAGGGGTGTCCTAGGAGGATGTAACCTTCTGGCACCCCTCAGGAACCTAACGATCAGGTCATGCCTCCCCAGGGACCGGCCGTCCACTGCATCGTGATGTGCTGCAATGGCAGCCACATACACCTTCAGGGTGGAGGGTGACAGCCCACGCTCCAGCCTACCTTGCAGGAAAGAAAGCACGACTCTGACCGGGCATCTCCGGGGGTCTTCTCGGTGAGAAGAACACCAATTCGTGAACAGACTCCACTTCAGAGCATAGGCCTGCCTCGTAGAAGGGGCTCTAGCCTGAGTGATAGTGTCTACCACCGCTGGGGGCAGATCACTTAGGTCTGCCGCGTCCCGTCTAGAAGCCACACGTGGAGGTTCCAGAGATCTGGACGCGGGTGCCAAATGGTGCCAAGCCCCTGAGAGAGAAGGTCTCTCCTCAGGGGGATGCGCCAGGGAGGGGCTGTCACGAGGAGCATGAGTTCCGAAAACCAGGTCCGGGTGGGCCAGTAAGGCGCAACCAACAGGACCTGTTCCTCGTCCTCCCTGACCTTGCACAGTGTCTGTGCGAGCAGGCTCACTGGGGGAAACGCATACTTGCGTAAAGCCCGAGGCCAGCTGTGTGCCAGTGCATCTGTGCCCAGGGGGGCCTGGGACAGGGAATAGTACAGCTGGCAGTGGGAGGACTCGTGGGAAGCCAACAGGTCTACCTGGGCTTCCCCGAATCGACTCCAGATCAGCTGGACCGTCTGGGGATGGAGTTGCCATTCCCCGGGGAAAGTGAGCTGTCGTGAGAGCGCGTCGGCTGCACGATTGAGCTCCCCCGGGATGTGGACAGCGCGCAGCGATTTGAGCCACGTCTGACTCCAGAGGAGGAGATGACGGGCGAGTTGAGACATGCGACGTGATCGTAACCCGCCTTGTCGGTTGATGTACGAAACAGCCGCAGTGTTGTCCGTGCGGACCAACACGTGCTTGTCCAGCACTAGCGGACGAAACCGTCGCAAAGCTAGATGCACTGCCAGCAACTCCAGGCAGTTGATGTGCCAAAGCAGTCGAGGTCCTGTCCAGGACCCTGAAGCTGCCTGCCCGTTGCATGTCGCGCCCCAGCCCGAGTTGGAGGCATCTGTTGTGACAACAACGTGCTGGGACACTTGTTCTAAGGGCACGCCGGCCCGTAGAAAAGCAAGGTCCGACCAAGGACTGAATAGGCGGTGACACATCAGTGTGATGGTGACACGATGTGTACCGCGGCGCCATGCCCATCTTGGGACTCGGGAGTGTAACCAGTGCTGAAGTGGTCTCATATGAAGCAACCCGAGCGGCGTGACTGTGGCTGCGGATGCCATATGCCCCAGGAGCCTCTGAAAGTGTTTCAGCGGTACCACTGTCCTGCCTCTGAAGGAACTCAGGCAGTTCAGCACTGAGTGGGCACGCTCGCTGGTGAGACGTGCCGTCATACTCACCGAGTCTAACTCCATACCGAGATAAGAGATTCTCTGCACAGGGGAGAGCTTGCTCTTCTCCCGGTTGACCTGAAGCCCCAACTGACTGAGGTGCCGAAGCACGAAGTCCCTGTGATCGCACAACTCTTCTCGGGACCGGGCCATAATGAGCCAGTCGTCGAGATAGTTGAGGATCCTGATGCCCACTTCCCAGAGTGGGGCAAGGGCGCCCTCCGCGACCTTCGTGAAGACACGGGGGGACAGGGAGAGCCCGAAGGGGAGGACCTTGTACTGCCATGCCTGACCCTCGAAAGCAAAGCGCAGGAACGGTCTGTGACGAGGGAGGATAGAGACATGAAAGTACGCGTCTTTCAGGTCGATCGCTGCAAACCAGTCCTGGGGCTGGACGCATTTGATAATGCGTTTCTGCGTCAACATCCTGAACGGGAGCTTGTGTAGGGCCCGATTCAAGACTCGCAGATCCAGGATAGGTCGAAGGCCACCGCTTTTCTTGGGCACGATGAAGTAAGGGCTGTAAAACCCCGTCCTCATCTCGGCTGGAGGGACCGGCTCGATTGCATCCTTCGCCAGGCCAGTGGCGGCCAGTGGCGGAACAGAACAAAACAGAAACTGAAGATTCTCCACCCGGCCCTCCTCCGGGGGAAGGAGTGGCGCTGTCTTCGCCATCTCCTGAAGAGCAGTTCTCCGCATCTCCGAGTTGCCCGTGTCAGGGCCGCTTGGTCGACTTCTTCGAGGACTTCGCAGCCGGGAGTGACATGGGGGGCGCCGCTCTCCTGCGCGGGGCTCGACGCGCCGGCCTCGAAGAACTCTCAGCACGGGGCGGAGCTGGCGTAGAGGACGCAGGGGGGCGCCCACGGCGACAAGCAGGCTGAGGCGCTACCCGCGACGGAACGGTGGCAGCCGGAGAGATACGTCGGGGCAGGATGTGCTGAATGGCCTCAGTCTGCTTCTGTACCGCCGAGAACTGCTGGGCAAAGTCCTCGACAGTGTCGCCGAACAGGCCTGCCTGGGAGATGGGGGCGTCGAGAAAGCGCGCTTTGTCCATGTCCCTCATCTCAGCCAGGTTCAGCCAGAGATGCCGCTCCTGGACCACCAGCGTGGACATCGCCTTCCCGAGGGACCGCGCCGTGACCTTCGTTGCCCGTAAGGCGAAGTCAGTTGCCGTGCGCAGCTCCTGCATCAACCCCGGGTCGGTACCACCCTCGTGCATGGCTTTGAGTGCCTTGGCTTGGTGTACCTGCAGGATAGCCATGGCATGCAGGGCAGAGGCAGCTTGGCCCGCAGCACTGTAAGCCTTGGCAGCGAGTGCGGCCGTTAGCTTACAGGCCTTGGATGGGAGACGCGGACGATTCCTCCAAGTGGCGGCGTTTTGTGGGCACAAGTGCACTGCAACCGCCCTCTCCACCTGGGGAACCTCTACGTACCCCCTGGCTGCCCCGCCATCGAGGGTGGTGAGGATGGAAGAGGGAGAAGAGCGGCTTCTGGCCGTGAAAGGGGCCGTCCACGACTTCGTCACCTCTTCATGCACCTCCGGGAAGAAAGGCACCGGAGCAGAACGAGGTTGTGAGCCGCGTCCCGCGCCGAGAAACCAATCATCCAGCCGTGAGGGCTCGGGACTGGGCGGTGTAGTCACCTCCAGTCCGATACTCACGGCTGCCCGGGCAAGCATGGCCGACAACTCCAAGTCCGATTCGGCAGCAGCGACAACACCCGAGGGGGGCAGCCCCGCCGAACCTTCATCCTCAGAGGTCGATAACCCATCCCCCGATGCAGCAATCGACATCTGGTCTTCGGGCGGCGCACCGAAAGACACGCTGGGACCGCTATGAGACGGCCCAGCAGAATCAATCGGCAGCTGCACGGGACAGTCGCTGCGTGAGGAGTGAGAGGTCCGTGGGGCGTGGCCCGGCGGAGAAGCTCTCACTGTGATCCTCAGATCTCCCAGAGCGCCAGCCGGCGGCCCTCTGCTCGAGCCATAGAGACCGGGACGGGGGGCGACAGAGGGGTCTGCTGCACTCCCCTTGAGGAGTGAGAGACGCGATCGCAGCGCTGCCATGTTCATACGCCCACAGTAGACGCATGAATCATCCACGAGCGCAGCCTCAGCGTGTTGGACGCCCAGACACTGCAGACAACGCTCGTGACCGTCAACCGAAGACAGGAAACGACCGCATCCAGAAGGACACGGACGAAACGGCATCTTGAAAAAGACGCGAATCGTCCGTGATTTGCTCTTTTAGAACTGTCTCTTTTAGCCGAAGCGCCCAGGGGAATCGCCGTCTCGCAGGGACACCGCTGTAACGCGCCGTCACACCGACCAGGAACAGTTTAAGCAAAAACAAAGATGATGGCTTTGTAGTGATTTTCTTCATCGACTACTCGGCTCCGAAGCAAAAATCTAATGAGTGGATGCACCTGTCGCCCTATTTATACCCGCTGGCACGGGGAGTGGCTCAGGTGTGTTAATCCACTTGCCAATTTCATTGGCGTTTTCTCTTAAAATCAGAGATGATTGGCCTCCCAAGTGAGACCCCATTTGTCGGTCGACATAACTCGTAGTGACCGACAGATAGGAAAAAAAAAATTCCCCAATATCATTTACAGCTGACTGCAAGAAGCAGATCTTTTCCAAATGACTATTTCTGTCTCGCTTTATATTTCAAAAGGAAATCATTTCAGCACAGAACAGAAACTTGCAGAAAACAATTTCATGGGTATAATTTCAAGAGTAAAACAGATGATCAAGAATGACATAAGCTTGCTTTAACAGTTTTAATTGAGGGCAGATATGGCACAAGGTATCCCCAACAGCTTTTTTCCTTTCCATATTATTGTTTTTAGTTCATGCCCATCTGTCATTTCACCATGCTTTTATTACATATTACAATATAATTAAAAGTTTGGGATTGGTACAATTTTTTAAATGTTTTGAAATAAGTCTCTTATGCTCGCCAAGTCTGCATGTAATCGATTAAAATGTAATGAAAACAATAATATTGTGAAATACTGAAAATTTATTTATTTTTATTGTATCTTACAGACCCCAAACATTTGAACAGTACTGTATGTGTGCACATTCTACATGTCCACCATTTTTGCTTGATTTCTGCTTTCTTTGAAAGGAATGTTAGGAGTGAGGAAACAGATGGGAGGTAACTCAAGGGGTTTTGATTATAATTTAGCTTTTGACTCCTTGTTTATTCTCATAGCTAGTTTGTAAACATGTAAATGCTATATGGTTTTTCAGCAGTAACCACATGAAAGTATTATTTAGCCACACAAGTAGTGACACTAGAATTAGCCTAAATAGTTTTAAACACTAAGGATCCAGCTGCTCTGTAGTTGTCTCTGTAGATACAGTACATGTCTCTGTGAATGTATGTGAAGTTGTGATGTATTTCAGATGGTTTTGCACCATCGTGATATTTTATTTCTATTGTTGTGTGTCTATAACAGGATTCAGACATCCTTTGGACAGACTTCCATCAGAAACTTGTGGATCATGCGCTTATATCCATGGACACTTACCTGGGCCAGTTTCCTGACATCAAAGTACTAAGATCCCATGATGATGTTGTAGTTTAGCATATCATGCCGTGATTTTCTGTTTAATGTCTGTATAATTCTTTCCAGGCTCGTATTGCAAAGCGCGACAGGAAGCTGGTGGACTATGACAGCGCACGACACAACTATGCTGCGGTGAACAAAGGCAAGAAAAAGGAGGGGATCAAGATCACCAAGGTGCCGCCCTTAGTTTTGATGTTGTTTTAATGTTTCTACAGTCAGTTCAAATGGAGGAAGATTTATATTTCATGTATTTTCTATTGATTTTTTTCTCTATGTAGCCAGTTTCCCTGCTGGAGAGGGCTGCCCCAGGCTGGGCACAGGGCATCCTGTCTGCCCATAACGTGGCTCAAACCAACCTCACCAGGAGTCAGGTGACACACGATAACTTAAAATTATAGTCTGTCATCATTTACTTACCCTCAAGTTGTTCCAAACCCATTTGAGTTTTGCCTCGTGGGTGAATGAGATGATTGAACTCCATGTCATGTGATAATGTAATTTGCTGTGTTTATAGGCAGAGGAAGAGCTGGAAAGAGCACAGAAAGTGTTTGAGGAGATTAATATAGATTTGCAGGAGGAACTGCCATCTCTGTGGAACAGGTCTGGATTTATTTACTGTCTTACTTTCACAGATCTGTTCTGTGTTTCAAAGAAATTAGTGGAAAATGCATCTGTTTTTAAATAATTAATATGTAGTTTAATTGCTACGAGCAGGTGCCTCAATCAAAAGTCTGAACATATTTCACAGATTCAGTGCCATGAGCCTCTGTGTTTGTCACTCTGTCAAATACAGTACCAGTACACCCTGAATCACAGAAATTATGTAGAAGCCTGTGAAGCAGTTTGCACCAGATGTGTCATAAATGGTCCATGGGTGTGCCGTCTTAGACTGAGATCTGTTGTCATCTTGTGGAGGGCTAAGATTGTGTTTGCTGTCTTCCAGTCGTGTTGGCTTTTATGTGAATACATTCCAGAGTATGGCTGGTCTGGAGGAGAAGTTTCACAGAGAAATGGGAAAAGTAAGGACTGCAGCATAACCCCATCAACTGACAGATATTGATGGTTATGTTTTGTATATAAATTGTAATTTAATTAGAAGTAAATAGTCTGGTAATGTATATACAGTATATATATATATATATATATATATATATATATATATATATGACAAAAAATTTAGTTAGTAACACAATCCATTCGGTATTGCCTACACATTTTAGTTAATAGAATCAGACTATTTTTATGATTGCTTTTGACCTAGATTGTTTATCACATTGATTTGAATTGGATAATCTTTTACCATATTGATATAAAGATACAAAAAGTTCGAAAATATATTCAGTTTGTTGTAATTAACACCATATAATGCATTCAACTTTACATTATGTCAAGTTTTTACAAACTGGGGTTTGTAATGTGCATGGTGAGTTTGTGAGTTTAATGAAAAGCTAAGAAGTAATAAAATTCTAAAAATGTCAAATTTAAAATAAATAATTCTAAAAAATAAAATCAATAAAAAATGGAGATGGTGAATATGTTAATGTGATACTAAATTATTCAAATATATTTTTTTTTTTATCTAAGTGATACTTTAAGTAAATATATATGATGAAAGATTATCAGCATTACATGTAAATAAGAAATAATGTGAATTTGTACATTTGAATGTGTTTGAAACACAAAAGCCTTCCAAAGTGACAGAATTACATGGTTAAAGTAAATCTGATGATCACCTGACTAGTGACTGGTCTGCATGAATGAACCTTTCTCTTACAGATTAATCAGAATCTGAATGATACGCTGGAGAAATTAGAAAATCAAGATATGTCCAGGTTAGTCAAATTTATTAGCAGCATACACACATAGCGTTTCATCTATAAGCACTGAATTTAATTTATTGTAAATTTTAACCATGCTGGTTAATTTTTATCCATTCTGCCTCAAACTGGTGTCTAAATTGTGCATATGACAATAATTAGTATTGGTATAATTACATATACAGTAATTACAGTTTATACCATTAAATAAATGAACAAACCCCAACACCACTCTCATAGAAAAAAAGGTAGCCAAGGGGTGAGGACATCAGCAGCCCAGAAGAGGTAACCTTGGTAGCCCTACAGTGGTGTGTGTGTGTGTGTGTCTGCATTCTGTACTGAAGCTTTTGCGTCCCCTCAAGTGCTGCCCAGCTAGACAATGGTTAGTGCAGTCCGTCTGCAGCACTGAAACTGTAGGAGTTATACAGGAATAATTTCTAGCAATAGACCAACGCTACTTTTGGGTAACGCCCCTTTTTGGGGGAAAACAAACGGATTCCCGATACAGAACTCGCTCCAGTGACCTTTTATTTTTCATTGCTTCTGATGTGTACAGGCCTGTCAGACACAATTTCAAACAGATATTGTTTAGTCCTAGTCTGCGAATATCTCAAACGTAAAATCAGTTAACAGCCAATGTAGCGTGCCTAATGAGGGCTAACGTTAATCACGTACAGTAGCTGCTAGCAGCTTCGTATTTCTAACTACAACAAAACTGTCAATAGCTTAAATCAAGTGAAATATGATCCAAGTAAACCACCGACTCCTCTTGACATGGCCTCATCATCTAGTTTATCATACTGTGAGTGTGTTAATGACAAAAAATAGGCTACTTGGTGATTCCACGAGATAATTGTAACGTTAGATGTCCATATTTGGCCACTGCGTGGGGTAATTAATCCAGTTTTCGACCATTTCAAAGGGACATCACTGTAAAGACCATATCCAGTAGCTTCTTTAAATACCTCTCATGGTCCTCGGCCGGCAAAGAAAGTGTATACGTTTGTGCCATTTTTGCTATCAAGAAATTAGAGCGAGTTCTGTATCAGGGGAATCCATTTGTTTCCCCCAAAAAAGGGGCGTTACCCTTGGATGACGCAAAAGTAGCGTTGGTCTATAGTTTTGCATTCCGAAATTGTGTTTGCATTCTTTGAAATTTGTGATGCCTTCACAGTGTGTTTGATTTCATTGCATGAGCAGAATGAGTTTGCTCAGGAAGTAACTTTGTCTGCATGGATTAACTGTTAAGTTTGATACTATCCGGACTATGTCAGTTCTGGCTTGTGGGTATCCTAGATAGGCTTTTGGTTACACTGGTCATCTAAAACTATGGCTTGCAGTGTAAAGTATTGGTGCTTGGGTTGAGCCTAATCAAAGCATGACAAAGAGGGGCTCTTCATAGCCATGGTACTGTATATCATTATCTGTACTTTATGCTCCAGTGACAGAACACAAGTTGCCAATCACACGTTGAGCCCAGGAGGACCGCCAGCCATTCCCAAATCTCCGTCCAAGGTATGGATTTAGAAATCAACATGTATTTGCCATGTACAATAACAAAGCCCAGTATCTTGAGGGAAAAAAAAGCTAGTGATTTGCAAAAATGTTTTTTGATAATGCAGAGTACAAAAATATCAGTAAAAAAAAACTTTCCCAGCACAGTTTTCACAAAATAAGAATGAACATTTTCCATATATATATTTATATATATATATATATATATACATATATATATACATACATACATACATACATATACAGTATTGTTCAAAATAATAGCAGTACAATGTGACTAACCAGAATAATCAAGGTTTTTAGTATATTTTTTATTGCTACGTGGCAAACAAGTTACCAGTAGGTTCAGTAGATTGTCAGAAAACAAACAAGACCCAGCATTCATGATATGCATGCTCTTAAGGCTGTGCAATTGGGCAATTAGTTGAAAGGGGTGTGTTCAAAAAAATAGCAGTGTCTACCTTTGACTGTACAAACTCAAAACTATTTTGTACAAACATTTTTTTTTTTTCTGGGATTTAGCAATCCTGTGAATCACTAAACTAATATTTAGTTGTATGACCAAAGTTTTTTAAAACTGCTTGACATCTGTGTGGCATGGAGTCAACCAACTTGTGGCACCTCTCAGCTGTTATTCCACTCCATGATTCTTAAACAACATTCCACAATTCATTCACATTTCTTGGTTTTGCTTCAGAAACAGCATTTTTGATATCACCCCACAAGTTCTCAATTGGATTAAGGTCTGGAGATTGGCCTGGCCACTCCATAACATTAATTTTGTTGGTTTGGAACCAAGACTTTGCCCGTTTACTAGTGTGTTTTGGGTCATTGTCTTGTTGAAACAACCATTTCAAGGGCATGTCCTCTTCAGCATAGGGCAACATGACCTCTTCAAGTATTTTAACATATGCAAACTGATCCATGATCCCTGGTATGCGATAAATAGGCCCAACACCATAGTAGGAGAAACATGCCCATATCATGATGCTTGCACCTCCATGCTTCACTGTCTTCACTGTGTACTGTGGCTTGAATTCAGAGTTTGGGGGTCGTCTCACAAACTGCCTGTGGCCCTTGGACCCAAAAAGAACAATTTTACTCTCATCAGTCCACAAAATGTTCCTCCATTTCTCTTTAGGCCAGTTGATGTGTTCTTTGGCAAATTGTAACCTCTTTTGCACATGCCTTTTTTTTAACAGAGGGACTTTGCGGGGGATTCTTGAAAATAGATTAGCTTCACACAGACGTCTTCTAACTGTCACAGTACTTACAGGTAACTCCAGACTGTCTTTGATCATCCTGGAGGTGATCATTGGCTGAGCCTTTGCCATTCTGGTTATTCTTCTATCCATTTTGATGGTTGTCTTCCGTTTTCTTCCACGTCTCTCTGGTTTTGCTCTCCATTTTAAGGCATTGGAGATCATTTTAGCTGAACAGCCTATCATTTTTTGCACCTCTTTATAGGTTTTCCCCTCTCTAATCAACTTTTTAATCAAAGTACGCTGTTCTTCTGAACAATGTCTTGAACGACCCATTTTCCTCAGCTTTCAAATGCATGTTCAACAAGTGTTGGCTTCATCCTTAAATAGGGGCCACCTGATTCACACCTGTTTCTTCACAAAATTGATGACCTCAGTGATTGAATGCCACACTGCTATTTTTTTGAACACACCCCTTTCAACTAATTCAACTAATTGCCCAATTGCACAGCCTTAAGAGTCTCATTTGTTTTCTGAGAATCTACTGAACCTACTGGTAACTTGTTTGCCACGTAGCAATAAAAAAATATACGAAAAACCTTGATTATTCTGGTTAGTCACATTGTACTGCTATTATTTTGAACAATACTATATATATATATATATATATATATATATATATATATATGCTTGAGCAAAAATTTGTAATTGCCATGATTTCTCAGTATTGCAGTGTTTGGTCAATGAAATATGAAACTGTATTTCATATTTATGTGTGTTTCTAGCTAAAGCCTTTGGTTCCTCCACCTCCTAAAGTTACTCCATCAAAGGATATGAAGCAGGAGAACATTATCAATCTGTTTGGTGAGGCTGCCACTCCAAACATCAGTGTCACTTCGCCATCACAGGTCAGCAGTACCTTCTTCTCCTGTATTCCTCGTCTTCAGGAATGAAGATGCTTCTTATACTAACAAAATTATAAACGCAACACTTTTGTTTTTGCCCCCATTTTTCATGAGCTGAACTCAAAGATCTAAGACTTCTATGTACACAAAAGCCCTGTTTCTCTCAAATACTGTTCACAAATCTGTCTAAATCTGTGTTAGTGAGCACTTCTCCTTTGCTGAGATAATCCATCCACCTCACAGGTGTGTCAAATCAAGATGCTGGTTAGACAACACGATTACTGCACATGTGTACCTTAAGCTGGCCACAATAAAAGGCCACTCTAAAATGTGCAGTTTTACTGTATTGGGGGTCCGGGGGTCTGAAAATCAATCATTAGTGTGACCACCATTTGCCTCATGCAGTGCAACACACACACTTAAGTCAGTAAAATGAATTCCCTGCATGTTGACCAACAGAGTTTAAATGTGCAATGGAGCTTTGTTTTTCCTGCAGAATCTCACTGGAATTTCACTAATGTGATGCTACTCTGTTTGTGTGCTGTGATCTTTCTGCCCACAACAAGTAAAATTGGTCCATTAATAATATGAAATGCTCACTGAAGTTATAAAACCAAAAATGAAGAAGGAAACTTTCTTCTTTTTATCAGTATGATGCTCCAGCCACTGCTAATCTGCTTGACATAGATCTGGACTCACTTCAGGCTGCCACCACACCAGCCGCACAGGTCTGTCAGAATTAGAGGAACTAAGAGTATTTCATAGTTTTAATTCAACTATTATTCAGTTTACCTTATAGCAGTGTTCTAGTGTTTCATATATTCTTGCAATGTAATTTCAGTGTAAATGCCTCTTAATCAATTTGACAAATCTGTTCTGTCTAGTCATTAATTTTGCTTAGTTTTTGTGTATTTTGACAGACTTGGGATTCATGGGAGGTGAGTGTGCCTTTATGTTTGCTCAAAATTCTAGGCCCCTATTTTAACGATCTAAACGCAAAGTGTAAAGCGCACAGTGCAGGTGCACTCAGGGCATGTCCAAATCCACTTTTGCTATTTTACCGACGGAAAAACGGTTGGTGCGCCCGGGCGCATGGTCTAAACAGGTTGTCCCTATTCTCTTAATGTCTAATGGGTGTTTTTTGGGCGTAATGTGCAATAAACCAATCAGAGTCTCATCTTTCATTCCCCTTAAGAGCCAGTTGCGCTCGTGCCATGACGGATTTGCTATTTACATGTCGGAATTTGGCAAGCGCAAAGACAGAATGCGTCTCCGAGATTAAACGGAGCTGCTCGTGTGTGAGCAAATAGATAGCCGAATTCTTATACATGCGATGACTATCCATTATGACATGTAGGCATTTTTATATTTAATTAGACTACAAAAAAATTATTATGCATTGCAATCCTTTAATTTAATATTTGGCATGTTTGTGTGCTGCTTTGCGTCCCTGTGTTTAATAAGCAGTGTGTACGCGCACCGTGGACCCGCCTATACTAACACGCTGTTTAAATAATAAAGAAAAAACATTTCGCCAGACTTTAGACCAGATTTGAGTTCGTCTATGGCACAGTCTATTTTCAGCTTCTTAAAATAGCATTGTGCCAGCAATACACCTGAACAAACCTCTTTTTTAGATCAGCACGCCCATGGGCACAAAAATGGGCGCTATTTACTTACGCTATTTTAGCCAATATCATTCAATATATGTAATGGTTAGAGAAATCGTTCTGCCTCTGTATGGTGTCAAACAGTTGCAAAAAAGCTATTCCATTAAATTTCCTTTCACTGCAAAGCTTTCCTGCTAAAGATTGTAAATGTCTGTCTTTCCCGCTTAAGTAACTGTCCATGATATTAATGTTGCACGTCGCACGTCATTCCATAGAGGCTAGATGACCTCCAGTACTGTGTTCAGGTGCTGTGTTTCACAGTCTTTCTGGCTTCTCATTCTTTCTCCACTCTGAATGATCCCTGCTCATGCTTTTCCCCTGCTCCCACATGCCCCCTTCTCCAACATTCCCATCACCGCCGTACCTGCCCACCTCCATGGCACATGTAGCAAACACAGAATGAAGCTGAGGTGCCTCAGACAGGGGACGATGATGATACCCAGCCTGTGCACTTTGGCTGGGGCGATGATGGCACTCAGGCTACCTGGGATGATGATGGTAGCCAACCTGTACATGCTCCGACCGCATACCCCGCCTGGGATGATGATGGCTCTCAGGGGAATGTCAGTGATTCTACCCAGCAGGCCCCCGGGTGTGACGATGATGGGGCTCAGGTACAAATCTCATAGAGCAAGCTAACAGGAGCTGAGCTGTGCTATATTGAGGTCATGCTCCTGCAGGAAACTCTGGATGGGAGCGTAAAGATGCTTAGCATGGCAACTGGGAGAATGCTGGTAGAAGTGCTAGTAGTAGCAGTAGTAGTAGTTGTAGTAATAGTAACAGCAACAGCTGGGCTTGCTATGTTATGAGGATATGTGTGTAATTTGCATCTTTTTGTTGTCTCTTTCAATTCTTGGCTCTCTCTTGGTATTTCTGCCTTTTATTCCTCAATCTGTATTGGCTCTCTCCTTCTTTATCTCCCGGTCTTTCCCTTTTTGCAGGCCACAGAAAAGGCAGCTGTTACAGAAGAGGTGGTGGCTGAAAATGAAGTAAGTGATGAGTAAATAAATAAAATGGCATAGCGTATGATCCAAAAGTGAAAATCTGATAACCCAAAGCAAGAGCCTAAAAGACATACAGGAAGTCTATAAGTGACTCAAACCTTGCATCAACATAAACTACCGTTCACAAAAAATCACAATGTTGCTGTTTTTACTGTGTTTATGATCAAATAAATGCAGCCCTTGTTGCAAAAATAATAACAGGTCTTAATTAATTATCACTGCCTCTGGTGGACTGAAGTAGCAGATGCAGACTTTGAAAGGGTAGAATCAGCTTGTCAGGCACTAAGTGGAGAACCTTAAATGTTTTGATGCTAATTATTCAAATAATACATTAAAACATATGAAGTCTATGTATGTTGTTGTATTTACATTTCTTGTTTAATCCAGACTGCACAGGCGACCACAGAGAGTGTAGAGATGCCAGAATCCTTCCTGTTTAAAGTAAGTGAAAAATGATGGTTTAATTTAACTATCATTGGTTTTTTAATCAGAATTTGAAGCAGAAAAAGTGAGACCGGTATCTGTGTGAATATAGGTGAAAACGATGCACGACTACAATGCCACTGACTCCGATGAGTTGGAGTTGAAGGCTGGAGATGTGGTGCTTGTAATGAGCTATGAAAACCCAGAAGAGCAGGTTAGTATAGTCGTTTGTTTCGACCAGTTCTTACCAAGATCTTGATGTTAGGATCACCTAACTTGTCTTTCTGTGCTTACAGGATGAAGGGTGGTTGATGGGAGTCAGAGAGTCTGACTGGGTTCAGAATAAAGATCTTGGGAAAAAAGGGGTCTTTCCTGAAAACTTCACCCAGAGGATGTGAAAGCCTGTGATCCGCTTGATCTTTTGTTAAACCCCTTCTACATAACTCCTTACTGCTTCCCTTCAAAAAACACTGTACTAGACCAACACATGCACAGCCACAGGCAGTCTGCTGGTTATGTTTGTGAAAGCTTTTGACAAGTTAGTATTTGCATTGTTTTGGGTGTCCTCACTGTGACTCATATTTGACATGGTGCAAGTTTAAGAAGATTGCATCAACCTTTGACTAAATAAATGGTATTCTGTTAACTAGTAACATACCCAGAGTAAGTCCTTGCTGTAGATGTTTATAGACAAGCCACTCTGAACCCTGTCCCATTTTGTGTGGAGATGTTTTAGGCCCAATCCCAATTCTATTTTATACCTCTTCCCCTTCCCCTTCCCATTGTCCCTTAAAACAGAGTCCCAAGGGGTAGGGGAGAAGATATTCCCCTAAGGATCGGGACACCACTACCATGACGTCACACGTCATCAGCGTTTGTCGTCTAGCTCATACAATGCACACATATGCTGGTGTGCATTAGAGCCTTTAATTAACATTCTCTATTAATGAGCTGCTTACTGACACACACACACACACACATATTGGAAATCGCGCAGCTCACACATCCAGGAGAGAATAAACTTGTCAACGCTGCCCCATGACTTTTATTAAATACAGTTTAAATACTGAATCGCTACATTATATTTTACAGCGACAAAAGGACACAATCACTTTGTTTTTAAATTTGTTTTTAAGTAAACTCACTCTAAAAAGATAAACGTACAGACGCAAATACACGCAACCTCCATTTCTCTCTCTCTCTCTCTCTCTCTCTCTCTCACGAATAGGCAATAATTGAGTAAATGGTTGAGCGATTTCTAATTATTGGGGGGATTAGTCTACGGCCGTTATCATCCTGATCAGACATATGCTGTGGCACTATCATGCAGTCTGTAATGATATGACGTTAGCAAATATAAGCGATTTTTTGCAAACATTTCTTTAACATGACCGTTAATATGAACTCACAATTGAATGTAACATAAAACAAATGATTACTTTTCGTTAAAATCTTTATTTATGCCAAACAAGCTTACATTTATGTGTCTTTTTGTTCGCTGTAGCAGCCATGTTGCCGAGATAATTCATACCCCTTCGTTTGAATTGTGGTCCCGAAAAATCTTCATTTTAAGGGCTATCTGGCCCTCTCCCTTACCCCTACCCCTCCAACCAAGGAAAAGGGCTAAGGGGTAGAATTGGGATTGGGCCTTGAAGTCATATCCCAAATGAGCTCACAAGTCTCTATAGTCTAATAGTGAGCACTACCTGAGCTTCATGATCTATATAGTTAAGCAAACAGTATTTATTTTTTTAAAAAGTGAATAATATTCCTCTCAATGCTGGAATACACTTTAACAGCTGAGCAACCCTGGCTGCTCAGAGTCAAACTCCTACCAGCACCATATCTGCTTGTTTAAATCGGGAACAAACTAAAAAGTTAAAAATAAACTAGACTAAAGGAGTATTTTATGCTTCTCATTAACAAACAAAAAACATATGCACTCGTTCCATATGCAGTTATTGTTGACACTAAAGAGGCTGACATAGTTAACCCCTCTTGCTCAGGTTAGATTTATATGAACCTGTGTGCTGTCTTTCACCTTTAGCTTTACAAAGTATTACTGTCCACCTATTTGTTTGTTTCTTTCTATTTTGATGAAGCCATTTCAGATTTTAATATGTAATTATTATTGTACTTCACTGTGGAAATGGAATCATGTACACGTACTTGTCTTGGTCATTTAGTAAAATGCAGTTTTATTCAGTGAAGGAGAATTTCTGTCCTTTTTAACCTGAAATGCAATAATCTCTGCACAGATTTTTATTTCTTAATGAACTGTATTCATGGACATAGTTGGAAATCTTGGATATTGGCATTTGGTGATTTGAAAGTGGATGTTAATGCTCACTAGTGTGAATTGTAATCTAATGCAACACTCAAAAGTGACTCAGAATATGCATAATACCAATTCAGTCCTCTGTGATTATAGTTTTATTTTTATACATTATGAGACAAATGAAAGTTAAAATGATTCTATATATATGTGCCATAAACACTGGCTTTTAACTGGGGTCTTTTCATGTTTGGATCAAAACGTACCATCATAGCAACAAGAGCAGAGCAGGTTTAGTGAGGATGTGAGCTTTTATAAGGACTGAACTCAAGCTGGTATGGCAAAGATATTGATTCTCCAGTCATCTGTTGTGCTGAATGAGAACTTGTTTGCTTGCTACCCCTGATGTCTTGCTAACTGGACATGTTATGTGACCCAAGCTTGGAGGAGATCTTGCCATGCTTCACCAGTTTTGCAGCAAGTTTGTGTGTGTTTGCTTACTTGGGTTTTTGTATCCTGTACTGAGAAATCAATGTGATCTTTATATTACTGAGTTATTTATGCTGCCAATGAATCTTTAATGACCTTCCCCGCAAGCTCTTAACTAAATCAAAAGTCCTCATATGTGGACAAACACTTTCTCTTCATGTATTTGAGCGCAGTTATGATATTTGCTAGTGTTAGTGTGTTGTTGCATTTGTAGCCATGATCATTGTGTAGTTTTGTTGAGTTTTGTAACCGAAGATACAAATTCTCTGAGCATTTCTATATCTGATATTAGTGTGAATGTGAAAGGGGCATGCTTAAATCCATTAGCAGTGTGTCTGTGTGTAGTTATGTTTTCTTGCTGAAGTGGCCTGGGAAACCAGGGCCACTTTACACCTCTATAAGCCACGAGTTGAAGTCTTGCTGCAGTCCTGTATCCTGCTGACACACCAGTGGTAATAAACATGGATTTAGTCCTGTCATATTTCATCTTCTGTGTCCACATTCAAGTACACTATGCTGCATTTTTTTTTTTTTTACAGTTTTTTTCAATCGCTAACAAGCGCTTAACCATACTTCAGATACTTTTTCTAAACTCTTAACACAGACTAACACCTACAAAACACAATTGGCCAAATGGATAATTTTCTTCTCAAAAACACATTTTGTTAAATATATACTAAATCTTCATTTCAAAATAGAACACATCTTTCTCTGCACACACCAACTTTACCAAAACACTGGAAATCTGACTCAAAATTAAATTATTCTGTCAAAGAATAACATTTGTTTTCACCTCAAAAGGTACATGCAGTCAATCAAAGTACACCAGGTTTCAAAATACTGGCTATTGTTGACATTACAAAAACTGCATAGACTTTTATGTTTTAGTTTTACAGGTATTTGCATGCAAAACATGCAATTCACTGTTTTACACTAAATTTCTTGGTTAGGAACTGTATGTCCAAATGTACAGTAATGTTCACATTCAAAAGCATTCCAGTAAAAAAAAAATTTCCTCTACTGTTTACTGCAGGAGGTACAGTAGAAACACGGTATGATAGAACAGAAAAGGTTTGACAGTATTGCTTACAGTTGGGGGGGTAAAATAAAAACAATCTCTCACTGCTCCTCTCACTGCTCCTGCTCCTCTCACTGCTCCTCTCACTGCTCCTCTCACTTCTCCTCTCACTGCTCCTGCTCCTCTCACTGCTCCTCTCACTGCTCCTGCTCCTCTCACTGCTCCTCTCACTGCTCCTGCTCCTCTCACTGCTCCTCTCACTTCTCCTCTCACTGCTCCTGCTCCTCTCACTGCTCCTCTCACTGCTCCTGCTCCTCTCACTGCTCCTCTCACTGCTCCTCTCACTGCATCTCTCACTGCTCCTCACACTGCTCCTGCTCCTCTCACTGCTCCTCTCACTGCTCCTGCTCCTGCTCCTCTCACTGCTCCTGCTCCTCTCACTGATCCTGCTCCTGCTCCTCTCACTGCTCCTCTCACTGCATCTCTCACTGCTCCTGCTCCTCTCACTGCTCCTCTCACTGCTCCTGCTCCTCTCACTGCTCCTCTCACTGCTCCTGCTCCTGCTCCTCTCACTGCTCTTGCTCCTCTCACTGATCCTGCTCCTGCTCCTCTCACTGCTCCTCTCACTGCATCTCTCACTGCTCCTGCTCCTCTCACTGATCCTGCTCCTCTCACTGCTCCTCTCACTGCATCTCTCACTGCTCCTCTCACTGCTCCTGCTCCTCTCACTGCTCCTCTCACTGCTCCTGCTCCTGCTCCTCTCACTGCTCTTGCTCCTCTCACTGATCCTGCTCCTGCTCCTCTCACTGCTCCTCTCACTGCATCTCTCACTGCTCCTGCTCCTCTCACTGCTCCTCTCACTGCTCCTGCTCCTCTCACTGCTCCTGCTCCTCTCACTTCTCCTCTCACTGCTCCTGCTCCTGCTCCTCTCACTGCTCCTCTCACTGCTCCTGCTCCTGCTCCTCTCACTGCTCCTGCTCCTCTCACTGCTCCTGCTCCTGCTCCTCTCACTGCTCCTCTCACTGCATCTCTCACTGCTCCTGCTCCTCTCACTGCTCCTCTCACTTCTCCTCTCACTGCTCCTGCTCCTCTCACTGCTCCTCTCACTTCTCTCACTGCTCCTGCTCCTCTCACTGCTCCTGCTCCTCTCACTGCATCTCTCACTGCTCCTGCTCCTCTCACTGATCCTCTCACTGCATCTCTCACTGCTCCTCTGACTGCTCCTGCTCCTCTCACTGATCCTGCTCCTGCTCCTCTCACTGCTCCTCTGACTGCTCCTGCTCCTCTCACTGCTCCTCTCACTGCTATTGCTCCTCTCACTGCATCTCTCACTTCTCCTGCTCTTCTCACTGCTCCTCTCACTGCTCCTGCTCTTCTCCCTGGGCCCCTTGCTCTTATTCTTCCTCGTCCATACATTACAGTGTTTGTCTTTTTCTGTTTCTGTTTCCAAAAATATCACTCTTCAAAGTTCTCCTTTTATTGTATAAGTGTCAATGTAATAGAAAAAAATAACCCCTGCCATTGAGTCTAAGCCAGATAGGAATCAGCTGTGGTTGGCCCAATTTACACAACATAAATCAGCTAAGATAATTTGTTTTTGAACTGATATCATTGCAGAAGCAGAGGTTTTTATACTGTATCTAAGGTTTGGAACATTGTTTTTGCTATTGTGGGATGTTGTGTGTTAACATTTGTAAATACTAAAAACGATCCATAATTTTGTTGGGAGGTATAGCTTGTCTGTTCAGAGAATGTAAGCATTGTGGAAATGTGTTCAATGACTCCATATTGTGTGAAAACGACATGAAATGTGTGAATGGTATGGCCACAATAGACAGATGCTGTGCTCATTGTGTTTAGAGTTTTGAAAATGTGACAACTGCTTGGACAAATGCTTGTTAGCGACTGAAAAAAACTGTAATATATATTTATATATATTGTTTCAGTAAATGTGTTCAGTAAATTATCTTCTGTATGTGCAACTTTACATTTAATATGTACTTAACACTACATTGTACATAAAACTGAGTATTTATTACAGAAATAATGTACTTAAAAAAAAAAAAATGCATTAACTGTGATTTTGTTCATTTTACAGTTTTTTTCAATCGCTAACAAGCGCTTAACCATACTTCAGATACTTTTTCTAAACTCTTAACACAGACTCACACCTACAAAACACAATTGGCCAAATGGATAATTTTCTTCTCAAAAACACATTTTGTTAAATATATACAAAATCTTCATTTCAAAATAGAACACATCTTTCTCTGCACACACCAACTTTACCAAAACACTGGAAATCTGACTCAAAATTAAATTATTCTGTCAAAGAATAACACTTGTTTTCACCTCAAAAGGTACATGCAGTCAATCAAAGTACACCAGGTTTCAAAATACTGGCTATTGTTGACATTACAAAAACTGCATAGACTTTTCAGTCTCAGTTTTACAGGTATTTGCATGCAGAACATGCAATTCACTGTTTTACACTGAATTTCTTGGTTAGGAACTGCATGTCCAAATGTACAGTAATGTTCACATTCAAGCTTTCCAGTAAAAAGCTATTTTTTTCCTTTACTGTTTACTGCAGGAGGTACAGTAGAAACACAGTATGATAGAACAGAAAAGGTTTGACAGTATTGCTTACAGTGAACAAAATATCCATAAAACACATAAGAGCATTCTGAACAAAAAAACAACAATAGCAAAAAGGCCAGAATAAAAAAAGGGGGGGGGGGGTAAAATAAAAACAATCTCTCACTGCTCCTCTCACTGCTCCTCTCACTGCTCCTGCTCCCCCTCACTGCATCTCTCACTGCTCCTGCTCCTCTCACTGCTCCTCTCACTGCTCCTGCTTCTCTCACTGCTCCTGCTCCTCTCACTGCTCCTGCTCCTCTCACTGCTCATCTCACTGCTCCTGCTCCTCTCACTGCTCCTCTCACTGCTCCTGCATCTCTCACTGCTCCTGCTCCTCTCACTGCATCTCTCACTGTTCCTGCTCCTCTCACTGCTCATGCTCCTCTCACTGCTCCTGCTCCTCTCACTGCTCCTGCTCCTCTCACTGCTCCTCTCACTGCTCCTCTCACTGCATCTCTCACTGCTCCTGCTCCTCTCACTGCTCATCTCACTGCTCCTGCTCCTCTCACTGCTCCTGCTCCTCTCACTGCTCATGCTCCTCTCACTGTTCCTGCTTCTCTCACTGCTCCTCTCACTGCTCTTGCTCCTCTCACTGCATCTCTCACTGCTCCTGCTCCTCTCACTGCTCCTCTCACTGCATCTCTCACTGGGCCTGCTCTTCTCCCTGGGCCCCTTGCTCTTACTCTTCCTCGTCCATACATTACAGTGTTTGTCTTTTTCTGTTTCTGTTTCCAAAAATATCACTCTTCAAAGTCCTCCTTTTATTGTATAAGTGTCAATGTAATAGAAAAAAATAACCCCTGCCATTGAGTCTAAGCCAGATTGGAATCAGTTGTGGTTGGCGCAATTTACACAACATAAATCAGCTAAGATAATTTGTTTTTGAACTGATATCATTGCAGAAGCAGAGGTTTTTATACTGTATCTAAGGTTTGGAACATTGTTTTTGCTATTGTGGGATGTTGTGTGTTAACATTTGTAAATACTACCAAAACGATCCATAATTTTGTTGGGAGGTATAGCTTGTCTGTTCAGAAAATGTAAGCATTGTGGAAATGTGTTCAATTAATCCATATTGTGTGAAAACGACATGAAATGTGTGAATGGTATGGCCACAATAGACAGATGCTGTGCTAATTGTGTTTAGAGTTTTGAAAATGTGACAACTGCTTGGACAAATGCTTGTTAGCGACTGAAAAAACGTCTCAGGTTACGAATGTAACCATGGTTCCCTGAGAGGGAACGAGACACTGCGTCCTCTGAAGGGACACTATGGGGAACACCTCGTCGTGACCCGTGTCTGAAGCATACTTTGAAAAACGCCAATGTGTTGGCCGGCGACAGCCTCTGACGTCGCTACCGGCGCGACTATAAATACGCGCCCGTAGGACCCGTCACTGATCTTCTTCGTGAAGCTTGCGTCCGAAGCATGGCAGGGAGCTAGAGGACGCAGTGTCTCGTTCCCTCTCAGGGAACCATGGTTACATTCGTAACCTGAGACGTTCCCTGTCAAGGGAACTTCGAACTGCGTCCTCTGAAGGGACACTATGGGGAACAGTATACCCACGCCGCCATGCTGAGGGGAGTGCAGGCCAGAATATGGCAAACACTAAGTACCAACTCTACCATTTCACCGGGAGTCGCCCCTGGGACGGTTCGACGGCTGTCCATGACATTATCCCTTATGGCCAAAGGCCTAAGCTACATACCCAACTTACCTGAAGGGCCTCGGCCCGGGGTAGAGCTGAAGGCTTGGAATCACGAAAGATTCCTTTAAAGGGATACGGCTAAGAACTTAGCACTGTTTATTACGAAGTCTTGCCTGTCACAAAGGAGGAGCTCTCGTGGCACTCTGATAGAGCAGCTCGTAGATGGAATGGCCCGGGAGCAGAGCAATTGGAGGACGGAACATACAGATGAAGCCTCGGCCACGCCTGTACCATGGCGTCCAGCCCCAATGGAGCTGGATGAGTCAGAGGAAGCCAGAGGGGATAGTGCGACGCTCTCTTGAGCCGCAAAACCGATCCACCCAGGTCTGGCCAACCTCTCTAACTCTACTTCAACACCTTGGTGCGAAGGCGCCATTCCCCGAGCCTCAGCAGGATGTCTGCTCTCACAGTGCGTCTCAAAACAGTATGTAGTACTGGAGCGCTCTGATGAAAAAACCGAGAATTCAGTCTCCCATGAGAGGAGGACTCCGAGCTCCGAGCAGCATGCTCATAGGCGACCCTTTTAGAAAAGGGGAGCGCTGCTAAACTACCGCGAGAATTGCCCACACAGCCCCCCATGTTAAGGGGTGGTGCTTGAGGTGTATTACAAATACACACTGGTTGGATGAAGCCCAAGGAACCCCGGGGCTAATCATCTTAAGAAAGGGAACGAAGCGGAGCGCGTAACCCTTACCGTACAGGATTTTAGAAAGTGCGCAGAGCCTTGCGTGCACACTTACCACTTACGTGGATTTGAGACAGTGCGCAAAGTGTTCACGTGCACACTGACCACCATGTGGTTTTGAGAAAGTACACAGGCTTAGCGTGTGTACAGAAAAAGGTTACCTGACAACCACTGTATGTGGGAGCTCACCTTCAGAGAGACCTGTGAAGCCTACTATCTGATAACCACAATATGTGGGAGTTCACCTACAGAGAGGCCTAGAGAGGCCTACTACCTGTTACCTGATAACCACCTCAGTGGAAGTTAATATGGAACTCGACTCCAGGGAGGCCTGGTGAGGCCTACTACCTGACAACCACAAACCGTGGGAGCTTGTTTTTTTTTTTTTTTTTTAGTGGAAACGCACAGCATGTGGGAGCTAAATCTCCAGGGAGGCCTGGTGAGGCCTACTACCTGACAACCACAGTATGTGGGAGCTCACCATCAGAGAGGCCTGGTGAAGCCTACTATCTGAAAAGACAACAATATGCGGGAGTCCACACAGCCCCTCATGTTGAGGGAAGCGATGCTTGGGGTGTATAACAAATACACACTGGTTGAATGAAGCCCAAGAAACCTCGGGGCTAATCATCTTAAGAAAGGGAACGAAGCGGGGCGCGTAACCCTTACCGTACAGGATTTTAGAAAGTGCGCAGAGCCTTGCGTGCACACTTACCACTTACGTGGATTTGAGACAGTGCGCAAAGTGTTCACGTGCACACTGACCACCACGTGGTTTTGAGACAGTACACAGGCTTAGCGTGTGTACAGAAAGGTTCCTAAGCATCGCAGAGGCGCTGGATCGCACGGGAGAGGCGAGCTCCAACCCAACCCTCAAGCGAGGGGAGCATCACCTGAGGCAGTACATACAGAAGGACTCCGTAACTACCACCTCCCCTGATGCGCCAAGCGGCCAGGCGGCCCCTCAGGGTGACCTGGCCGGATATCCATGATATTCCCTGCAGTGCTATGCCAGTTCTGACGATCAGCCAGGCTCCTCGGGAGGGGTGTGGGACGAGCAACCGGAGAGCGCTTGCTTCCCGCACGTGGAACTCGCTCCGCGGTGGGTGTCGCGCCCTGGGGGGGGGCGAACCCACACGGCACGGCCGCCTGCCGAAAGCGTGTGATCGTGGCCAGAGCACAAGGCTGGAACTGAGCACTGTAAAAGGAAACTCACAGAGTCTGTTAGAAGACATAACCACCAGCAACATAACACCCATAAGCAGAAAGGGTTACATACTCACCCACCCTCCTGTACTGGAGTCCCGCTTTACGGGGCGTCCCCTTTTGGTCCGGACCGTCAGTAAGGAGGTCACTATGAAAATAGGACCAACCAAAAACATAACAGGTCCAGGATAGGAGACTGTTATGTGAGAAACTTTCCACCTAACCACGATCAGGTGGAGCGCTGGTGGCTACAGGGGAATTAGGCAGGGGAGAAATGAAACGGAATTTAAAAACATCCAAAAGGAAGTGACAAACTCCTAGGTATCGCTCTGATCCAGACGAGAACGCTGCCCCGTCTGAATCACATCCTTCAGACCCTGCTTACCTCTTCGTGACCCGCGATTCCTCTTGCCCCTGCCCTCAGGCGGGGGAGGAGCACGAGCCGCGACACTAGCCTTCTGCGCCCGTCTTCGATCCTCAGATCGAGATGGGCCAGGACCCCTTTGTTGTTCGGGCTCTGCTACTGCGTATGATTTACCATTTAAGCGGGATGTATCCTGGAAGGGCTTAGATGGCAAAGAGGGAGATTTTAGAGAGGATGTTCCCCCACTGAGAGATAGCAAGCCAGCATCTCTTCTACAGGGGGCATCCTCTCATAGCCGTCCTCGTGCATGCCATCGATATCAGCATAACTCGTATGCTGAAACCGAAGGATGCAAGAGAGAACGGCCTCTTCCATTCCTTTTCAACTTCTGCATGTAAGTCAGGCAAGAATGGAAGGCTCACCTGGGCTGCGGGCTATGGTCAGAAAAATAACACTCATCGAGTCTACCTCGCGACGTTACCTTTCTGGCACACTTCCATGGCAAGTTTATTTATTTTTATTTTTATTTTATTTAAAAAAAAAAAAATTTTGGCCGGGCGCGATCCATAACCTCTAACAGCTCCCCATACGCAGAGCAGGAGAAATGAGCGGCTCAGCCTCAGCTTCTTCACCACTCTCAAATATCTCCTGCTCTTTCTGGTTAGAACCCAGCAGAGCACTAACTTCAGTGTCAGAAAGGGTTAATGACAACGCATCTTCCTCTTGAAGTTCACTCTCGTTTGCCGCCGGAGAGTGTGAGAGGAAAGTCCCTCTCTAAACTCCTCAGCGAGATCCACCTGCGATCCCCACGAGCTCATTCTCCTCCGTGCCTCGGCAACGGCGGGTCCTGAGCCGCGAGATCCAGATGACAAACGAGAGCGGAGCTTTTCCACAGAAAAACGCTCGCAGTGCGCGCAGATTGCCCCCTCAAGGACATCGCGCGCGTGCTCTTTGCCCAAACAAGAGACGCAAAGACTGTGTGTGTCATCAGGTGTCAAATAACGCTGACATGGATGTACACACTGTTTAAACGCCTTGCTAGTGGATGCCATGATAACCATAATAGATCGCTCTTACCATTCTGGCCGTTTCTCAGATGCACGCTTCAAACAAAACAGTCAATGAAGACGAAGAAGATCAGTGACGGGTCCTACGGGCGCGTATTTATAGTCGCGCCGGTAGCGACGTCAGAGGCTGTCGCCGGCCAACACATTGGCGTTTTTCAAAGTATGCTTCAGACACGGGTCACGACGAGGTGTTCCCCATAGTGTCCCTTCAGAGGACGCAGTTCGAAGTTCCCTTGACAGGGAAACTGTAATTAAATTAAAACAAATTATAGTTTAAGTACTTTAATAGATAATTGTCGTTGAAATATGGTTAAAGTGCACTGCCGAAATTAAAATAAACTTAATGTGATTTCTACTGAATATTTTGTAATATATACATACAAAGAATTAAATACTTGTAATTATTAATTTTTAATGAAGTTGCAAAACAGTACATTTAAAATATATTTATTTTAAATGCAATATTGTATAACACATTACAGTTATGATGAAGTTCTTTACATGTGCTTTAGTATGTTAGTCAAAACAACAACGTACATCTTTAACGCTTGACAAAAGATCATTAAAATAATGATTTAAAATTTATTTTTAAGTAAAACTTTAAATTTGACATTATTACAGTTTTTCTCAGTCACTTTGGTACATTTCTCAGATCAGAATTGAAATTCTCAAAACTACCTGTTCAATTCTCACATCATTGTGTCACTCGTGCACATCAAAAAGCAGTTTCTCATTTCTTTAAACAAGTTGCAAATGCTTTGGTACATCCATGCAAATGATTATGTACAATTCTCTGTTGTTTCCTACATTATCAGTTGCTAATGTCGTGTTGCTCAAAATTTATTATATAGTTTTCTGTGCAATAGTCTCACCCCTCAAAACATCTAGTCTTTAGTTCATTGTATAAGTCATTAGATGCAAAATGGTTACAGTTTTTCTCAGTCACTTTGGTGCATTTTTCAAAACAGAAATGAAATTTTCAAAACTACTTGTACAACCTCCACATCATCTAGTCATTAATACACATCATAAAACCAGTTTCTCATTCTTTTGAACAAGTTGCGATTGCTTTTGTACATTCATGCAATTGATTACGCACATTTATCTGCGGTTTCCTACATTATCAGTTGCTAATGTCATGTTGCTCAAAATGTATTATACAGTTTTCTGTGCAATAGTCTTACCCCCCAAAACATCTAGTCTTTAGTTCATCGTATAAGTCATTAAATGCAAAATGGTTAATCTAGTTGTCAAAAACTGCCAAGCACACTTTTTATTTGTATTTTTACACACTATTATTAGATGTTTTGTCAATTTGGCATGAATTGTGCAAGTGAATCTTGACTAATGAAGAGAATGTAGATGATAAACCAATGATAAACCATTTCTCTGAAATAGCTCAAAGGTTCATCTCATGAATCTTCAGTAGGAAAGCTTATACTGTATAGACAAAGGACAACACAAGAGTTACAAATTCTGAAAATGGAATTATTTTCATCTTTGTTCCCATATTTCCTTTTCTATATCACAATGGCATTGTAAAAGTATTTTTTATTTTTTTATTTTTTTGGTCAGACCACTAGTAAAAGTGTAACTGGGAATTCTATCCAGTCTCTTTCAATCAACATCCCACAAACAGTAATGTGTAAATGTGTAGTTTTGAAATGGATATATGGAATACATAAGCATATGGCATACTGTTCAATACAGTAGTTTACATCAGAACATCCCTCCACTGTTAAATTGACAACATGACTAAGCAATTTGACTGTCTTATCCGTAAACTATGACACAAGGACTTGACATTCTGATGGCACTGACATGTTCATTGACACAGATATTTATTTTTGAGAGATGAACTAAGGATTTTGAGCAAGAGACTGGCTTTTGCAGGTCATCCATTGTGTTTTGATATCTGTACGAGTTGTTTTGAGAAATGCACTTACTGTTTTGCAAATCTCAAGAATGATTAGAGAAATGTACCAAAGCGACTGAGAAAAACTGTAATCTAGTTGTAATAAACTGCCAAGCACACTTTTTTTTTTGCACATTATTATTAGACCTTTTGTCAATTTGGCATGAATTGTGCAAGTGAATCTTTACTAATGAAGAGAATGTAGATGATAAACCAATGATAAACCATTTCTCTGAAATAGCTCAAAGGTTCATCTCATGAATCTTCAGTGAAAATTGACTTATTTTCATCTTTGTGCCCATATTTATTTTTCCATTTCTATATCACAGTGACATTGTTTGTTTGTTTTTTTAGGGGGGGGGGGGGGGGGGGGGGGGGGGGGGGGGAGACCACTAGTAAAAGTGTAACTGTGAATTCTATCCAGTCTCTTTCAATCAATATCCCACATACAGTAATGTGTACATTTGTACTCTTGTAATGGATATATGGCATACTGTTCAATACAGTAACTGTCATCCAAAATGTTGCCATAGTACACTGTTATATTGACAACATGACTAAGCGATTTGACTGTCTTATCCATAAACTATGACACAAGGACTTGTCATTCTGATGGCACTGACATGTTCATTGACACGGATATTTATTTTTGAGCAATTACAGTTTTTCTCAGTCGCTTTGGTACATTTCTCGAATCAAACTCACAATTTGCAAAACATAAAGTGCATTTCTCAAAACAACTCGTACAAATAGCAAATCACCATGAATTACCTGCAAAAGCCAGTCTCCTGCTCAAAATCCTTAGTTCATCTCTCAAAAATAAATATCTGTGTCAATGAACATATCACTGCCATCAGAATGACAAGTCCTTGTGTCATAGTTTACGGATAAGACAGTCAAATTGCTTAGTCATGTTGTCAATATAACAGTTTACTCTGGAGGGATGATCTGATGTAAACTACTGTATTGAACAATATGCCATATGCTTATGTATGCCATATATCCATTTCAAACGTACACATTTACACATTACTGTATGTGGGATATTGACTGAAAGAGACTGGATAGAATTCCCAGTTACACTTTTACAAAGTCTGACCAAAAAAAAAAAAAACCTTTACAATGTCATTGTGATATAGAAAAGGAAAAACAAATATGGACACAAATATGAAAATAAGTCCATTTTCAGAATGTGTAACTCTTGTGTTGTCCTCTGTCTATACAGTATAAGCTTTTCAACTGAAGATTCATGAGATGAACCTTTGAGCTATTTCAGAGAAAGGGTTTATCATTGGTTTATCATATACATTCTCTTCATAAGTCAAGATTCACTTGGACAATTCATGCCAAATGTACAAAAAGTCTAATAATAATGTGTAAAAATAAATATAAAAAGTGTGCTAGGCAGTTTTTGACAACTAGATTAACCATTTTGCATTTAATGACTTATATGATGAACTAAAGACTAGATGTTTTGAGTGGTAAGACTGTTGCACAGAAAACTATGCAATACGTTTTGAGCAACATGACATGAGCAACTGATAATGTAGGAAACTGCCGATAAACATGCATAATCAATTGCATGAATGTACAAAAGCAATCGCAACTTGTTCAAAAGAATGAGAAACTGGTTTTATGATGTGTATAAATGACTAGATGATGTGGAGGTTGTACAAGTAGTTTTGAGAATTTCATTTCTGTTTTGAAAAATGCACCAAAGTGACTGAGAAAAACTGTAATTAAGGATTTTGAGCAGGAGACTGGCTTTTGCAGGTAATCCATGGTGTTTTGCTATTTGTACGAGTTGTTTTGAGAAATGGACTTACTGTTTTGCAAATTGTGAGTTTGATTCGAGAAATGTACCAAAGCGACTGAGAAAAACTGTAAAGTGCATTTTTTTTCTGTAAGTACACTTAAGTGGCATTTTACTTCATTACTGTTTTTCTCAATTGCTTTGGCACATTTTTCGAAACAGTCTTAACATTCTCTAAACTGTGAGTGCAAATGTCACAACTGTTTGCAGGAACTTCAAAACTTTATAACATGTCTGCAAAATGTAGTTACTCACCCAAAACATTTAATTCATGCTTCAAAACCTAGTTATTGTGTCAATAATTTGGCCAAGGCCAGCAAAATCTAAAGTATTTTTGTCATTGTGTGACCCACACTGGTCAAAATGTTTAGTTGTTTTTTCACCACAACAGTCAACCATGAAAAGTAAGGGTTTAAACTAAAATCTCATATTTGTTGAGAAAAGTCAATAGCATGTAGAAAAAAAAGAAGTCTATGAACATTTGTATTTTTACAGTGTTTATTTTTGTACTTCATGTGTATATACACAATACAAGTGTATTTACTCTACATGTAAAGTAACTGACAAGAGTAACAAGATTTCACTTTACATTTCATATTTGTGTATTACCACAAATACACAAACAACAAATAACATTCATGGAAAAAAATAAAATAATAATAATTCTTGGTGGACATCTTGTCGCTCACGTTGGTCAGGCCAAAGATTTTCATCAACATCACATCTGATGTTTTCCATTGCCACACACCATGGAAAAAATCTCTTTGAATGCCGCACCCATCCCCTGCAATGGTCAGCTGTGATGTCCACAATTGATGACACTGTGGACCTGTTTACATTACATTTGACCAGCCTTTTCCATTGTAAAACCATGATTTATGATTTATTTATCCACAAGTGTGGCTCTGATTTCATCAGAGACTCTGACTCTTCTATTTCCACCTCTTCCTCGATTATTTCTTCCTCTACCACCACCACGTATTCTTACACGCCTTCCAATTGCTCTTCCACGAGCATGTTGCTGCAGCTCAGGGTTGTGAACGTCCTCCATTCTCAAAAACTTCTACAGCAGTGATTGTGTGATTGTGCTGTGGGCAATCTACACACACACACACACACACACACACACACACACACACACACATATATATATATATATATATATATATATATATATATACTCCCAAAGTTGATTGGTTAAGTAAATGGTTAAATGGTTGATTCATATTAGAGGTCATTTGCAATTAGATTGCGAATGCAATTAGATTGCGAATGCAATTAGAGGTCATGTGCCAATTTAGCAGACATTACAAATAATGTCAATGTCAGATATATTTTAGAATATACATTCATGTATACTAATTATGATAATTGAATAGATAGTTTTTAATGTGATGGCTTACACAATAAAAAATGTCTGAGAAGTTCTGAAGTGTTTGACAGTGCAAGTGAGAATCGAGTCATCAGTTTTGATCAACAAGCCATATGCAATTATTTGTTGTCCAAACTGCAGACAGTTGTATGTACTCTTTGCACACATGTGCCAAAGCATTTGCAATTTGCTCAAAATCAATAAGAAATTCCAATCTGATGTGAAAAAGAAGCGAATTGTTCAGAGATCTGAACTTAATGTTTTGGGAAATAAAAAAATAATTTGAGAACTGAGCCAAAGCAATTGAGAAAAACTGTAATATTAGTAAAAAAAAAAAAAAAAAAAATGATGAACGCATTTAATATTTGAAGTACATAGCATTTGCACAATTACAGTTTTTCTCAGTCGCTTTATCTGTGTCAATGAACATGTCAGTGCCATCAGAATGACAAGTCATTCTGTATAGATAAGACAGTCAAATACTTTAGTCATATTGTCAATATAACAGTTTACTCTGGAGGGATGTTCTGATGTAAACTATAGCAACATTTTGGATAACAGTTACTGTATTGAACAGTATGCCATATGCTTATGTATGCCATATAATCATTTCAAAAGTACACATTTACACATTACTAGTGGTCTGGCCAAAAAAAAAAAAAAAAAAAAAAAAAACTTTACAACGTCATTGTGATGTAGAAAAGGAAAAAGAAATATGGGCACAAAGATGAAAATAAGTAAATTGTCAGACTCTTGTGTTGTCCTCTGTCTATACAGTATAAGCTTTCCACCTGAAGATGAACCTTTGAGCTATTTCAGAGAAATGGTTTATCTTTGTTGTATCATTTATATTCTCTTCATTAGTGAATATTCACTTGCACAATTCATGCCAAATTGACAAAAAGTCTAATTATAATGTGTAAAAAAAAAATAAAAAAAAATGTGTGCTTGGCAGTTTTATGACAACTAGATTAACCATTTTGCATTTAATGACTTATACAATGAAATAAAAACTAGATGTTTTGAGGGGTAAGACTATTGCACAGAAAACTATAAATCATTTGCAACTTGTTCAAAGAAATGAGAAACTGCTTTTTTGATGTGCACAATTGACACAATGATGTGAGAATTGAACAGGTAGTTTTGAGAATTTCAAATCTGCTCTGAGAAATGTACCAAAGTGACTGAGAAAAACTGTAATACAATTGCACACTTGTTCTTCAAAATGGTAAGTTTAACTGTAGACTCACAGTGCTTACAGTGGCAATCAAAATGGTTTTGTTCTATCATGCTTCCACTGCACCACTCTGCTGTAATCACCCCAGAAGGGACTCAAACCCAAAATCCCTGGCTTAGGAAGCCAATGCTTTATCCCTTAGGCCACTGGGGCTGTTGTATTTGTCACTGGGTGACTGATCCGGGCGGAACTGTAGTGTGGGAAATATTTCCGCCCGGACTAATTTAAGTGAAACACAAGCTCTGTTCCGGTTGGCCCAAGGCGGGAAAATTATCCAAAATACATGTCAGGTGTGGGAAGAGGACGTGTCGGATACCGATTAGAGGATCGGGAAGGAAGCAGTGATATAAAAGGGGCTGGTTTATGAACAGGAGAGAGAAGTTTTTGTTCTGCTGTTGTTCCACAGGATACGGAAGTGGCTGGTGTGGCGTGGATGTTGCGATTTACGGGCTGCAACGGAGAATCCAAGGAAAATGGATATTGGAAGTGCGGAGGAAGTTAAGTGATCGACCTTTTGTATGTTGTGTTTACCTCTTATTGTGGATTGAGTTGAAGGAGCGATCCTACGTTTGGAAGGCCCCTGAGTGAAGGAGATCATTGGATTCGTATTGGGAGAGGACAACACTGTGCACTGGTGGGTGAAGACTTTATGAACATTCCTTGTAAATTGTGGAGAGTGAATGACGGATGTGGAGGGAGACTAACTGCCTTTAAGAAAGGATTCCGACTGCATATTTCTCCGTAGCAGTGGATAATCCCCCCCCCCCCCCCCCCTCTTGTGTTGATCTGATAATCCTCAGTGCTCGTGTGTTTGCTCGGTGTTGATAGTAGTGCCTTGCGTTGGAGATCGCTGGGAAAGACGGAGAGACTCCGGTGTACGATATATCTGCCTGCTGTGGTCTGCCCTCCTGCCTTTGTCCATCTGACACGCCCTGTCAGGACGAAACGGGAATACACCACCGATCTTTTTTCACTGAGTGTGTGGAGTGCGGTGAGTGCTGCTATATTGAAGTGTACACACGAGAAGAATTGTAGTGCCTTTGTGGTGTGTGGTGTTTGTCCGTGGTTGTGTCCCTGGTCGTAGGAAGAAGCCTGACGGAGAGGAGCAGTGTATTGGTGGCAACCACAGTCTTTACCTTAAGTAAGCTGGAGCTTGGACGTGTTGGAGGCGCCTCTGGAGGAGGTTGGATGACGTTGCCCACGCAGCAATCTCTGTAAGCTTTTAAATCAAAGCCTTATCCTTTTTATCCATGTGACGTTGTGTCATTGGCCTTGTCGGAAACCACCGGCCTTGTGCGTGTCGTCTGTGCTGTTTATTCGACGAGGGAAGCGAAGGACAACAGCCGATCCTCCCCCGTGTGCCCCCTTGTCAAGCTGGGCGGGAAGCCCAGTATTGTTTGCAGTCTCACCTGTAAGGCCCACCAGCCGTCAGTCATCGACTAAACCCGTATCTGCTTGGAATACAGACCTCTGAATATCTTCAGTGGTGAGTAGCACATTAACAGCCCAGCCCTGTGAATACCCACCTGTGTATTGAACACTGTACTTACTTGAGAGCTAGAGCCCCTGCACGCTAACAGCCCAGCCCTGTGAATACTTACCTGTGTATTGAACGCTGTACTTACCTGAGAGTTAGAACCTCTGCACATTAACAGCCCAGCCCTGTGAATACCCATCTGTGTATCGAACACCGTATTTACCTGAGAGCTAGAACCCCTGCACGCTAACAGCTCAGCCCTGTGAATACCCACCTGTGTATCGAACACTGTACTTACTTGAGAGCTAGAACCTCTGCACGCTAACAGCCCAGCCCTGTGAATACTCACCTGTGTATTGAACGCTGTACTTACCTGAGAGCTAGAACCTCTGCACATTAACAGCCCAGCCCTGTGAATACTCACCTGTGTATTGAACTCTGTATTTACCTGAGAGCTAGAACCCCTGCACGCTAACAGCTCAGCCCTGTGAATACCCACCTGTGTATTGAACTCTGTACTTACCTGGGAGCTAGAATCCCTGCACGCTAACAGCCCAGCCTTGGGTCTTGAAGTCCCCCCCCCCCGGGGCCAGATAGTCCCTGCTTGTCAACTGCCTAGCTCTTGCTTTAAACTTACCTGGAGTGGAGTCGGCTGGAGATTAAGGGCTGAAGTGGAGTGTTGTTGAGGAAGGGCTGAAGAGGAGTGTTATTGAGACTGGAATCCGTATTTGTGGATAAAAGAATAGTTCGAGTCATCATTAGTTTTAAAGTTTCCTTTCCCCTTTCCCCAAACTTTTAAATAAATAAAATTGTTAAATTTTAATCTTGGTTGTCCGTCCATTCATTGGGGTGTTGTGGGACCTCCTCGAGGTGGAAGTTAGAGGGAGGAGCGAGACCCGTTAAATTGGTGGTCCGCTCTGGCCTGTGACAGATTTTGGCGTAGTCGGCAGGGTTCCACCTCGAGTTGAGCGACCGCGGCTCCCCAATGGCGGACGAGGCAGTGCCTGAGGCCCCACCCCGAGTCATGCCCATTTTCTTGGGAGCCCCCTGGGCACCGAAGTATGGAGGGCCGGGATCTGAGATACGGCTGTCGGAATGGAAAGCCCAGGTCGAATATCTGGCTGGGATTCAAGGATTGAGCGCCCCCCAGAAACTGCAGTTTGTGATAAATTCCCTAGAGGGGGAGGCCCAACGGGAGGTCCAGGCTGCCCCAGAGACAGTCCGAGCTACTGCACAAGATGTGTTGGACTTCCTCACAGGACAATATGGGGATGCGACCCCCGTAGCGGTCCTTCGGGCCCAGTTTTTCAATTGCAAGCAAGGGCAGCAACAATCCTTAAGGGCCTTCACACTAAGGTTGCGGGAGCAGTTCATCAGGCTGCGAGGTAAGCGGGACCATGGCTTGGGAGAGGGGGAGACTCTCTTACGAGACCAGTTCCTGTTGGGGCTGCGAGAGGGCCCAGTTCGTCAGAGTCTACGTGTTCAATTTCGTAGAGACCCAGCTATGACGTTTGAAGACCTGAGAGCCGAGGCTCTGGCCCTGGAAGCGGATCAGGTGGGAGTGGTGGATTCCCCAGTGTGTGCGGCAGTGAGTGGAGAAGTGGCAGCTGCCTCTGGATCAGGGGATTGGAAACAGGCCTTACGTTTTGAGCTCTTGAAGGATGTCCGAGAGCAGATGGCAGAGTTATCTAAAACCCTCCTAGAAGAGATGCGACGAGGCCCCCAACGCTTACCACCAATGTTACGGGAGCGGTCGCACTCCGAGGGAAGACGAGGTCTGGAGAGACGTCCAGTACGGGAAGCCCGAGCCCGTTTTCAGTGGGACGAACAGGGACGCCCCATTTGTAATCGGTGTGGTGAGCCAGGGCATTATAGTCGCCAATGCGGCTCTCGACGGGGTTCCGAAGGGGATTTTTAGATCGGCCGGCCACTGTGGGTCAAGTGGCTGGGACCTCCGTGAGTGACCCAAATTGGATGAGCGCCCCCAGGAATCAGCTGATCGGGCATAGCCCAGTGGTAGAGGTACGGATCCGTGGGGTGAAGATACGATGTCTGGTAGACACTGGGTCTCAAGTCACCTTAGTCTCAGAGAGCCTGTCCAAGGAGCTGTTTCAGGGTAGCCAGGTACAGGGAACGGAAGCACCCTGGCTGACCTTACGGGGGGCTAATGGACTGGAGATCCCCTATGTCGGATATCTAGTTACAGATTTGGAGATTAATGGAATCACTGTGCCCCAGAAGGGGGTCGTTATTGTCCGAGATCATTGCCTAGGAATCCAAAAAGCCCTGTTGGGGATGAACGTAATTGCAGACTGCTGGGAGGAGTTGTTTCAGGCTAGGCCTAAGAAGACCCTACCACCGGCAGAAAGACAAGAATGGGAAAGGATAGAGGCCGATTGTCGTCGGGTACACATGGCCAAGGCACGGGGGAGTCAAGAAGGTATCGGGCGGGTTGCCTGCCGATACGCAGTTTCTATACCGGCAAGGAGTGAGGCCATTGTCTGGGCAAGAGTACCATCGCACGAGTGCAGGTCGTCAGGCTGGGTGCTGGTCGAGCCCCATATGGACTGCCAGAGTGTAGTAGTGGCCCATGGATTGGCAGTGGTTCGCCGAGGCCGAGTCCCGGTGAAGATACGGAACGAGAACCCTTACCCTGTCAATTTACATCGTCACCAGCGGTTGGTCCTGGTGACCATGGTGGATGCCCACCAGGTGCGAGAGGGCCGGGAAGTCAGCTTCCGGCAGGTGTGTCCTACGGTCGTAGAAGTGACCTTGGCTCAGGTGGACTCATCCCTGGAACCGCTCGGAAATGAGGTGCCTGTTCACCTGACCAGAGAGTCCCTGCAGGGAGAAGGGCTAGAGGAAAGCCAGAGTAAACAATTGCAGGATCTCCTTACCAAGTGGCAACATGTGTTCTCCAGACATGATGAGGACTATGGCTGTACCGGTGTAGTGAAACATCAGATCCCCACTGGCGATGCCCTGCCTAGTCGTGAGAGATACCGTCCAGTAACACCCACTCTGTATTCGGAGGTTCGTACTCTGCTGCAGGGAATGTTGGACAAGGGGATTGTCCGGGAGAGCAGTAGCCCATGGGCGGCCCCGATTTTCCTCGTCCAGAAGAAGACGGGAGCTTGGAGATTTTGTGTAGACTATCGGAAATTAAATCAAGTCACAAAGAAAGATGCTTTTCCACTGCCGCGGATAGAGGACTCTCTTGCCAGCCTGACACGGTCTGTATGGTACTCCACTTTGGATCTTGCGAGTGGGTATTGGCAAGTCCAGGTCGAGGGGGTCGACCGAGAGAAGACTGCTTTCACCACTCCCTTTGGGCTTTTCGAGTGGGACCGTATGCCCTTTGGTCTATGTAATGCACCGGCCACGTTCCAACGGCTGATGCAGCGGTGTCTGGGTGGCCAGTTGGTGGACTCTACGCTGGTATATCTAGATGATGTCATCGTCTATTCCCCAGATTTTGAGTCCCATCTGCGACATCTGGAGGATGTGTTTCGGGCCATGGAGCAGTATGGGTTGAAGCTGCAGCCAGAGAAGTGCCACCTGTTGAGGAAGGAGGTGAAGTTTCTGGGCCATTGTGTGAGTGCCTCGGGGGTCTCGGTGGATCCCGAGAAGGTGGCGGCTGTGCAGGGCTGGGAGGCACCGAAAACCGTGAGGCAAGTTCGGTCCTTTTTGGGCTTCGTCGGATATTATCGGCGATTCATCAAGGATTTTTCAAAAATTGCCAAACCCTTAAATCAGCTGTTGGCAGGGACTGGGCGTCCTCGCGGCCGTGGGTCTCCCTCCATTGCTTGGAGCCCGGTATGTGAATCGGCGTTTCAAAGGCTGAAGCAAGAGCTGCTCCAGGCTCCAATCTTGGGCTATGCGGATTATTCACAACCTTTCATCTTGTACACAGACGCCAGTAACCTCGGGCTTGGGGCGGTGTTAGCTCAGCAGCAGCAAGGGGTAGAGCGAGTGATCGCCTATGCTAGCCGAAGCCTCCACCCGGCAGAGAGGAATGATTCGAATTACAGTTCATTTAAGCTGGAGTTGCTGGCTTTGAAGTGGGCCCTGAGTGAAAAATTCAAAGACTACTTATGGGGTGCTAAAGTACAGGTGATAACAGATAACAACCCCTTGGTCCACTTACAGACGGCAAAGCTGGGGGCAGTGGAGCAAAGATGGGTGGCCCAGCTGGCAAACTTCGACTACCAGATCCAATATCGGCCAGGCCGAGAGCACACAAATGCCGACGTCTTGTCCAGACTCCCAGAGGCACATCAGATGGAGAGTGAACGACAGTTACCGATAGGCCCGGAGGAAGGGCTAACAGTGGGGGTTGTAGAGGTACCGGGGGCTCCGCAGGAGGCTGTGCCAGTGAGTTGGGGCTGGGACCCGCAACGATGGAGGGAGCGTCAAGAGGGGGACCAGGATTTGAGAATGCTAGGTCATTGGTTAAGACGGAGGAGGGGGCCAACGAAGGTGGAATGGCGAGCCCAGACTCACAAGGTGAGGAAGTTGTTGGGGCAGTGGGCACGCCTTGGCTTGAGAGATGGGGTGATGTGCAGGACGATTAAAGACCCGAAGTCGGGAGAAGAGGTCTGCCAGGTGGTGGTGCCAGGGGGCCAGGTGCAGGCTTTGTTAGAGGCCTACCATACACAATTGGGGCATCAGGGGAATGAGAGGACGTTGTCGCTTTTGCGGCGACATTTCTACGGGCCCAGGATGGAGCCCGCTGTGAGTTTGTTCATTCAAGCATGCCCTCGATGTACCCTGTTTAAGGCTCGGAAGGAGGCGAAGGCCCCGATGGTTCCGATACAGGCCAGGGCTCCATTGCATATCCTGGCCATGGATTATCTGACCTTGGGTAGGCCCATGGACCGCTACCAAAACATCTTGGTGGTCACCGACCTGTTTACCAAGTATGCTTGGGCCATCCCGACTTTGGATCAGACAGCCAACGTGACCGCCACCGCTTTATGGAGGGCAGTGATTCAGCCTTCCGGATGCCCAGAATTCTTGCACAGTGACCAGGGGCCGAACTTTGAGTCCAGAGTGATCAGGGAGTTGTGTCGGGTGTATGGATGTACTAAGACCCATACTACCCCCTACCATCCCCAAGGGAATGGGTGCTGCGAACGCTTCAACCAGACTCTGTTGAGCCTACTGGGTACGCTGGACCAGGAACGTCAGAACGATTGGGTGAGTAACCTTCCTGCACTGGTCCAGGCCTATAACAACAGCGTCCACAGCACTACGGGGTACGCCCCGACCTACCTGATGTTCGGGAGACATGTGCGGTTGCCGACAGACTTGGTATTGGGGGTGGCCACGTTGGAAGAGACCTTGAGTTTGACCGAGTGGGTAAGATGCCACCACCAGCGCCTTCACTCCGCTTATGAGCAAGTCTCGGGGAGGATAAATGCTGCCGCAATTAAGAACAAACAGATATATGATCGGACGGCCCGAGAAGCCCCGTTGTTACCAGGAGAGAGAGTGCTGGTACGGGATAACCGGCGACAGGGGAAAGGGAAGTTGAGTGACCGTTGGGAGCCTGTTCCATATGTGGTGCAGCATCAGCAGCGGCTGGGGCAGCCGGTCTATGTGCTTCGACCTGAGGGGAAGGCTGGACCAGAACGGGTATTACATCGCAACTTGATTCGGCCATGCCCGAACTACCCTAGACCTCCCCTAGAGGCATTACCAGCTACGACTGTGTGCGCTCCGCCGTTGCAAGCATGGGCCGTAGTTCCGAGGCTCCCAGAGGCTGAACCAAGGGGACTGGACCCCGGATCACCACCCAGACGGTCCCAACGAGAGAACCGAGGACGGCCCCCCGAGAGGTATGGGGATTGGGTTGAACAACCACGTTCTAGGGACTAGAACGATTTGGCGGGGGAGGATGTCACTGGGTGACTAATCCGGGCGGAACTGTAGTGTGGGAAATATTTCCGCCCGGACTAATTTAAGTGAAACACAAGCTCTGTTCCGGTTGGCCCAAGGCGGGAAAATTATCCAAAATACATGTCAGGTGTGGGAAGAGGACGTGACGGATACCGATTGGAGGATCGGGAAGGAAGCAGTGATATAAAAGGGGCTGGTTTATGAACAGGAGAGAGAAGTTTTTGTTCTGCTGTTGTTCCACAGGATACGGAAGTGGCTGGTGTGGCGTGGATGTTGCGATTTACGGGCTGCAACGGAGAATCCAAGGAAAATGGATATTGGAAGTGCGGAGGAAGTTAAGTGATCGACCTTTTGTATGTTGTGTTTAACTCTTATTGGTGATTGAGTTGAAGGAGCGATCCTACGTTTGGAAGGCCCCTGAGTGAAGGAGATCATTGGATTCGTATTGGGAGAGGACAACACTGTGCACTGGTGGGTGAAGACTTTATGAACATTCCTTGTAAATTGTGGAGAGTGAATGACGGATGTGGAGGGAGACTAACTGGCTTTAAGAAAGGATTCCGACTGCATATTTCTCCGTAGCAGTGGATAATCCCCCCCCCCCTCTTGTGTTGATCTGATAATCCTCAGTGCTCGTGTGTTTGCTCGGTGTTGATAGTAGTGCCTTGCGTTGGAGATCGCTGGGAAAGACGGAGAGACTCCGGTGTACGATATATCTGCCTGCTGTGGTCTGCCCTCCTGCCTTTGTCCATCTGACACGCCCTGTCAGGACTCTGAGCCCGAAACGGGAATACACCACCGATCTTTTTTCACTGAGTGTGTGGAGTGCGGTGAGTGCTGCTATATTGAAGTGTACACACGAGAAGAATTGTAGTGCCTTTGTGGTGTGTGGTGTTTGTCCGTGGTTGTGTCCCTGGTCGTAGGAAGAAGCCTGACGGAGAGGAGCAGTGTATTGGTGGCAACCACAGTCTTTACCTTAAGTAAGCTGGAGCTTGGACGTGTTGGAGGCGCCTCTGGAGGAGGTTGGATGACGTTGCCCACGCAGCAATCTCTGTAAGCTTTTAAATCAAAGCCTTATCCTTTTTATCCATGTGACGTTGTGTCATTGGCCTTGTCGGAAACCACCGGCCTTGTGCGTGTCGTCTGCGCTGTTTATTCGACGAGGGAAGCGAAGGACAACAGCCGATCCTCCCCCGTGTGCCCCCTTGTCAAGCTGGGCGGGAAGCCCAGTATTGTTTGCAGTCTCACCTGTAAGGCCCACCAGCCGTCAGTCATCGACTAAACCCGTATCTTCTTGGAATACAGACCTCTGAATATCTTCAGTGGTGAGTAGCACATTAACAGCCCAGCCCTGTGAATACCCACCTGTGTATTGAACACTGTACTTACTTGAGAGCTAGAGCCCCTCCACGCTAACAGCCCAGCCCTGTGAATACTTACCTGTGTATTGAACGCTGTACTTACCTGAGAGCTAGAACCTCTGCACGTTAACAGCCCAGCCCTGTGAATACCCACCTGTGCATCGAACACTGTACTTATCTGAGAGCTAGAACCCCTGCACGCTAACAGCTTAGCCCTGTGAATACCCACCTGTGTATTGAACACTGTACTTACTTGAGAGCTAGAGACCCTGCACGCTAATAGCCCAGCCCTGTGAATACTTACCTGTGTATTGAACGCTGTACTTACCTGAGAGCTAGAACCTCTGCACATTAACAGCTCAGCCCTGTGAATACCCACCTGTGCATCGAACGCTGTATTTACCTGAGAGCTAGAACCCCTGCACGCTAACAGCTTAGCCCTGTGAATACTCACCTGTGTATTGAACTCTGTACTTACCTGAGAGCTAGAACCCCTGCACGTTAACAGCTCAGCCCTGTGAATACTTACCTGTGTATTGAACGCTGTACTTACCTGAGAGTTAGAACCTCTGCACATTAACAGCCCAGCCCTGTGAATACCCATCTGTGTATCGAACACCGTATTTACCTGAGAGCTAGAACCCTTGCACGCTAACAGCTCAGCCCTGTGAATACCCACCTGTGTATCGAACACTGTACTTACTTGAGAGCTAGAACCTCTGCACGCTAACAGCCCAGCCCTGTGAATACTCACCTGTGTATTGAACGCTGTACTTACCTGAGAGCTAGAACCTCTGCACATTAACAGCCCAGCCCTGTGAATACCCACCTGTGTATTGAACTCTGTATTTACCTGAGAGCTAGAACCCCTGCACGCTAACAGCTCAGCCCTGTGAATACCCACCTGTGTATTGAACTCTGTACTTACCTGCACGCTAGAATCCCTGCACGCTAACAGCCCAGCCTTGGGTCTTGAAGTCCACCGCACTTTTAAATAAATAAAATTGTTAAATTTTAATCTTGGTTGTCCGTCCATTCATTGGGGTGTTGTGGGACCTCCTCGAGGTGGAAGTTAGAGGGAGGAGCGAGACCCGTTAAATTGGTGGTCCGCTCTGGCCTGTGACATATTGAAGCCAACTTTTCCTTTTAAATCTCAATTTTATTCAGGAGGCCTTTACAATACACACAAAGAGTCTTCTAGATGAATGACTATTATGAGAGGTCAAAGTGGCCTCAGCTTTTCAAGAACAGCCTGTGGTTGTTGCCCCTTTTTGGGAATCAGGAATGACTAGAAGTTAAAAAGACTCAGCAGAGAATGGTTACAAGTCATCAACCTTTGGGTTATGTGCCCAGTGCAGTTCCACTGCACCACTATAGGTAACTATAGGATACATAGTCATGTCTAGTATTGATATAATCGAATCTGCTTGCTTGAATTAGTTCAGACAATCATTTATTTGTCAAATATATCATAACCTGGTTATAGGAATCATGTCCAAAATTAGACCCTGCAAGAGTGGGAAAATTCGGACCACATGCTTGGTAAGATAAACATATGATTTATGATACCCCCGAGCCAAGACAATATATGATTGGTCAAGACAACATTTGAGATGTGGCCAACAGGCCAGTTTAAATACTTAGGACACCATAAAATCTTTGCTTTTAGTCTCTAGCTGTGCTTCTGCTATTAGTCATGCCTGCTCTTAGCTTTTAGCTTGTAGCTTTGCTACCTAGCTTTAGCTTTTAGCCATGCTGTTTGTTATCACTGTTCTTTAAGCGTGGTTCCAGCGTGCTTCTTAGCCACTATGAGAAGAAACACCACCTTGTCTCGTCAAAGTTTATTTCTTTTCTTTTCCGTTTGAGAGTTTCGTGTACTGAGTTAAGTTTTGTAACGTCGAGCCTCCGACGCCTGACCTCGGGTGCCTGTTTCAACTTCAACTAGCCACACAACTCCATCTTCAGCCAACGCCCAACAACCACGGGCTTCCCAAGACGTCACTTCAGCGACTACTGAACTTCCAGCCAATCAGCGACAACTTTTCACAGGAGACGCAAGTAACCTCCAGACTGCGACCTTTACTGGTGTATCTAATGTAATTTTAACCTCATTGAGGAACTAAATGCGAGGGTTAATTAAGTGATTGATGGTTATTCATGTCTATGCAACTTCACGTATTGCTGTAAACTTGGGATTCCATATTTCCATTCTCTTAAACTCATCTTTCCCTAACTTTCGATCTTCCTGCAACTTGTGTGAATGTGTGCGTGCGTGCGTTTATGTGTTATATTAGTTTATATGTCTTAGATTTATCTAATAAAGCCTTATTCATATTGAAAAGAGAAGTATCTTGTGTTTTGTGCTTACAAGTTAATGTCTTAAACTGCCGATCTTGTTACTGTGCTAATTGATAGTGTTTCACTATAGTTTGGATATTAATATCCAGCGCAGATTTGATGTTAAACGGCTCGTTCGGTGAATCTCAGGGCGTCTCAGTGATCAGCCGTGAAACAGTGATTCTTTTCAAATTCCCTTTAAAATCTTAAATGATTCCCTTTGAGCTAATTTTACCTGTTTCCGTTACAAAGTTCACACTGTTAAATTAATTTTTTTAAGTAATCACAACATGAACGGATTAAGTAAAATTGGCAAAAGTGGAAGTATATTTTTTTGAGTGAAGGTGGGAGTCGATCCCACAATCTCTGGCTTAGGAAGCCAGTGCCTCAGGAGTGTCTTGAAGTTAAAATCTCTCAGTAGAGGATGGTTTTAATCCATCAACCTCTGTTATGGGCCCAGCACTCTACCGCTGCGCCACTCTGCTGTAATCATCCCAGATGGGATACGAACCCACAATCCCTGGCTTAGGAGGCCAGTGCCTTATCCATTAGGCCATTGGGGCTTTAATGCAATTGCTAACTTTCCCTTTTAAATCTAAATCTTATTCAGGAGGCCTTTACAATAGACACGAAGAGTCTTCTAGATCAGGGGTGCCCAACCCTGCTCCTGGCGATCGACTGTCCTGCAAAGTTTGGCTCCAACACTAATCAAACACACTTGCCTTTAATTTTTAAGTGAGCCTGAAGACCTTAATTAGTTGCTTCAGGTGTGTTTGATTAGGATTGGAGCTAAACTCTGCAGGACAGTCGATGGCCAGGAGCAGGGTTGGGCACCCCTGTTCTAGATGAATGACTATTATGAGAGGTCAAACTGGCCTCAGCTTTTCATGACCAGCCTGTGGCTTTTGACCCTTTTTAGGGACTCAGGAGTGTTTAGAAGTTAAAAGGTCATAGCAGAGGATGGTTTCGATCCATTGACCTCTGGGTTATGGGCCCAGCTCACTTCGGCTGCGCCACTCTGCTGTAATCGACCTTGACCGGGCTCGAACCCACAATCTCTGTCTTAGGAGGCCAATGCCTCAGGGGTGTAAAGAAGTTAACTCTTTGTGTGTATTGTAAACGCCTCCTGAATAAGATTGAGTTTTAAAATGTCTCGGCAGACGATGGTTTCAATCTATCGACCTCTGGGTTATGGGCCCAGCAAGCTCCCGCTGTACCACTCTGTTGTATTCAACCCAGATGGGACTCAAACTTACAATCCCTCGCTTAGGAGGCCAGTGCCTTATCCATTAGGCCACTGGGGCTTTAATTCAGATGCTAACTTGCCCTTTTAAATCTCAATCTTGTTCAGGAGGCCTTTACAATACAGACAAAGAGTCATCTAGATGATTGACTATTGTGAGAGGTCAAATTGGCCTCAGCTTTTCATGACCAGCCTGTGGCTTTTGACCCTTTTTAGGGACTCCGGAATGTCTAGAAGTTAAAAGGTCATAGCGGAGGATGGTTTCAATCCATCGACCTCTGGGTTATGGGCCCAGCACGCTTCCGCTGCACCACTCTGCTGTAGTCTATCTTGACCAGACTCAAAACCACAATCCCTGGCTTAGGAGGCCAGTGCCTCAGAGGTGTACAGAAGTTAACTCTTTTTGTGTATTGTAAAGGCCTCCTGAATAAGATTGAGATTTAAAATGCCTTAGCAGTGGATGGTTTCGATCCATCGACCTCTGGGTTATGGGCCCAGCACGCTTCCGCTGCACCACTCTGCTGTAATCACCCATGACCGGATTCAAACCACAATCTCTGGCTTAGGAGGCCAGTGCTTCAGGAGTGTCTAGAACAGGGCTATTCAATTACAAAATCAGTTGGGCCAGATTTTCAAACCAAGAAGGTTAGCTGGGCCAGTTATTTCAGTGGCGAAGCAACTCGTAAAGATACATTTTAAAACCAGCACAAACAATTTTTATTGAATACATGTAATGTTTATTCATTGTTTCTCTTTTAACTTTGGTCAGTTTGCACATCAAAAGGTGCATAAAAATACTATAAAAGTAAGGTAGCCCCTAATTTTTCCACTTACAAAAGAAAAAAAAAAACTGACCTAGGCACCTCTTGCCTAGGCCTACCTAGGCAACATATCTCACCTATCTGATCACAAAGTGCATAAAACAAAATAGTGCACAGTAGTAGATAAGCAATAACATTTAGTTTCCTTTTGAAACAAAATAAACATCTTGCTCACATTTGACCCAGGAACATCTCAAAGTGCATTAAAAAGTGCACAGTATTCACAACTAACACATGAATACAAGGTGGACTACTGCACATATTGCACATACTGAGGGAACATATTTTAAATCCCTACAATTGTGATTAGGCATGCCTTTTTTACACATCCAACATTATACTGATATAGGCTACAGTTATCCAGCTAATTTAGTGGGAGAAGTGAAATTTTTTGTTTTGAACGAGAGCAGTGACTTTAGGTTCATAAGTTGTCAATGCAATCCAAAGGCATTGGTGGAGAGTACGGTCAGTCAGGGAGCAACGAGAGTTGCTTTTTATGGAGTTCATGTGTGAAAAGCTTGACTCACATGTGTAAGTTGAACCAAACATACTGAGCATGACGATCGCTACTTTCTTAATGTTAGGGAACTGATGTACATTGACCTCAGCTTTTCATGACCACGCTCTGGCGGATAAGTCCCCTTCTATTGCAACAGTGAACGGGTCTCTGACAAAAACGGCCACCTCTGTGGGCAGAACAAGTCCATCCAATCGACCAGTAGGCTAAAGTTCATTTTCAACCTCGCAATAAAATGTCATCACATCCGTGATTTGTGCGGGGGATGAGATGCATTTGCGGATTGTCAGAAAATGCAGCATTCGGCATGTGCTCAAATCAGTTGCGACAAGGTCCAGTTTAACTGGGAATGCACGCATCTGTTCCACAAGGTCGATGACAGTTTTGTCTCTGCCTTGTAGTGCCAAATTGAGATCATTCAGGTGTTTGAATATGTCGCTCAGAAAGCCTGCATCGGCCATGAAGCTGTTGTCCAGTATGTGTCTCAAGTGCGTTTCTGCCTTTTTTTGCTTGCTGCTGAGGAGGAAAGTTATGATCTCCTCTCTGAGACCACAGAAACGCTCCAGTGCTTTGCCTTTGGACAGCCACCTCACGTCATTATGCAAAAGCAGGTCGTGGTGCTCAGCAGACATTTCTGACAGCAGCATGCGGAACAAGCGGTGTTGGAGACTTGATGTGGAGCGAATAAAATTAATTGTAGCCATCACGTTGTCCATGGTCGTTTTGAGCGCCCCACTTAGTTTTGTGCACAACACCGCCTGATGCACAATGCAGTGTAAGGAGATCAACTGAGGTGCAACAGTGGACCAACGTGCTGCCAAACCATTCACTTAACCTGTCATGGATGGAGCCCCATCTGTCACAAGCATGCACACACACGTCATATCCAGACCATTGTTTTTAAAAAAAGCGGAAATTTTCCCAGAGTATATCGCCCGTTGTGTGTCCTTCTAACGGCAGTAGGCAGAGCAGCTCCTCTCTGAAGCATTTGCTGTCAAAAAAACGGACATATATGCACAACTGAGCAGTATCAGTTTTGTCTGTGGACTCATCTACTGCTATAGACATAGTATCAGCTTTCATCAGGTCTCCTAACAGTGTTTCATACACATCTGCAGCAAGAATTTCAACCCTACGAATGTTGGAAGTATCTGACAGGGGTACGATTTTTATAGCAGATGCCACGATGGTTTTAATTTTATCGTCATTTATAACCTCATCCACGACGGCCAGCATACAGTCCTTCACGGTTTCAGAGTCTGTGAATGGCCTTTTCTTTTTTGCCAATATCCAGGAAACACGAAGGGATGCTGCGGTAGCTCTCTCTTGGGCTGTGAATGACCGCACCATAGTAGTACTGCTCCGTTTGTAAGATGCAATCAAACTCTGCACTTTTGCTACCCTCTCTTGAGATCCCTCTGGAAAATTGGTGCGGAAAGTCTGGTGTTTCTCATTGTGGTGTCTCCACACATTGTAAACTTTAAATACTGCAACGCACTCATTACAAATTAAACACATCGGTTTGGCGTTTGGATGTGGCGGTAAAATAAACAAGTATTTGTCAGTCCAGGCAGGGTTAAACTGACGGTTTTCATTGGCAATTTGACGTTTTAGTGGTGAGAAAGACATATTGATTGTAATCTAGGCTACAACCGGCGCGCTCTGCATTGTTTGCGTTGTTGCTAGGCTACGTGGTCTGTACAACTGTATGAATTTACGTAGGGATGGGCGTTTTTGGCGGGACCACGGGCTGGGCCATTTGGAGGTTGGTTCCGGGCCGCATGTGGCCCATGACCCGCCAATTGAATATCCCTGGTCTAGAAGTTAACTCTTTGTATGCATTGTAAAGGCCTCCTGAATAAGATTGAGATTTAAAAAGCTTTAGCAGAGAATGGTTTCGATCCATCAACCTCTGAGTTATATATGTATTTATGTATATATATATATATATATATATATATATATATATATATATATATAATTGTCAACATTTACTGTGTTTTATATATATATAACTACCATAACTGCGTTCCTCGTTCAGCTCACACTGGACCCCTCAGAACAGCTGGTCTTCGTGTTGGACCATAGATGGACAGATCTGTTGAGAATTGCCCGTGAACATCTCTTGGCAATGCAACATAGGAGCAAGGATCTTCTTAAACAGGTCGAAGGTTTTTTTTTTTTTTTCACAACTTTAAATTGTATTATTATTAATATTATTGTAGCTGTTGTTGTTTAATCTACAATTTTAAATTATTTAATTGATTTCCATTTGTTAAATAAAACATCAGAAGTATTGGCCTTGCTTACACTGTACTGTACTGTAACTGTGTGTTATTTAATTGTATTGACTTTGTATTGTTATTTTATCTCGCTCAGTTTTGTAAACACTAAATGTTAGTAACGGCTATTATTAAGCTCTGTAAATAAATATTTTATTTAAAATACTCTACCAGTCAAATGTTTTTCAGAAGAAAGATTTTTAATGTTTTTTTTGAGAAGTCTCTTCTGCTCACCAAGCCTGCCTTTATTTGATCCAAAGTACAGCAAAAACAGTAGCATTTTAAACATTCTTAATATTTTAAATCAGCTGCTTTCTATTTCAATTCAATTCAAGTTTATTTGTATAGCACTTTTTACAATACAAATCGTTAAAAAGCAACTTTACAGAAAATTATGTTTCTAAAATATTTAGTAGTACCTTCTGGTGGTGACTGTCAGTTTGTGCACGTTTGACAGGATTTTTAGAAAAAATGAATACAAGACGTAGTCAGCCAGACGATGAACATTATTAATATTATTAATAATTATTATATGATGCAGTTACACATGTAGCAATAATTGTTAGTTCTATTGTTGATTCAGGCTTAACATCATCTGAGGTCTTCTTAGGGGTCGACATCATCTCTTCTCAGGTGTTCTGGATCCAGACTAGAGCTTGTGGAAATCCTAGTTACCACGGGATGAAGATCCCAGCAGAAACATAGAAACAAATAGAGACATCATTAGCATAGCTGCTGATCCTGCAGCTGTATTTTCAGCATCATTCCTCCAGTCTTCAGTGTCACATGATCTTCAGAAATCAGAATGATATGATGACTTACTGCTCAAGAAAAATGTATTATTATTAAGTTGGCTTGAGAAAGCCAACTTACTGAAATCCTATTTAAACTTATTATGTTGGCTTGGCAACAAGCCAACATACTGTTATGCTATTTAAACTTCTTCTTTTTTTCTTATTATTATTTTTCTGACAGAAATTCTAAACGCTACTCCTCCTAGGGCTTTAAAGCCACAAGCCCCAAACTCGGCAGACACCTGCGGGATAGAGCGGTGGTGTGTGCTATATCTTTTCAGAGTGATCAGACTTAAAGTTTTTTTTTTATTAATTTTTAAATGTCAAAATTCATTACCCATAGACTTACATTGTCTGAGAAAAATTGCGCCCCTACAGTTGCAATGACATTTAGGGGCGGAGTCGGGTTTCGTTTCACTTTTAAACTGGTTAAAAATACTGCTGCTCAGCCCAGGCTGTCTACACGGAGCCGAGAACTAGCGAATTCATTCTTATTTAAGACCTTTTAAAAACGCGATTACACGCAATCCACACGTTAGAACACACCAAGAGCTAAATTCAGATGTTTCTGAACTGTTTAAAGTAATAACATTATATATTCGCGGCAGCCAACTGCTCGCGAGCTGGCGATGTATTTCTCTGAACACTTGAAGTCCACAGAGAATTTACAGCCTTTCGCATTAAAACACTGCAGCGAAACGGCACAAAACAATTAGAATAATATATTATATGGTTTTAAAGTAGTTTCGGCCACTGTCACGCTGGTCTTAGCTGGTTTCTAACTGAATCATCATGCTGAACGTCACAGATGAGCTCGCGATGTATTTGTCTGAACACTTGAAGTACACATTTACAGCCTTTCACATTAAAACACTGCAGCGAAACGGCACAAAACAATTAGAAGAATATATTACACATATGAAAATGAGTGTTTATATGTGCTTGTGAGATTTCTCTGTCAGGCTTAACGTCGCAGCAATTGCTCAGCGTTGCATAACATGGTAAAGCAGGGAGCTACACTGAGACCAAAAGGGTCGCATGCATCACTGATTATTTTTGTACCTACTTATGTGTTATGCTATGATTTAATATGACCATTTATTAAAACAGAAATGTGTATTTTAAGAATACGTTTTATAACGTGCTCCGAGCATTCAACACATCAAGTTGGCTTCAGCCCCGCGCTGCGGGAAACTGAACTGCAGCTGATGGCGCGTGTGCACGAGAGAGAGCCGCGCGTATCGCGGACAGGGACAGCAACACTGAACAGAGCTGTCGTTCAGGACGTTCACTTCCTCCTGGACCTGAACGAACAAATTCAAATCGCAGTTTAAATAAACAGAAAAAAGAGCGAAAAGCAAAAGAGCTCAATTCAGCAGTTCAGGGAGCAAGCAGAGACGCGTCTCAAAGTCTTCTTGCTTTTGTACCGACAACAAATACATACAAAATATGTCGAAATACCCGTGTTGGAAAGTGTGTTCGAATAAGTAACGTTATGTGGTTATGTCTTAAGTGAAAGTAAAGATTTGCAAAAAAAAAAAAATCGGATGTGTATCATCATAATGGATGCGTTTGTCTCTTAAAGGGACCGCGCCTAATTTACTAGCTCTGCTGTCAGAGTCTTTAATGTATGAAAATGAAAGTAAATCACTCACTGCTCTTGACTGAATTACCTTGTAGTACAAGAATTTATCCAAAGTCAATCCAAAAATAAGATAGAATTGTTTTACTAGTGGGTGCAGGCCACTAGTTCATTTATGTAAGTGAGTATGGCAAAATAGTGATCTGTGAAATATTATACCCACTAATTCTTCATACAGTAGGCTACCAGTGAAATTGATTTAAAAAAATAATAATTAAGGACCTGCCCATGTTTTGCTTAAATGTTTCTTTCTTTAATTGTTAATGCAACCTTTTCACACCACAGACTGAACCAAATTAAGCATTTCTTGCTTGGTAACTGTTCAACAAAGTATTGATAGTTGTGTAAATATTGTCATACTGACAGTCTGAAGTTTTGGTTGATTCCATTACATATCTTTTTATCAAAGTTATCCGAAATTATCAAGATGAATTTGTTCTGAGTTATTGTCATATATTATTACCAGTTTCTAAACTACAGCAAATAAACTGTGATTATGTGAGAAATGTTGAAGGTGTCTGAATACATTTTTGTTTGATTGTGTATTTTATCTTACAGTGAAGACTATGCAGTGCTATTTTACATTAACAAAAACAAACTTAAAAAAAAGTAAACATTATGTAAATAGCACAAATAAATAAATAGAATGAACATACAGTACAAATTAAACAATTTTAAACAGTGTGTAACTGCATCATCTATACAAACCATTGTGCTTGGACCCCTTATGATCTCCTTGATTTAAAATGCATTGTTTCAGTAATCTTGTGTGTCGTTGCCCACAACGCAACGGTGGCAGGACTGTGAAATACATACACGAGAAAAATAGGCATGACTTATTTCACATCCAGCTAGACAACCCTGTCATAGCTGTTATCATAGCCCAGGCTTTTTATTAAAAAAAGAAAACAGCAAGGGAGCATGGAAAAAGACTGTTGCAGGTGTATTTTTTTATGGCATTATTATGTGTATTAATTTTGCAGCGGGGCAACTCAATGTTGGGCACACAAGTACTTTGGCTCTTTTGCTCCATGGCCAAGATGGCCAAGCCAACATCAAAGTTAGTTCACTAACTTTTAATTCTAGTTATTATTATTCTTTTTTTCTGGCCGGAAATTTTTTGGACACTATCTCCTCCTAGACCGTTCAAGCTACATACTCCAAACTCGGGTCAGACCTTCATACTGTTCTGACTCGGTGTGCTATATCTTTTCAGACTGGTTTGAGTTACGGTTTTCTTAAAAATTAATATTAAAAATCATAAAAATGCCCATAGACTTTCATTGACAGGACGTTCAGATGACCCAAGCTCCAAATCCCATTAGACTCAATCAAGCTTTGATGCTAATCAATTTAAACTCATTCAAACTCATCTAATCTATCTATCTATCTATCTACCTATCTACCTATCTATCTATCTATCTATCTATCTATCTATCTATCTATCTATCTATCTATCTATCTGACTATTTCTATCTATCTATCTATCTATCTATCTATCTATCTATCTATCTATCTATCTATCTATCTATCTATCATAGATCATAAATCATGGTAAACTATGATAAATAATACTAGAATCAGTAAATCATACTTGAACATGGTAAATCGTGGTATACTATAGTAAATTATGGTAAACCATGGTAAATCGTGGTAAATAATGGTAAACTATGGTAAATCATGGTAAACTATAGTAAATAATGGTAAACTATGGTAAATCATGGTAAATCATGGTAAACTATAGTAAATAATGGTAAACTATGGTAAATCATGGTAAATCATGGTAAACTATGGTAAATCATGCTAAACTATGGTAAATCATGCTAGAATCAGTAAATTATACTTGAACATGGCAAATCGTGGTATACTATAGTAAATCAGACTGGTTTGAGTTATGGTTTTCTTAAAAATTAATATTAAAAATCATAAAAATGCCAATAGACTTTCATTGACAGGATGTTCAGATGACCCAAGCTCCAAATCCCATTAGACTCAATCAAGCTTTGATGCTATTCAATTTAAACTCATTCAAACTCATCTAATCTATCTATCTATCTATCTATCTATCTATCTATCTATCTATCTATCTATCTATCTATCTATCTATCTATCTATCATAGATCATAAATCATGGTAAACTATGATAAATAATACTAGAATCAGTAAATCATACTTGAACATGGTAAATCGTGGTATACTATAGTAAATTATGGTAAACCATGGTAAATCGTGGTAAATAATGGTAAACTATGGTAAATCATGGTAAACTATAGTAAATAATGGTAAACTATGGTAAATCATGGTAAATCATGGTAAACTATAGTAAATAATGGTAAACTATGGTAAATCATGGTAAATCATGGTAAACTATGGTAAATCATGCTGAACTATGGTAAATCATGCTAGAATCAGTAAATTATACTTGAACATGGCAAATCGTGGTATACTATAGTAAATCAGACTGGTTTGAGTTATGGTTTTCTTAAAAATTAATATTAAAAATCATAAAAATGCCAATAGACTTTCATTGACAGGATGTTCAGATGACCCAAGCTCCAAATCCCATTAGACTCAATCAAGCTTTGATGCTATTCAATTTAAACTCATTCAAACTCATCTAATCTATCTATCTATCTATCTATCTATCTATCTATCTATCTATCTATCTATCTATCTATCTATCTATCATAGATCATAAATCATGGTAAACTATGATAAATAATACTAGAATCAGTAAATCATACTTGAACATGGTAAATCGTGGTATACTATAGTAAATTATGGTAAACCATGGTAAATCGTGGTAAATAATGGTAAACTATGGTAAATCATAGTAAACTATAGTAAATAATGGTAAACTATGGTAAATCATGGTAAATCATGCTAAACTATGGTAAATCATGCTAGAATCAGTAAATTATACTTGAACATGGCAAATCGTGGTATACTATAGTAAATCATGGTAAACTATAGTAAATCATGGTAAATCATGGTAAACTATGATAAATCATGCTAGAATCAGTAAATCATACTTGAACATGGTAAATCATGGTATACTATTCACCTTATTCCGCCCCGCCCACTTTTAATACTTCGCATTTCCGCATTTTGTCATCCGACTTCTGCTAAACCGATACGGCACGTCTGGTTACTAGTTTAGTAGTTGTACGATTGTTTATAGCTAGCTATAACTGTGGCGAAATGACAAAGAACGTTATGTTATAAATTGGGAGCACGATGAAAACGTCTTACGACGATCAAATGGTCTCAAATTGTCCCATCCATCGTCGCTGTTAACGTGGGTAATGTTAGACGATATGAAGAAGTGGCCAGAGTTAACCTATATATTTAACTGCCCTGTCAGGAGGAGTTGATGGAGCAGCAAGGAAAAATGATTTTTTTTTAAATGTACCGAGGCTTACCAGTATTTACATAGTGAGACAGTGGGTTGTGTACTGTTACACAGCAAGGGTTTTTTCGTCTTTTTAAAATTGAACGTGCATTCGTGCAACCAGCCAGTCGAGCAGTCTAAACCTCTCAGCATGGTGCTGGTTAGTTTTGTATGTGTGTGTGTGTGTGATGTTAATATACACGAAGTTATAAATGTTTAAAAGTATAATAACGTGTTTGATGACCATCATCAGACTAAGTATTTTGTCTAATAACTTAATTGCACAGTGGAGTAAGGTAAGTGAACGTTTATCAATTACACATTAGAAAAGGAGGAGGCTGGAACTTGGAAGTGAAAAACGCTGTATATCCAGGTATGCATAATTATTAGGCAGATTTTATTTTACAGATAAAACAAGCCAAAAAAAGATTATATATCACTTATAAAAGATTAAATGCAAAATTAATAGTTAAATTTTACCAAAAAATATGATCAGAAAATCAGCTTGCCTCTTAATTCTGCACAGTGTATATGCAAAAGGTAAGGTAAAGGTAAGATTTGGTAGGTGTACGTCAAGTCTAATCAATGAATAAGGTAAACGTCAAGTGTAATAATAATGAATGATTCTGAAAGAAGACAACTGTGAAAGCTTTGAAATGTATTTTAGGTTTGCTATGTTCTGTACAGGGCTGAGGACCTGTAAGCTGCTCATCTGGGTTCCATCACAGCAAGTTACATGTGCCACACAATCAGCAATTCTGTGCCAAGACTGTAGCTAGACTACAAATCTTTTATTTTAAGTGTATGCTTCCTCGTGTCAGATGAGTTTCAGGCAGGCGACCTGCTGCTTTCATCAAGATAGTTGCAGCTTTGTAAATAAGCAGGAATGAGAATAATTAGGTTAAGGATAGAATATTAGGTAATTGGGATGGGATGTAGAGGGTGTGGGTGAAGACTAACTATATGAAATAAGTTGTTTTAAATCAGTTGTGTTAAACAAGAGACAGACTGTGATTTGTTTTTTAGAACATGGATAATTTAATATAAGTTGTATAAAATCATTTGTGATGTATTGATCAGTGTTTGTTGTTTTAAGGGAACAAGAGACACCTTCTACTGACCATCCTGTAAAATTTCAACATTTAATTTCCATATGTAATAAACCAAGATGGAATTAACTTGCAAACTTGACATGAGTTATTCCTTCAAATCAGAGATTAAAGATGAAAAAATATCAAATTAAGATAAATAAATAAAAACTATTTACAGCAGGTAATGTCAGGTGACACTGTAAAGGTTCATAATAACTATTACAGCAGGTAACTTTTGGTGACTTTGTAAAGGTTCATAAAAAATAACTATCACAGCAGGTAACTTCTGGTGACTTTCAGCAAGATCAGGGGCATGTGGATCTGATCACCCTCACAGCTGTCCACTGCATCACTGTTATCGATACATCTGTGGAAATTATTCAACATTTTTACATTAGTACTTACAATATATCATGAGAATTAATATATTATGTGACCCGAACTTAGAACTGTGTGTGTGTGTGTGTGTGTGTGTGTGTGTGAGAGAGAGAGAGAGAGAGAGAGAGAGATGCATTAGAGACAAAACAGTATACACACTGTTAACTGTAGTGTTCAAACGTAGGTCAGTATCTGAATGAGAAATTAAGCTAGCTGGCCTGCTATCACCTGCAATCTCTGTAGCAGGAATAATGTGAGCTATTGTAATGTACTATAATATCTTGTACTGCTGTAAATATTAAATAAATAGGTGGACAATGGTAATCATGGAACATTCGTTGTACTTTGTTAACTGCCTGTTACTGATCATAAATGTATTCATAGAACGGACTTCATAAATCTAACGTTAGGCGAGCAAACACATAGCTAGTTAAGGTTAGCTTACCCGAATCTGACAACCTTTTCGTCCCCGGCGTGACCTCTTTAACGGGACATCGTAGTCGAGCCATTTCTCGGGGTAAGGGTGTTCGTCAGTCGCCTTCCCGTCCATGAAATGGTACGAACACACATAAGAGCGCTTGGGTGGGCGCTTCAAATTTAGCGCCGTCATCCATTTCCTCAGGTGATTCTCTTCTTTAGGTGGTGGCTGTAAATTGTAAAGTGCACCACAACACTCCGACCGCATCACAATGTGTTCGCTACATCGTTGGTGCAATTGTTTTTTTAATACAATTGTTATGCAGCCCCTAACTGAGCATATATCATACTTCTGTTCGTTCTGCGTTCTGTTATCTAGCCAGCCACTAGCTTAGGTACGTTACATCCGGTCCCTCAGCCGGAAGTAAGATGACAAAACGAGCGCAATGGCGGCACCGTTGTTGCCATGGAAAATAAGGTGAATAGTAAATCATGGTAAACTATGGTAAATCGTGGTAAACTATGGTAAACTATTATAAATCATGCTAGAATCAGTAAATCATGCTTGAACATGGTAAATCATGGTATACTATAGTAAACCATGGTAAACTATGGTAAATCGTGGCAAACTATGGTAAATCATGGTAAACTATGGTAAATCATGCTAGAATCAATAAATCATACGTGAACATGGTAAATCGTGGTATACTATAGTAAATCATGGTAAACTATGATAAATCATGTTAGAATCAGTAAATCATACTTGAACATGGTAAATCATGGTATACTATAGTAAATCATGGTAAACTATGATAAATCATGTTAGAATCAGTAAATCATACTTGAACATGGTAAATCATGGTATACTATAGTAAATCATGGTAAACTATGGTAAATCGTGGTAAATAATGGTAAACTATGGTAAATCATGGTAAACTATGGTAAATCGTGGTAAACTATGGTAAATCATGCTAGAAACATGCTAGTCGAATGCTAATCATACTAAAATCATACTAGCAACATGTTAGTCGCATGCTAATCATGGTAGAAACATGCTAGCGACATGCTAGCAACATGCTAATCATGCTAGAGACATGCTAGCAACATGCTAATTATGCTAAAATAATGCTAGTCATGCTAGAAACATGGTAGCAACATGCTAATCATGCTAGAAACATGTTAGTCGCATGCTAATCATGCTAAAAAAATGCTAGCAACATGTTAATCATGCTAGAAACATGCTAGCGACATGCTAGCAACATGCTAATCATACTATAATCATGCTAGCAACATGCTAATTGCATGTTAGTCATGCTAGAAACATACTAGCAACATGCCAATCATGCTAAAATCATGCTAGCAACATACTAGTCGCATGCTAGTAATGCTAGAAACATGTTAATAATGCTAGAAAAATGCTAATCATGCTAGAAACATGGTAGCAACATGCTAATCATGTTACAGACATGTTAGCGACATGCTAAACATGCTAAAATCATGCTAGCAACATGCTAGTCGCATGCTAATCATGTTAGAAAACATTCTAACAACAATGCTAATCATTCTAGTAACTTGCTAATCATGCTAGAAACATGCTAGCTAGCAAAATGCTAGTCGCATGATAATCATGCTAGAAACATGCTAACAACAATGCTAATCATGCTAGTAACTTGCTAATCATGCTAGAAACATGCTAGCAACATGCTAGTCATGCTAACAACATGCTATTCGCATGCTAATCATGCTAGAAACATGCTCGAAAAATGCTAGTCATGCTAGAAACATGGTAGCGACATGCTAGTCATGCTAACAACATGCTAGTAACTTGCTAATCATGCTAGAAACATGTTAGTCGCATCCATTCTTTCTGTCAAACTAATCTATCTATCATTTTTTCTAACTAATATATCTTTCTTTCTTTCAACTAATCTATCAATCTTACTTTAAACTATAAACTTCTAACTTCTTTAAACTTCTTCAAACTTTCTGGTCAGGCTTTCTCAAGCCAACTTAAAGTTTGTCTCAACAAACTTTTCTTTCTAGTTACTATTGTTGTTGTAATGTTATGTTGAAAACAGCAGAGTACAATCTTTTCAGTTTCTTACATGAATAGAAAGTTCAGAAGAACAGCATTTATCTGATATATATATATATATATATAAAAAAATAAAGGCCTGAAACATTATCAAAATGTTATTTTTAATTATTAAAAATTTCTTTATTAAAAATAACTATTCCCTATTATAATGTACATGTTTATTAAGATTGTTGCACATTTTGTACAACCTACAAAAGAACAGTTATTACAAGATTTATTTTATCTGTTCACAAAGTTTGTTTATTATATGTTAATCATACTTAAAGTGTATCCAGATGAAAAAACGAATAAAAACTCATTTTATGGTGTTTGTGGCCGAGACAGGATTCAAACCTCTAATTCTGTGTATTTTACTCATCCCGCCTCCATGGAATTTCCTTCGCTCCTATTGGCTAGTCAGCACTCTACACATATCCGCGACTGGCCCTGCTGCGCCACTCTGCTTTATTCACTCTTGACCGGACTTGAAACCACAATCTCTGGCTTAGTGCCTCAGGGGTGTAAATAAGTTAACTCTTTGTGTGTATTGCAAAGGCCTCCTGAATAAGATTGAGATTTAAAATGCCTTAGCAGAGGATGGTTTCAATCCATTGACCTCTGGGTTATGGGCCCAGCACGCTTCCGCTGCACCACTCTGCTGTAATCAACCTTGACCAGACTCGAAACCACAATCTCTGGCCTAGGAGGCCAGTGCCTTATCCATTAGGCCACTGGGGCTTTAATACAGACGCTAACCTGCCCTTTTAAATCTCAATCTTACTGAGGAGGCCTTTACAATACACACGAAGAGTCTCCTAGATGATTGACTATTATGAGAGGTCAAATTGGCCTCAGCTTTTCACGACCAGCCTGTGGCTTTTGACCCTTTTTAGGGACTCAGGAGTGTTTTAGAAGTTAAAAGGGCATAGCAGAGGATGGTTTCGATCCATGGACCTCTGGGTTATGGGCCCAGCACGCTTCCGCTGCGCCACTCTGCTGTAATCGTCCTTGATCGGACTTGAAACCACAATCTCTGGCTTAGGAGGCCAGTGCCTCAGGGGTGTATAGCAGTTAACTCTTTGTGTGTATTGTAAATGCCTCCTGAATAAGATTGAGATTTAAAATTCCTTAGCAGAGGATGGTTTCGATCCATCAACCTCTGGGTTATGGGCCCAGCACATTTCCGCTGCGCCACTCTGCTGTAATCAACCTTGACTGGACTCGAAACCACAATCTCTGGCTTAAGAGGCCAGTGCCTCAGGGGAGTAAAGAAGTTAACTCGTTGTGTGTATTGTAAAGGCCTCCTGAATAAGATTGAGATTTAAAATGCCTTTGCAGAGGATGGTTTAGATCCATCGACCTCTGGGTTATGGGCCCAGCACGCTTCCACTGCACCACTCTGCTGTAATGAATCTTGACTGGACTCAAAACCAAAATCTCTGGCTTAGGAGGCCAGTGCCTCAGTGATGTATGGACGTTAACTCTTTGTGTGTATTGTAAAGGCCTCCTGAATAAGATTGAGATTAAAAAATGCCTTATGAGAGAATGGTTTTTATCCATCGACCTCTGGGTTATGGGCCCAGCACGCTTCCGCTGCGCCACTCTGCTGTAATCACCCTTGACCGGATTTGAAACCACAATCTCTGGCTTAGGAGGACAGTGCCTCAGTAGTGTCTAGAAGTTAACTCTTTGTGTGTATTGTAAAGGCCTCCTGAGATTTAAAAAGACTTAGCAGAGGACGGTTTTGATCCATCGACCTCTGGGTTCAGCACGCTTCCACTGCTTCACTCTGCTGTATTCACCTTAGATGGGACTCGAACCCACAATCCCTGGCTTAAGAGGTCAGTGCCTTATCCATAAGGCCACTGGGGCTTAAAAAAGATGCTAACTTGCCCTTTTAAATCTCAATCTTATTCAGGAGGTCTTTACAATACACGCAAAGAGTCTTCTAGATGACTGACTATTATGAGAGGTGAAATTGGCCTCAGATTTTCATGACCAGCCTGTGGCTTTTGACCCTGTTTAGGGACTCAGGAGTGTTTAGAAGTTAAAAGGTCGTAGCAGAGGATGGTTTCGATCCATCGACCTCTGGGTTATGGGCCTAGTACGCTTCCGCTGCTCCACTCGGCTGTAATCAACCTTGACTGGACTCGAAACCACAATCTCTGTCTTAAGAGGCCAGCGCCTCAGGGATGTATGGAAGTTAACTCTTTGTGTGTATTGTAAAGGCCTCCTGAATAAGATTTGAGATTTAAAACGCCTTAGCAGAGGATGGTTTCTATCCATCAACCTCTGAGTTATGGGCCCAGCACGCTTCCGCTGCGCCACTCTGCTGTAATAATACTTGACCGGCCTCGAAACCACAATCTCTGGCTTAGGAGGCCAGTGTCTCAATGATGTATGGAAGTTAACTCTTTGTGTGTATTGTAAAGGCCTCCTGAATAAATTGAGATTTAAATTGCCTTAGGAGAGGATTGTTTAGATTCATCGACCTCTGGGTTATGGGCCCATCACGCTTCCGCTGTAATCACCCTTAACCAGATTTGAAACCACAAACTCTGGCTTAGGAGGAAAGTGCCTCAGGATTGTCTAGAAGTTAACTCTTTGTGTGTATTGTAAAGGCCTACTGAATAAGATTGAGATTTAAAATGCCTTAACAGAGGATGGTTTCGATCCATCGTCCTCTGGGTTATGGGTCCTTTTTTTTATTTTTATTTTTTAAAGAAATTTCATTCAATAAAATACAATAGATTAAACACATGCAATAGGAAATACAGAATTTCTTCTATAAACATCTCTACATTACACATCTTTCCTTTACATAGATAATTAAAAAATATCCATCACTTCCTGGCAGCTTCCACAACTTTTGGGGTAAAAACATCATAAAAATAATCCAACATATTTCCACCTTTAAAATACACATACAGTCTTTCAATATATAATTCGGTTTTCCTTTTAAACACACTCCAAACATCCAACACAATTATTTCCTTTTTAGCCACAGTTCTTCTCTCCCATATTGCACTTTTCATTAGCATTACACACAGATTAATAAAACTTTTGTTTTGACACTTTTTTTCCCAACCAAACATCACCACTCTGTTCCATTCCATTACATTTTCATCCCAGTCTTCAGTCACATCTTTAATTAAACATTTACATTTTCTTAAAAATTCCTCCAGTTCTTTATAATATAAAAACATATGTAAAATCCCCTCTTCCTTTTCCTGGCACACTTTACACAGAGCATTTTCTTCCATTCCTATTTTATTTAAAATAACCTCAGTAAAAAACGCTTTATGCCTTATAAAATACTCCAAACATCCCAATTTAGTTTCCACACACTTCCCTGTCATGTTTCTCCATATACACTCTTTTTTAAAATCTTTGAATTTCTGCATCCAATATCCATTTGCAATAGGCTCTTTAAAAACACCATCTCTAAAAGAACAATAAATCATTTTCAGATTGCATTACTTAATATCATACAGTTTTTCCCCTAATTTCACATAAATACATTTCTCTTTTTGCTCTCCTTCCATACTTTCTATTCTTTTAATCCACTCTTTGGGTATTGCACTTTTAATGATTTCATATTTTTTTCTTATTTCTTGTTCACTATAATGTTCTTTTGCCTCCTCCATTGCATCTACAATAAATTGTGTTGGTAAAAACCCTTCTTTAAATTCATACAAAACATCACTCACTCTTGTTATCCCCACTTCGATCCATTTCTTTAAAAAAATTCCTTTGTCTTGTTTTAAAATATTTTTGTTTAAGAACAGAGGTTGATTTAAAATGGTTTCTCTCCCATGTGGATCATATTCAACTTTATCTAAAAATTTCCCCCAAGCACTAAAAACTTCTCTATAAAACTCTGGTAAGCAGTCTGTCATCCAATTCTTCATTTTCATCCATACAATTCCATCCCCCATGTTAAAAATCCCCACATTTGTTTAAAAAGTATCTCATTGTTTTTTTCCACTCTGGCTTGACCTCCTCTTGTAGGTATTTCCTCACTATTTTCACTCTTAAACTATTTTTCCTCTGTTCCACATCCATTAAACCTAACCCCCCCTTCTCTACCGACCCTAAAATCGTGTTAAAAGCTATTCTAGCTGGTTTCCCCTCCCATAAAAAGTCAAGAAAACATTTCTTCAACCTCTTTTCTGTCCACAATGGCATATCTGATACATATAAAACATTCCACAACTTAGACACCATTAAAACATTCAATACTAAAACCTTCCTTTTCAAGTTTAATGTTCGTAATTTCCAAAAATTGAACCTTCTCTCTATCCCTGTTACTAGTTCCTCCCACATTTCATCACATACTTTCCTCTCATTTTTACCCATTAAAATTCCTAAAATCCTAATTTCTTCCACTTCCTTAAAATGAAAACAATCCTTTAAAACCACTGCTTTACCAAATCTCATATATACAGTCTTTTCTTCATTTACTTTACTCCCAGATCCTTTACAATATTCTACTACAACCTTCATAACTTCCTTGATGCTCTCCTTTCCTTTAACTACTAACGTTGTGTCATCAGCATATTGAAAAACCTTTCCCTCAGCTTTATTTTCCTCAATTTTAATTCCAATTATTTCTTCTTTTTGTTTTATAGCCAATCCTAACGGTTCCGATACAAGTGAATATAATAACGCTGAAAGCGGACAACCCTGTCTTATAGATCTTGTGATTTTAAAACATTCTGTTAAAAACCCATTACATTTTATTCTCGTTAAAGCGCCCTTATATAAAATCTCAGTCCATTTGATAAAATTTCCCCCAAAACCAAATTCCTTTAAAACATCAAATAAATACCCGTGTTCAACCCGATCAAATGCTTTTTCAAAGTCTAGACTAATTACGTAACCATCTTCATTTTTTCTTTCATGTACCATATTGTGTCTCTTATGCTCATTGTTATGTCCGCTATATCTCTTCCCTTTACTCCATATGCTTGGTTTGTTTGAATTATACTTGGCATTACTTCCTTTAACCTGTTTGCTAAAACCTTCGCTAAAATCTTAAAATCAGTGTTAAGTATCGTAATCGGCCTATAGTTTTTTTTAAATCTACTTTTTCTCCTTTCCTTTTATATATAAATTTTGTTATACCCATCCCCATTCTTTCATTAACTTCTTCTTTTTCAAAAACTTCACTAAAAACTTCCTTTAAAATCTTTGTTAAAATCTCTTTAAAACATATATAAAATTCACTTCCTAAACCATCTATTCCTGGACTTTTATTTTTATTCAGCTGCTGTATTGCTCTTTCAATCTCTTCTTCTCCAATTTTTTGATCGCATTCTATTTTATCTTCCTTACTAATTTTTACTTTTATCTGATTCAACAGTTCCCTTTTTTTGTTTTCTTCTACGCCCCTTGCACTAAAAAGATCTTCACAAAAACTATTTATTTCTTCTAAAATCTCTTCATTCCCTTCTACAACTTACCCATTTTTCCCTCTTATCTGGTTTATTATTTCAGCTTTCCCTCTCTTTTTTTCCAAATCAAAAAAAAACTTTGTGCATTTTTCTCCCTCCACAGTATATTTAGCTTTACTTCTTAACCTCGCCCCCTCATATTCTATTTCCTCTATTTCTTTCAGTTTTTCCTCCATTTCCCTTATCTTTTGTATATCTTTTTTTTTATTCAATTCCAATTCCAGACTTTCCTTTATTTCTTTTTCTTTGTATCTTTTGCATTTCTGTACTATACTGCAATACTTAATTGAGAATTTTTTTATTAAAAACTTTACATTCTCCCACCATATTCTCTTATCGTCTTCATACATTTCATTGTCCTTTTCTTTTTCTATAATTTCTTTAACCTTTAAAACATAGTCTTTATTTTCTAACATTTTTGTATTTAAAACCCATATTCCTGGCCCTCTTTGCACTTTATCCCAGTCCAATTTAAAAAATAAAAACTTGTGATCGCTAAAACTTGTTTCTTCATACTTCATATTTTCTATAAAATTCTCCAGATTTCTTGTACATAAAATGAAGTCAATTCTTGTTTTGCACACAAACTGCCCCACTATTTGCCTTCTTGAAAACTCCTTTTTCTTTTCATTCCTTTCTCTCCACACATCTATTATATTATTTTCTGCCATTAATGCTTTAAGTTCTTTTCTCCCCTTGTCATTTTTAAAAACCATTCCTTCTGCCATGTCTTGTTTACTAAAAACCGTATTAAAATCCCCCATCATTATTATTTCTTTATACTTCTTTACAATACTTCTTAAAACATAAAAAAAACTCTTTCTTTTCCTTCTCCACCGTTGGTGCATGTATATTTACTAAAATCAATTCCCTTCCTTCATGTTTTATCTGAACAACCATACATTTCCCCATAGTATCTTTGTATAAAATTTGACTTGCTTTAAAAACATCATCCTTCATTAAAAAAGCCACACCCCTCCCAAACCTCCCATCTACATTATTGTATAAAATCCCTCCTTCCCATCTCTTTTTATAATAATTAATTACATTTTCTCTCCAGTTTGTTTCTTGTAGCACAATAATGTCTTCTTTTTTACATTTTTCTTTTACATATTCAAATTTCTTTAAGTTCAAGAGTCCTCTTGCATTAAAAGTCACAACACTTAAAACCATTAAAAAGAAAAATAATAAGTATCTAAAACCCATCATTCTCAGTCTTCCTCATCCATTTCCTTTAACACCTCAAAACTGTTAAATCATTTAACTATTTTCCTTGCAGTTCCTATATTTGGCTTTACCTGTAGCGATCTTCTTCTTATTTGTCCCCTCTCCACCTTTTCCTTCTCATCCTCCTCCATACTTATTTCTCCTTCGTTGTCTTGTTCTTTTCCTTTTTGTCCATGAATTGAAGATATGTCCATCAGGGTCAATTGTGTGTTCTCTTCTCTTATTTGTTCATCATTTTCTTTTTCTTTTTTTCCTTCTCCTTGTCCTTCCTGTCTGTTGTTTGTTCCGTCCTCTGTTTCCTTTGGTTGTAATTCATCCTCTTCTTGTCTATCTTCACAATGTCCTTCTTCATCGTTGTTTCCTTCATGCACCTGTCTGTCCACCTGTTCTTCCCTTCCACCTACCACTCCCTCCATCCAGCATTCACATTTATTTAAAAATTTTTGGCAATCCGGGCACCTGACAGCATTGCAGTCTCGTGCGAAATGTCCCCTTTCCGAGCATTTATAGCACTTGAACTCTGGGCACTCCTTCAGTAAATGTTCTGGGCTCATGCACAGCCTACAAGTCTTCACCTGGTGGCTGTGCATCACCCTAAAGTACTGCGGGCCCTCGGCTGTTTCAATCTTTGTGCTATAAGGCAGTGATGCCACTTCATTGGGGAACCTCACCTTTACAAATCTTGTACCGTCTTCAATGTCAGTGCCCGGATAGCACCTTCTTTTAATTTTAGATATGGGGGATACCCCCCATCCTTCCAATTTGTCCAAAATTTCCTTATCCTCTAGGTAGACAGGCAAGTGCATGAAGGAAACAACTTAATCTTTATTTTGCTGTTTTTTTACTTCACAGTCCACTCCCTTTATTGTCAATCCATTAATTAAAATGTCACACATATCTTCCTGTTCCAGTGTCAGTTCATATTCTTTGCCTTGTCTGGGTCTTACAGCCAACACCTTTCCACTTCCAATTTTTTCTGAGATTGCTTTAATTATATCCTCAACTCTCACACCACTCACATTTTCTGTACTCACGATCACTGTTGCCTCCTTTAAATATTTTCTTTCACCAAATTTTTTCCTTGCTTCTTGATCTTTTCCATTTCCAGTTCTTTGTCGCTTCTCCAGTCCAGTGTCGATTGCCATGCGTGTTCCTCCAGCCAGTCCAGTGTCGTTTGCCATGCTTGTTCCTCCAGCCAGTCCAGTGTTGTTTACCATTCGTGTTCCTCCAGCCAGTCCAGTGTCGTTTGCCATGCTTGTTCCTCCAGCCAGTCCAGTGTCGATTGCCATGCGTATTCCTCCAGCCAGTCCAGTGTCGCTTGCCGTGCGTGTTCCTCCTGCCAGTCCATTGTCATTTGCCATTCGAGTCCGTCCATTTTGGATAAAAAAATTATCAACCACCCTCCAGACAGCGATATGCTGCTGTTAGGTGGTTTTCAAAAAAGAAAAAACAATCACAGATTCAAAAAAACAAAACAAAAAAACAACCACAAATAGAAAAACACAAAATGGAGGAGAGCCTTCCTCTCCCAACTGCAGCCAACACTTCCTGTAGCTCTCTAGCGCCCTCAGGTTGGTATGGTCGTAAGCAAAGACTGCTGCGAATAGAGGGCTATTTAAAGATCAGCCAATCTACTCGCCAGTACATTGTAAAAGTAGGAAAGAAAACCCAAATGCTTAAAGCACCTGGTATTCCTAGGCGGTCTCTCATCCAAGTACTTACCAGACCTAAACCTGCTAAGATTCAGAGATCGGGCATTGACTCTTTTTGCAAGATTATTATATAATTCGCGAAAAATATCCAAAAAGTTTAAAGCACCTGGTATTCCCAGGCAGTCTCCCATCCATGTACTAACCAGGCCGAAACCTGCTAATATTCAGAGATCGGGCATTGACTCTATGTTTTGGCAAAATTATTATATACTAAGTGAAAAATTTCCAAAAAGTTTACAGCACCTGGTATTCCCAGGCGGTCTCCCATCCAAGTACTAACCAGGCCCAAACCTGCTTAGCTTCCGAGATCAGACGAGATCGGGCATAGCCAGGTTGGTATGGCCGTAAGCGAAGACTGCTGCGAAGAGAGGGCTATTTAAAGATCAGCCAATCTACTCGCCAGTACATTATATAAGTAGGAAAGAAAACCCAAAAGCTTAAAGCACCTGGTATTCCTAGGCAGTCTCTCATCCAAGTACTAACCAGACCTAAACCTGCTAAGATTCAGAGATCTGGCATTGACTCTTTTTGCAAGATTATTATATAATTCGCGAAAAATATCCAAAAAGTTTAAAGCACCTGGTATTCCCAGGCAGTCTCCCATCCATGTACTAACCACGCCCAAACCTGCTAATATTCAGAGATCGGGCATTGACTCTATTTGTGAAAATTTTCCAAAAAGCTTACAGCACCTGGTATTCCCAGGCGGTCTCCCATCCAAGTACTAACCAGGCCCAAACCTGCTTAGCTTCCGAGATCAGACGAGATCGGGCATAGCCTTTTTTTTTTTTTTTTTATTAAGAAATTTCAATCAATAAAATACAATAGATTAAGCACAATCAATAGAAAATACAGAACATCGTCTTTACACATTTCTACATTACTCATCTTTCCTTTACATAGATAATTTAAAATACTCTTCCACTTTCTGGCAACTTCCACATTAAATCGTTTAAAACATAACAAACTTTTGGGGTAAAAGCATCATAAAAAGAGTCTAACATATTTACACATTTAAAGTACACATTCAGTCTTTCAATATATAATTCTGTTTTTCTTTTAAACACACTCCAAACATCCAACACAATTTTTTTATTTTTTTAGCCACAGTTCTTCTGTCCCATATTGCACTTTTCATTAGCATTACACACAGATTCATGAAACTTTTGTTTTGACACTTTTTTTCCCAACCAAACATCACAACTCTGTTCCATTCCATTACATGTTTATCCCACTCCTCAGTCACATCTTTAATTAAACATTACAATTCCAAATAAATATTCGTGCTCCACTCTATCAAAAGCCTTTTCGAAATCCAAACTAATAACATATACTTTTTTGTATTTTTCTATCATATATCTTATCCTATCTATTATATCTAAAGTTGTGTCCGCGATATCTTTCCCTTTAACTCCATACACTTGATTTGTTTCAGTTATGGTTGGCATTACCTCTTTCAATCTATTGGCTAAAACTTTTGTTAAAATTTTCAGATCTGTATTCAGCATTGTAATTGGTCTATAATTTTTTTAAGTCTACTTTATCTCCTTTTCTTTTATATATCAACTTTATTAATCCCATCCCCATTCTCTGATTAATTTCCTCTTTCTTAAAAATGTCTTCATATACTTCTTTTAAAATACTGGTTAAAAAAATCTTTAAAAACGATATAAAATTCACTCCCCAAACCATCTATACCTGGACTTTTATTTTTGTTTAATTCACTTATTGCTCGTTTTATCTCTTCTTCTCTTATCTCTTCATCACACTCTTTTTTGTCTACTTCTCCTACTGTTGTTTTTATTTGCTTAAGTAACTCCAATTTCTCTTCTTCTTTCAACCCCTCAGTACTAAACAGGTTCTCATAAAATGCTTTTACTTCTTTTAATATTTCCTCATTTGTTTCCACCACTACACCATTTTTCCTCTTATTTCTTTAATCATTCCAGCTTTCCTTCTAATTTTTTCTAGATCAAAGAAAAACTTTGTACATTTTTCTCCCTCCACAGTATATTTAGCTTTACTTCTTAGTCTTGCACCTGTAACCCCTCTCACCCGGGTCCTCTCTGACGCTCCTCGCACTCGCTCCGAGCGGGGCTCGAACCCGGGTCTTCGGCATGGGAGGCGGACGCACTAACAAGGAGGCTAAATGGCTACAGCCACTAACGTCTGTCGCTAGTGCGTCTCTTGAGATCGGGGAGTGAGGTTTACCTGCACAGCACTACTCGCTGGCCTCCGTTACACTCACCCCCCTAAACCTCACTCCTGTACGGGTCACGGCACCAATGTAACCCCTCTCACCCGGGTCCTCTCTGACGCTCCTCGCACTCGCTCCAAGCGGGGCTCAAACCCGGGTCTTCCGGCATGGGAGGCGGACGCACTAACAAGGAGGCTAAATGGCTACAGCCACTAACGTCTGTCGCTAGTGCGTCTCTTGAGATCGGGGAGTGAGGTTTACCTGCACAGCACTACTCGCTGGCCTCCGTTACACACCTTTATATTTTTTCTCTTCAATTTCTTTCAATATTCCCTCCAATTCTTTTATTTTTTGTATATCTTTCCCATTCTCATTTAATTCCTTTTCCAATTTTTCTCTTATTTCTCTCTCCTTCTTCCTCTTACATATCTGTATTAATTTGCAATACTTTACTGTGAATTTTTTAACTAAATATTTAAAGGGGGGGTGAAATGCTATTTCATGCATACTGAGTTTTTTACACTGTTGAAGAGTTGGATTCCCATGCTAAACATGGACAAAGTTTCAAAAATTAAGTTGTACGTTTGAAGGAGTATTTTTGTTCCCAAAATACTCCTTCCGGTTTGTCACAAGTTTTGGAAAGTTTTTTTCGAGTATGGCTCTGTGTGACGTTAGATGGAGCGGAATTTCCTTATATGGGTCCTAAGGCACTTCTGCCGGAAGAGCGCGCGCTCCCGTATAGCAAGGCTGAACACAGACATTTCACTGATCAGAGCGATTCACTGATCAGAGCGAGAGCGTCGCGAAAAGTCACAAAAGAAGTGTGTTTTTGGTTGCCAGGGCAAGACAACCCTGCACAGATTACCATAAAAAAAAAAAAAAAAAACAGCATTAAGGGACCAGTGGATGGAGTTTATTTTTACAGAGCATCAATGGAGTTGTGCAAGTGTTTTTGTTTGTTCCCTGCATTTCGAAGATGCTTGTTCACAAGGCCCAGTTTGACGACGGATTTGCATATCGTTTATTTCTTAAGGATGATGCAATCCCAAGGAAAAAGGGTCACGATCGTGTGTTGGAACCGCAGGCGGTGAGTAAAACTGCTTCAAATATCTCTGCCTCCTTGTTAGTGCGTCCCCTCCCATGCCAGAGACCAGGGTTTGAGCCCCGCTCGGAGCGAGTCGTTGCTGCTGCTGCTTTCGTTCAGTTTCAGCCTCGGGATCTGATTCTGGATCATAAATAAACGGCTGAATCTGACTGTAAGCCATGGTTTGTTTTGAATGATGGGTTTTCCCTCACGGTAATGTCACAGCTTCCAAATGCTCTCAACGCAAAAGCCTACTCGCGCTCGTGATTCTTTAGCTCCGCCCACACGTCACGCCTCCAGCCGGTCGTGTTTTTCCGGGAAAAATCGGTACAGACTATTTTCTCTTATGAATATAATAAAACTAAAGACTTTTTGGATTTATGAAGGATGTAGTACTACTCTATATGTACTCAAGATTAACAGGATATTGAGTGAAAACGAGCATTTCACCCCCCCTTTAACATTATCCCACCATATCCTTTTATCCTCACTGTACATTTCATTCTCCTTTTCTTTTTCAATAATTTCTTTAATACTTAACACATACTCCTCATTCTTCAAAACCTCTACATTTAAAACCCATACCCCCGGCCCTCTTTTCACTGAACTCCAGTCTACTTGCATAAAAAGTGGTTTATGGTCACTTAAACTTGATTCTTCATATTAAATGTTACCGATAAAACCTTTAATGTTCCTTGTACATAAAATAAAATCAATCCTCGCCTTACACATAAAATTCCCTACTAATTGCCTCCTTGAATATTCTTTCTTTTTTTCATTTCTTTCTCTCCATACATCAATTATATTATTTTCTTCCATTAATAATTTCAGTTCTTTTCTTCCTTTATCATTTTTAAAAACCATTCCCTCACCCATTTCTAATTTACTGAAAACGGTATTAAAATCACCCATCATAATAACTTCTTTATGCTTTTTTAAAAAATCTCTTAATACATTAAAATATTCCTTCTTTTCATTCTCTACAGTTGGTGCATGAATATTAACTACAATAACTTTTTTCTCCTCATACTCCATTTCAAACGCAATACATTTCCCATCTATGTCATTATATATTGTTTTACATGATACCCCACAGTTTTCTTTTATTAAAATCGCAACTCCTCTTCCCAGCCTCCCATCACCATTATTATAAAAAATCTCTCCACTCCACCTTTTCCTTATTTCAGTCATGTACTCTTCCCTCCAGTTAGTTTCTTGTAATAAAATCACATCCTCTCTTTTACACATTTCTTTCACCTTTTCAAATTTACCCATGTCCATCAGTCCCCTTGCATTAAAAGTAACACAACTTAAAACCATTAAAAGAAATAAAAATAAATACCTAAAAACCATTATTCTTTATCTTCTCCATCCAGCACTCTTAACACTTCATGTCTGTTTACACTTTTTACTCGGCCCCTTGTCATTAATTTTTTTCTTACATTTTCCACATTTGGTTTTACCTTTAGTCTTCTCCTTCTACTTTGTCCTCTCTCCCCTCTGTCTTTTCCCATGTTGTCCATCCTTGTTTCTTCTTCACTGCCCATTTCTTTGTTTTGATCATGCATTCCTTATCCATCACTCTCCACATTATCCAAAAGATTTTTAAAACTGTCCGATATTTCTATTTCTGACCATTGAGTGTTCCGTTCTACTCTTTGTTCCTCATCCATAAAATAATTTTTTCCTTCTTCTTCATTCTCTTGGTTGTCTGTTCCTCCTTCTGTTTCCTTCTGTGGTAATCCTTCATCCCCTTGTCAATCACCTTTATTCATATAGTGCTTTAAACAAAATACATTGCGCCAAAGCACTGAACAACATTCATTTGGAAAACAGTGTCTCAATAATGCAAAATGATAGTTAAAGGCAGTTCATCATTGAATTCAGTTATGTCATCTCTGTTCAGTTGAAATAGTGTCTGTTTTAATTTGCAATCAAGTCAACGATATCGCTGTAGATGAAGTGACCCTAACTAAGCAAGCCAGAGGCGAAAGCGGCAAGGAACCGAAACTCCATCGGTGACAGAATGGAGAAAAAAACCTTGGGAGAAACCAGGCTCAGTTGGGGGCCAGTTCTCCTCTGACCAGACGAAACCAGTAGTTCAATTCCAGGCTGCAGCAAAGTCAGATTGTGCAGAAGAATCATCTGTTTCCTGTGGTCTTGTCCTGGTGCTCCTCTGAGACAAGGTCTTTACAGGGGATCTGGGGCTCTAGTTGTCCTGGTCTCCGCTGTCTTTCAGGGCAGTAGAGGTCCTTTCTAGGTGCTGATCCACCATCTGGTCTGGATACGTACTGGATCCGGGTGACTGCAGTGACCCTCTGATCTGGACACAGACTGGATCTGGTGGCCACGGTGACCTCGGAACAAGAGAGAAACAGACAAATATTAGCGTAGATGCCATTCTTCTAATGATGTAGAAAGTACGGTGTTATGTGAAGTGTTCCGGTTCCAGTTTACCTAATTAATGCAGCCTAAAAATCCTTTAACGGATTTGGATATTAAAAGCATATTAGTATGTTATGTGTATGCCAGGTTAAAGAGATGGGTCTTTAATCTAGATGAAGTGAAGTGACATTCAGCCAAGTATTGCAGATTTAAACTGCAAGAGTGTGTCTGCCTCCCGAACAATGTTAGGTAGGTTATTCCAGAGTTTAGGCGCCAAATAGGAAAAGGATCTGCCGCCCGCAGTTGATTTTGATATTCTAGGTATTATCAAATTGCCTGAGTTTTGAGAACGTAGCGGACGTAGAGGAGTATAATGTAAAAGGAGCTCATTCAAATACTGAGGTGCTAAACCATTCAGGGCTTTATAAGTAATAAGCAATATTTTAAAATCTATACGATGTTTGATAGGGAGCCAGTGCAGTGTGGACAGGACCGGGCTAATATGGTCATACTTCCTGGTTCTAGTAAGAACTCATGCTGCTGCATTTTGGACTAGCTGTCCTTCATCAATATCTCCTTCCTCTTCAGTGTTTCCTTCATGCACCTGTCCGTCCACCCGATGCTCCAGACCTCCTTCCTCATGCGTGTCTCTCCAGCCAGTCCAGTGTCGTTTGCCTTACGTGTCTCTCCAGCCAATCCAGTGTCGTTTGCCATACGTGTCTCTCCAGCCAGTCCAGTGTTGTTTGCCTTATGTGTCTCTCCAGCCAATCCAGTGTCGTTTGCCATGCGTGTCTCTCCAGCCAGTCCAGTGTCGTATGCCATGCGTCTCTCTCCAGCCAGGCCAGTGTCGTTTGCCAATAATCCATCCATTGTACAAAACACAAACAAAAAATTAACCACCCTCCAGCCAGCAAGATGCTGCTGTTAGGTGGTTTAAAACTGAAAAACGACACAAAAAATAAACTAAAGTCCAAAAACAACTCACAAAACAAACACTAAAAGAAAAATCAAAATGGAGGAGAGCCTTCATCTCCCAACTGCAGCCAACACTTCCTGTAGCTCTCTAGCGCCCTCAGGTTGGTATGGCCGTAAGAGAAGACTGTTGCGAAGAGAGGGCTATTTAAAGATCAGCCAATCTACTCGCCAGTACATTATATAAGTAGGAAAGAAAACCCAAAAGCTTAAAGCACCTGGTATTCATAGGCGGTCTCTTATCCAAGTACTAACCAGGCCCAAACCTGCTTAGCTTCCGAGATCAGACGAGATCGGGCATAGCCAGGTTGGTATGGCCGTAAGCAAAGACTGCTGCGAAGAGAGGGCTATTTAAAGATCAGCCAATCTACTCGCCAGTACATTATATAAGTAGGAAAGAAAACCCAAAAGCTTAAAGCACCTGGTATTCCTAGGAGGTCTCTCATCCAAGTACTAACCAGACCTAAACCTGCTAAGATTCAGAGATCGGGCATTGACTCTTTTTCTCTTTTTTTTTTTTTTTTTTTTTTTTTTTTTCAATATTATTATATAATTCGTGAAAAATATCCAAAAAGTTTAAAGCACTTGGTATTCCCAGGCAGTTCTCCCATCCATGTACTAACCAGGCCCAAAACTGCTAATACTCAGAGATCGGGCATTGACTCTATTTTTTGGCAAAATTATTATATACTAAGTGAAAAATTTCCAAAAAGCTTACAGCACCTGGTATTCCCAGGCGGTCTCCCATCCAAGTACTAACCAGGCCCAAACCTGCTTAGCTTCCGAGATCAGACGAGATCGGGTATAGCCTCAGAAATTCAATCTATTTTCCATTCCTTTTAAAACCTCTTCCCATAATGCATCCCTTATTTGATTTTCATTTTCACCAACCCTTATACCTAAAATGTTCATATTCCTCTTCTCTTCCTTAAATTGTATTTATTCGATATATCATTCGTTAATCCAACTCTCATGTATGTTGTTTTTTCTTTATTAATTTTTGCCCCTGTCCCTTTACAATATCTTTCTAAAATGTCCATTGCTAAATCTATACTTTTAATATCTTTTAAAATCGTAGATCTGTACCTTGTTGTGGTGAGCGAGCTTTAAACCAAACAGATTTTGTTTACTTGTGTTTTCATGCATTCCCTTTTAAATGAAACACAATCTGGGTGAAAAATAAAAGTTGTAAAAGTACTTCAAGTATTTTGGAGTCTCTGAATGCTTGTGTTTTTTTTACACTATCCCATCCCTTTTGAAACCCATCAGAGCAACTAGAAGTTTCCTATTTCTTCTCCGTCACTACCAGAGGTGTGAACACACCCCACCGTGCGCTGGCTGTACCCCCTGGGTGGTCACAAAAATGAGTTCTGTGAACGGCTCTGATGTCTTTGATGATGTGTACACATATTTCTTAATTCAGCCCAAAAATGTAACAATTACACAATTTTCCACTTGACTATATGAATCTCATCAGCTACATCAACTCAAACTATGAAAATAATAAAACAATCAGGATTTCAATAAACTAGGCCTTGTACATGACAATTTCTGTAAATAACACTTTGACCACCAGGTGGCACCATCCATTTTGATAATTTTCGATCCATACCAGGTTTGAGATATATGTACTTGGGGGGGTCATGAGCCATGCCCAGGTGGTCTCTCATCCAAGTACTAACCAGGCCCAAACCTGCTTAGCTTCCGAGATCAGATGAGACCGGGTAGTTTTTTTCTTTTTTTTTGTATAATTAAAAAAAAAAACAAATTGGTAATGAAGTGACCTCTAATGCATACCAAATTTTTGAAAGCATTAGCACATTCACAACCAAAATTTTGCCTCTCAAGTTCAACACTCGTTGTTTCCAAAAAGTCAACTTTCTCTCCATTCCTCCTACAATCTCATCCCATATTATGTCTCTCGTTCCCCATCGAGGGAGAGACGATGCGTCGATAATGCTTTGGGAACGCATTCTGCGTGAGTGTGTCTGAAGCATCCATGTCAACTAGTCCAATGGCGAGAGTGAGCGTCAGGAGTGACGTCACGACCAGGAATTGATTAAAAACCCCAACCGGAGCAACCGGTGTTAGCTTTCTGTGCCTCAGCAAGCGATCTGTGTCAAACCTGTCTGTCATATTTACTGTTGTCTTGTGCAAAGTTTATATACAATGGCTAAGCAACTATTCAAACCGAGTGCTTCTCCCTGCCCACGTTATTTAACGGGTGGGGATACACACGAGCTTTGTGTAGTTTGTTTGGGAGTGGTGCATGCGTTATCAGCCTTCGAGGAGACTGATTGCCCGCATTGTGAGAAGCTTTCGCTTCGCATGCTCCGCTCCCGCTTGTCACTCTTTGATGAGAAGAGCGGCGAGCCTCGCGCTCCTCAGGGCGCAGGACCCGCTTCTGCCGAGGCAGAACGGAGAATGCATTCCTGGGGTTCACAAATGGATCTCTCAGCGGGGTTGGAGACGGGTCCGAGGGCTCTTTCTCCCCCCTTACCTGGGAGATCCATAACTCAAACTCCGGCGTCGGAAGCCCGCCCGCGGCTTCTTCCGCCCGGGGGGAGAGCCCATTGCTTCGTTTCTCTAGCTCCCAGGAGTTAGATGTAACGGGCAGTGAAGGTGACACAATCAGGGGGGAAGAGAATTAGCCATCTCTTTCCCCAGCATATGAGGAGTTGGTTGACGTATTAACATGAGCTGTAGATAAGTTACATATATCTTGGCCATCAGATAAACATAGCGCTCGTCCTAAAAGCAAATTAGACGAGCGTTTTCTATCTTCTAAAACATCGCCTACATCACGGGGTCTCCATTTTTTCCCTGATCTTCACAGTGAGCTGTCTAGATCGTGGAATAAGCCATATTCATCACGTCTTTTCAGCCCTCAAGTGCGCATTTATTCTGATATAAGAGGGCTGAAAGAAAATGGTTATGAAGCGATGCCCCGGGCGGAGCAGACACTCGCGAGCTATCTTTCCCCTGGTTCAGCGTCATCTATTAAGAACCCGACTTTGCCCATGAAGCCTTTAAAGATCACATCTAATTTAGTGAGTAAAGCTTACACAGCAGCAGGTCAGGCTGGAGCTTGTCTTCACTCGATGGCTTTGCTTCAGGCTTATCAGGCTGAGCTGCTGGGGGAGTTAGATAACAATGAGGAGTCAGCCGTGACGAAATTCGCGAACTTCGTCGGGCTACGGATTTATCTCTCAAGGCGACTAAAGAAACAGCACGTGCTATTGGTAGATCTATGGCTGCTTTGGTTTCTACAGAAAGACACCTTTGGCTTAATCTTTCAGATATCAAAGATAAAGATAGATCTTTTCTTTTAGACGCTCCCATTTCTCCTGAAGGTCTGTTTGGTGATGCTGTAAATGAAGTGGTTGAAAGATTTCAAGAAAATATAAAGCAATCTGAAGCTTTTAAAAGTTTTCTCCCTCACCGATCTAATCCTGATGCTGCTGGGCGTGCAAGGCAGCCCCAGCCATCATGCTCCTCATATCGTGTTTTTCAAAAAGAGAGTGTTGCGTCTCGCGCTCCTCCTCAAAAATCACGGGGACCGAGCCAACACTCACAGCCAAAGCAATCTAAGCAGAAGCCGGATCTGAGGACCGTTCTTCTCGCTAAGAAAGCTTCGGCTCAGAAGAAAAGGTCCTGACGCCAAATGGGTCAGACCTGTGAGGGCAGAGACGGTGCGGTGTACACCTCAGTATACGGTGCCCGTCCGGTCTCGGTGCTCTCACGGGGCCGTCCTGCCAACCCCGCCACCCTTGGTGCCTCGGGGCGCAGCGGTCTCCAGCGGGTCTCTGGTGCTGTGTCTCCCAGACGCTGCGTCGGGCTCGCTCCCTCTGAGGGGGGTTCAAGAGCAGTTAGCTCGGGTGGTTCCTGTGCTTTGGCTTCAGGTCCCCGAACTAGCTGTTCAAATTACAACAGAGGCCAGCCTCAAGAGGCTGGTTCCCTTAGTAGAATGTCTGACAGAATGGAAAAGTCTGCCTAATATATCTCAATGGGTCCTACAGATAGTAGAGAAGGGTTACAGAATCCAGTTCGGTTCTCGTCCCCCACGCTACAACGGGGTGTTGCTCACAGTAGTGCATCCCGAGCAGGCTCTGGTCATGGAGCAAGAAGTGAAATCTCTTTTAGCAAAAAATGCTATAGAGCAGGTGTATCCTCCTGACAGGGCATCGGGTTTTTACAGCCGTTATTTCATTGTTCCAAACAAGGATGGAGGGCTGCGTACCATTTTAGATCTTCGTCTGTTGAATCGTACAGTTCAGAAATTTAAATTCAAGATGCTGACACTCAAACAGATCGTGACTCAAATCAGATCCGAGGACTGGTTCATCACAATAGACCTAAAAGATGCATACTTCCATATCTCCATCCTCCCTCAGCACAGGAAGTTCCTAAGGTTTTCTTTCCGGGGCAAAGAATTACAGTATCGGGTACTTCCCTTTGCTCTAGCTCTCTCACCCCGCACATTCACGAAATGCGTAGATGCAGCTTTGGCCCCGCTCAGGCTGCAGGGCATACGTATTCTGAATTACCTGAACGACTGGTTGATTTTAGCGGAATCAGAACAGTTGGCGGTTTGGCATCGAGATGTCGTCCTCGCTCATATGCAAAAGTTGGGTTTGAGGCTCAATACCAAGAAGAGTGTGCTATCTCCATTACAGAGGACCACTTTTCTTGGGGTGGTATGGGATTCGGTCACGATGCGAGCCGCTCTTTCGCCCGCTCGTGTAGCCAACATCCTCACAGCCACATCAGAGCTAAAGCTAGGCCAGTCACGCACTGTAAAACAGTTAGAGAGATTGTTGGGTCTCATGGCAGCAGCGTCCAATGTGATCCCCTTTGGCCTGCTGGGCATGAGACCTTTACAGTGGTGGCTCAGGACCAGAGGGTTCTCCCCGAGGGGAAACCCACTTCGTACGATCAAGATCACACGGTGGTGTCTCCGCGCCTTGGTCATATGGAGAGAACACTGGTTCCTGTCCCAGGGTCCGGTATTGGGAGCTCTTTGTCATCGGGTTACCATCTCGACAGATGCTTCCCTTACTGGCTGGGGAGCGGTAATGGAAGGCTGCTCAGCTCAGGGTCTGTGGGAGAGCCATCATCACTCTTGGCACATCAACTGCCTGGAGATGATGGCTGTCTTCAAAGCTTTGAGGCACTTCCTGCCAGACCTGAGGGACCATCATGTGCTGGTCCGCACAGACAATACATCGGTGCTCTCTTACATCAACCGTCAGGGGGGTCTGCGCTCGCGCCCACTCGGCAAATTAGCGCACCAGATCCTTCTGTGGTCCCTGGGGAAATTATGCTCTCTGAGGGCAATGTATATACCAGGGACTCAGAATATTGGAGCAGACACCCTGTCAAGGCAGGTGCTGAGGCCAGGGGAATGGAGGCTTCACCCCGAGGCGGTGGAGCTCATATGGGAATCTTATGGCCAAGCAGAAGTGGATCTGTTTGCGTCTCAGTACACGACGCACTGTCCACTCACTATGGTTCTCCCTTACTCATCCAGCCCCCCTGGGGTTGGACGCTATGGTACAGACGTGGCCGGGGCTACGTCTGTACGCCTTTCCCCCTGTTGCTCTGCTCCCAGGAGTTCTGGAGAGAGTCCGCCAGGACGGAGTAAGTCTACTTCTCGTAGCTCCACACTGGCCGAGTCGAATCTGGTTTGCGGACCTGATTCATCTCCTCAACGGTTCTCCCTTGGAGATCCCGATCAGGAAAGACCTTCTATCTCAGGCTGGGGGCACTATATTTCATCCCCGGCCAGAGATTTGGAAGCTTTTGGTGTGGCCTCTGAGGGAGCGCAACTCATAGAGAGTGGTCTCTCAACTGAGGTTGTGGAGACCATTCTTAGCTCCAGAGCTCCAGCTACGAGGAAACTTTATAGACTCAAATGGAATGTTTTTTCTTCTTGGTGTTACCAACATCAGTGTGACCCCGTCCACTGCTCTGTTGGCTCAGTTCTTGAGTTTTTACAAGACCGCTTCACTTCTGGTCTATGTCCATCCACCTTAAAAGTTACGTGGCGGCCATCTCGGCCATCTCGGCTTTCCACGCCCCAGTGGGTGGTGCATCTCTGGATCGAGACCCTCTTATCTCTCGTTTCCTTCGTGACACCTTGAGGCTGAGACCTGCAACTCGTACTAGAGTGCCGGCCTGGGACCTGGCTATAGTTTTAGAAGGCCTTTCTAGGGCTCCGTTTGAATCCCTAGATTCGGTCTCTGAGAAGTTTCTTTCGTTAAAGACTACTTTTCTCCTTGCTATTTCGTCCCTTAAAAGAGTCGGAGACCTTCAGGCTCTCTCGGTTTCTCCCACCTGCTTTGAATTTGCACCTGGGATGGTCAAAGCATTTCTCTACCCTAAGCAGGGATAAGTCCCTAAGGTACCGACCGTTGTTCCGAGACCTATTGTTCTGCAGGCTTTCTGTCCTCCCCCGTTTGCATCATCGGACCAGGAAAAGTCTAACCTCTTGTGCCCGGTGCGAGCATTGTACACTTATGTTCATCGGACTTCTTCTTTTCGGAAATCCGATCAGCTGTTTGTTTGTTTCGGGTCACCTAAGATGGTCTTCCTGCCACTAAACAGACACTTAGTAAGTGGATAGTTGGGGCTATCCTTCTTGCCTATGAGTCTTCTGACCTACCGTGCCCTTTGGGGGTCAGAGCTCATTCTACTAGGAGTATGGCGGCCTCTAGAGCCTTATTATCTGGGGCCTCTCTTCAGGATGTTTGTGATGCGGCAGGCTGGTCCTCGCCACTCACATTCGTCAGGTTTTATAGCCTAGACCTGGACGCTACTCCCGGGTCCCAGGTTTTTAATTCTTGAGGCGTTGGTTTTTCTGTCTGACACTCAGGCACTTGTAATATGGCGGTTTGGGTATTCTCGTTCCCAAATCGTTATCGACGCATCGTCTCTCCCTCGATGGGGAACGTCTCGGTTACGTCTGTATAGCCAGATAATTGTTCTGCCTTCCCTATTCTCATTACTACGTTTTTTTCTATATTTATTTTCGCTCCAGAACCCCTACAATATTTTTGTATTTTGTAGAGCCTCATTAATACTCCCAATATCCTTTACAATCAAAGTTGTATCAGCTGCATATTGATATATTTTTTTGTTCTTTCCCCCTCCCTCCAAAACCCTCCTTTAATCTTTTCCTCTTCTGCAACTATTAAGCCTAATCGCAACAATACTACTGTATATAATAATGCAGATAAGGGACATCCCTGTCTTATTGACCTTGTTATGCCAAAAGCCTCTGTCACAAAACCATTACACTTCACAAAGCTAATAGCATCTTTATATAAATCTCTAATCCATTTTATAAACATATTCCCAAAACCAAATTGCTCTAAAAGTTTAAATAAATAATCATGCTCTACCCTATCAAAGGCTTTTTCTAAATCTAAGCTCACCATATAACCTTCCTTTTTATTCTCTACCATGTACCTTATTTTATCTCTTATATTACTTACTGTATCTGTAATTTCCATCCCTATGATTGAATACGCCTGATTTGTTGTTATTATTCCTGGCAATACCTTCTTTAAACGATTTGCCAAAACTTTAGCTAAGATTTTAAAATCTGTATTTAACATTGATATCGGCCTATAGTTCTTCAGATCTGCTGAATACCCCCTTTTCTTAAAAATTAATTTCACCATTCCTATTCTCATCAGTCGACTTGCTTCCTCTTCAAAAATCATATATTTCCTTATATATTTATTTTAAAAAAAAGGTATTAATATGTTCTTAAAAGCCTTATAAAATTTGCTACCCTTACGGAAGGAAAATATATTTACCGATATATTTCTTAAAATATATTGTGATATATGGTAATATATTATTTTCCCTTTTTATTTTCTAATATATTAATGATACATAATAATAATAATAATTCCTTACATTTATATAGCGCTTTTCTAGACACTCAAAGCGCTTACATAGTCAGGGGGTATCTCCTCATAAACCACTAGTGTGCAGCATCCACCTGGATGATGCGACGGCAGCCATAGTGCGCCAGAACGCCCACCACACACCAGCTTACTGGTGGAGAGGAGACAGAGTGATGAAGCCAATCAGCAGATATGGGGATTGTTAGGAGGCCATGATGGTATAATAATAATAATAATAATAATAATAATAATAATAATAATAATAATAATAATAATAATAATAATAATAATAATAAATTAATTAAATTAATAATAAAATAAAAAATATTATATTTTTCCGGCTGCTGCATGTTATTGACAAAGCAGACTTGACAACTTTACACCATTTGAATTTTACTTTAGCCTGTGATCTACAACTACATGGAATAAAATATAGGCCTACTACTAATTTTTTGCCTACTTATTGTATTCTAGGCCATTCATAAAAAAAATAAAATGGGAAAAATCCAACCCCACATTTATAATAAAATTTATATTAAAATAAGTTAAGTTTTCCCCATAATTAGTCTACTTTAAATGATTTAATTGTAGGCTACAGGCTACTTAGAATTATGAACTGAATTCACGAATTCTGTAGATGACCGTATGAATATAGTGATGGTGTGACATCATTACAGATAATGAGTTCAGACGGGAAACACTGCACCTCTGGTTGGTTTCATTTGGATTACATAGGCCTAAATATAAAATTATTATTATTATTATTCTATTTAAATGGCTTATTTTAAAAGTAGACATGTCTAGCTAGACACGGTTCGTCTGATGCATGAGCCTGGTTCATTTCTGACATTTCAGAAAGAAGTTAATGTAGACCAAGATGGCAGAAAGCAAATCCTGTTAAGTTTTGTAAGGTTTTCATGTTATTTAGGGTGTCTTACGAGCCAAACTGACGGAGCTGAAGCTCTTTCCTCTTGTTATCGGGATGGAAGGTGTGGATCGGGATCCGCCGATCGGAGAAGTGCAGCAGACTACACTCTACAAGATAAAGCTTCAGTTGCTGTTGTTTGTATAGCAAATGAAAACATGTTAGGCTGTGAGGTTTTTCTTAAATGGGAATAGAATAAAATTAGTAGGCTAAAAATCTGCACTTTTCATGTCATTGTAGATCCTACAGTAAAATTCAAATGTCATTGAATAAATTAATTTCTGTTTGGTCAAAAAAAAAAAAAAAAAAATATATATATTTATATATATATATATATATATATATATATATATATATATATATATATATATATATATATATATAAATATATAAGCTTGCAAGCATCACTAGCAAATAATTCACAGGATTAATAAACTGCCGCTTCTCTCCTGGTGAAAATGAACTGGGCCCGGTTCCCCAAAACGTTCTTATCGCTAAGTAGTTCTTAACCTATTCCTTAACCTCTCTCTTAACCTTATGGCATGATTCCCGACACGTTCGTACGCGAAGTATATCTTATGTAAATCACACTTTTGTAAGGTTGGTCTGGACCATTCGTGAGCTCTCTCTTTTTATGATTATTTATTTATTTTCCAAAGTTGAACAAGGTCCACAATTGTGGCCACATATAACTATGTACAAGACCAGGGTTTGCTTGTTAAAAAAAACAAAACAAAAACAAATTAAGTTAAGGGGTGGAAAAACAACAACAACACAGCTCCAGGATTTCCACTGCTCCTCCTTGATAGCGCTCAGAAGTAATCCATACGGAAGACCTATTGAGTTATTATCAGTGATAGCTTTGTAAACAATTCACTCCAGGCCCTAAGTGTTTTTGGTTTGGCTTTATTAATTCTTGCTGTAGTAAGTTCTAAAAGTGCAATGTATTTAATTTCTATGAGCCACAATTTACCTGCTGGAATTGTAGGCTCATGCCAAATCTTAAAGATTATTTTTTTGGCTGCAGTTAGAGCAGTGTGAAGAATCCTACGCTGGCTAACAGTAAGATCGAGATCCGCATCATCATTTAACAAACAAAGACTGGGGTGCTTAAGGATTACCTTATCACATAATTCTGTCACAACTTGAAATGCCTCATCCCAAAAGTTACCAATAAGTTGGCATTCATAAAACATGTGCATATAAGTACCCACAATATTTAAATTACAGAGTGAACAAAAGGGGGTAGGCAAGCGCTTCATTGTGTGCAAGATATTTGGAGTAGCGTATGCCCTATGAAGCAGTTTGTAGTGTATTAACTGATGGGCAAGATTTTTTGACATTGTTGGAATAGTGTCCCATATCCAGTCCCAATTTAGATTGCAAGAAGCCAGTTCCTTTTCCCATATCGTGGTGATGGGGAGCTTTCTACAGCTGTGCTTGAGCAGTCTGTTGTAAATGAATGACACTGCTCCTCGTGTCTGTGAAAAGTTTACACAGTCCATCAGAGGGTGAGAGTCCAAGTTGCAGTTCCATGGTACTCCATAAGCACGCATAGCGCTTCTCAACCTTAAATACAGAAAATAGGAATGTCCAGGAAGATTATAACACTCTTTCAGATCTTGAAAAGACCTTAGCCCCTGATTATTGAATATATCACCAAGGGTATGTATACCTTGATCGGACCATGGCTTAAAAACAAAAGGTCTGTTGTCAGATTGCAAATTATGATTATGCCAGATCGGCGATTCAGATGTAAACTTAGATGAACTTCCCATAAATTTGCACACCTCATGCCAGATTTTAAGAGAATTGGACACAGTTGTATTCCCAAACCTTAGTTCTTTTTTTGATAAACCCGTGAATAAAATGTCCTGAAGCCGATGTGGAAGCACAGCTGATGCTTCCACGTCCCGCCAGGCGATCTGTGAGTCAACCTGTAACCAAATCTTGAGCGAGCGCAGCTGACATGCCCAAAAGTACAATTGAAAATTCGGAAGAGACAAGCCTCCTTTGTCAGATCTTCTCTGTAATGTTGAGAGTTTAATTCTTGGTCGTTTCTTATTCCAAATGAATTTTGTAATCAAAGAATTCATTTCTTTAAAAAAGTTTATACGGGGAGATAAAGGAATCATGGAGAACAGAAATAAAAGTCGAGGGAGGATATTCATTTTAATGATTGCGATTCTGCCTTGTAATGAGACTAGAATAACGTCCCATCTCTGTAAATCTTGTCTGATAGTAGTAAATAAAGAACTATAATTTTCTTTAAGGATAGTCTGCAGTGATGGAAAGATCTGAATTCCCAGATATTTAAATGTCTTACTAATTGGGATCGAGGAGGACGCTAATGCTGTATTTGTTGATGTAGACAAGGGCATTAACACAGATTTTCCCCAATTAATTTTGTAAGACACTGAGGTAGAGAAGAGGAAACATTGGACATGTAGAGAAGAATATCATCTGCGAAAAGAGAGATAGAATGCTTGGAGTCACCAACAGTAATCGGGGAAATAATATGGTCCTGCCGAATTGCCTGCGCTAAAGGCTCTAAAGAAATTGCAAATAACAAGGGCGATAAAGGGCAACCCTGTCTAGTGCCTCTATTCAACGGGATTGCATCCGAACAACACAACCCCGTTGAAACCCGTGCAGAAGAGTTAGCATATAGGGTCTGAATCATATGAATAAAACGAGGGCCAAATCCAAAACGGGTTAAAGCGGACCATAAATATGTCCACTCGACCCGGTCAAAGGCTTTCTCGGCGTCTAGCGAGAGAATAGCACGTTGTTCAATAACCGGGTCGGGTGAGTCGATGATGTTCAAAAGGCGTCGCACATTATCCGAAGCAAAACGTTCCTTAAGAAATCCTGTCTGGTCGTGGGCAATTAGGAAGCTGGCGACTGATCCCAGACGATGGGCTAGAACCTTAGCATATAACTTAACATCCGTACCAATTAGTGAAATCGGCCTGTAGCTAGAGCAGCATAAGGGTTCCTTCCCTTTTTTCAGTAGCAGAGAAATAAGAGCGGTGTTCTGATCTCTATGGAAAAAACCCGAACCTATAGCAAAATTTATGGAGTCAAGGAGAAGTTGTCCAATCAAATCCCATATCGCCAGGTACAGCTCCGGGGGTAAACCATCTAGACCAGGGGCCCTACCCTTGTTCATAACCTCTAAAGCCTCCTTCAATTCTTTTAATTCTATTGGAGAATCAAGAAAAGCACATTGCTGCTCACTTAATTGAGGTAGATCTAGATTTGACAAAAAGTCAGTGATAGGTTGTTCATTCACTCCCACCTCAGATCTGTATAGATGCTCATAAAATTCCTTAAATATCCTATTAACATCACCCGGAGCTGTGTGAAGAACATCTGCATTGTCCTTAATGGCAGTTATTGAAGCCAAGGCCTCGTTGCGTTTCAACCTTAATGCCATTAGTTTGCTTGGCCGCTCTCCATTAAAATAGTAATTTTGTTTGGTACGGTGCATCAAAAATTCTACCCTTTTTAGTAAGATCGCCTTGTAGTCAGTTTTTAAATTCCCCAGGATTCTGCTTTTCCGTTCCGTAAAGGTTTTTTTAAGATCCTTCTCTACACATTCAATCTGAGCCTCCAAACTGGTTAATTGTTTTACTCTGGATTTATTTACATAAGAGGCAAAAGAAATACAGTTTCCTCTCAAAAAACACTTGGTTGTTTCCCACAGGATTTGTGGATTAGTATCTGAGCTCGAATTTTCCTTAAGAAACAAAGCTAGTTTAGAACGCAGCTGTTTTACAAAATCTTCATTTAGCAAAAGAGTTGTATTCATACGCCACCTTTTGGAGTTTAAAGGAATAATCAGAGGAGACAAATTACAAATCACAGCAGAGTGATCTGAAATCAGTATGGGTAAAATATCAATATGGTTTACACTTTGAATAAGAGATTTGGAAATCAGAATATAATCTAACCTCGAAAATGATTTGTGGCGTGCTGAATAAAAAGTATAATCTCTACAGCTCTCATTCTTCACTCTCCAGATATCGCATAAGTCGTTATCAGCAATGAGTTCGTTTAGCGACTGCGAGGCCTGATCGCCATGAACAGAGACAAGGGATCTATCGATTAAGGGGTTACAAACTGCATTAGCATCTATTCCTACGACCAAGTTGTAGTCAACAAAATTAAGGAGGGATTTGGTAAGAGATGGAAAAAAATCTACATCATAATTATTAGGGGAATATACTGAGAAAAGTACCATTTTCAAATTATTCCATGAACCTGACGCATATGTAACCCGCCCGTTATCATCCCCTCCCGCTGTCTCAATTAGAAACGGGAATTTTCTGTTCTGAAGAATAATAACTCCCCTTGAGGCACTATTATACGACGAGAAAGCTATCACTTTGAAATGTCTATTCTGAAAGCGGGTAACATCAGAAGCCTTGAGATGGGATTCTTGTATTAGGGCAATGTCAGCTCGTTTGCGATGCAGATAATCTAGGCATTTGGATCTTTTAATGGGAGAGTTTAGACCGTTAACATTCCACGAAATCACATTAACATCCCTCATTCAATCACAATATAATTATACATGAGACAAAAGTAACCATAGCAACCACATACATCAATGAGTATTTCACCCCATGAAACATAAATAATACAACAAAAACAGCAAACCCTGGAAGTTCTAACATTGTAATGGTTAAAAACAATAAAAGAAATCCAAAAAACAAAACACGATCGGCAGCTTGCAGAGAGGAAGAACACACTCTCTTACCTGCCTGGAAAGAAAATATATTCGAGGCCATGCACTCGGACTATAAGTGGCAGCAGATACTCAAAACATCAGCATCTCTCACCTGAGTGTCCATCACAGCTAAGATTAAACCTATATCCCTACTCAAAGTGTTATAATACGAAACAGAGAAGGCCGAATTTACTCATCAGACATCTCTATGGGCGCAGTGCTGACCGTTTCCGTAGTGACGTTCAGAGACGCGATGAACCGCTCCAGGTCTTCGGGGGTTTTGAAAAGCAAATGCTCCTGACCATTACGTACTTTGACCGATGCCGGGTAAAGCAGGAATGACTCGATGCCTAGTAGTTGTAGGCGTTTCCTCCCTTCGGCCATAGCTTTCCTTTTTTTGGACGTTCCCTGGCTGAAGTCAGGGAAGAACCGTAAAATACCCCCTTCATAACTTAGCGGTGATGCGCTTCTGGCTCCTTGTAAAATCGCCTGTCGATCATTGTAACGAAGGAGTTTGAAAATCAGAGTGCGCGCTCTATTCCTGGAGGAATCCTCATTTGCGTAGAGACGGTGCGCCCGTTCAATCTCGATCGTTTTCCCTTGCAGAGCAGGAATCCACTTGGGAATATGGGTCTGCAAGAACTGAATTGCGTTCCCTCCTTCAGCTCCTTCCCGTAGGCCCACCAACCTTAGGTTATTTTGTCTGGATTTATCTTCATAAAGAGATAGTTTCTCCTGAAGCTCCTCTAGGCAAGACTTGTTAGCGATCGAGTCCCTTTTAACATCCCGCACCGTAGCCTGGATGTCATCACATCTATTGCCGAACGATTTAACATCCTTTTCAAATGGGTCCAATCGTGCTGTAATCGTGGAGATTTCCTCGCGAACGATCGTCGACATGCTTAGTTTTATGGCGCTCAGTTGCTTATCGAGCATTTCAGCAATGGCGTCGTGAAGGTGCTCGTCATCTTTATGCTTTTTCTTCGCCGGGGAGTGTATTAAATCTCGTTTAGATGCCATCTAAAGTGCCACTAAAACAAGGACTTTACTTAGGATTCGGCCGAAAACTTAGTAGGGATAGATAATACCGAAAAAAAGGACGACTGAGGTAGAGCGTCAATATTAAGCAGCCATCATCGTCCGCTGCGCCGGCCGCCTCTCGTGAGCTCTCTCTTAGCGTTGTTTGAGCTAAAGACGCTACTGTACAGCAGTCTTTAGAAATCAGCGTAGCGCAGTACAAGTCAACCTATGGTATGTTGACAATGTTGTGGCTCAACAATGATTTTATGTTATTTTTTAAGACTCATAATAACTTTTGTTCGCAATGGATACAGGCCTGTTTATGAAGTTGACTTTATGTGGTAATTAGCCTAGGCTTTTTCGTAATGTAATTAAAGCGAATTGGCAATCAATTAAAATCTGGCAAACAATTTGGCTTTAAATGGCTAAGATCTATAAATGGGTAAGCATGGTGGTGTCCAGTAAGTGACCAACTATGGCAGCGATCCAATGTGTCCTTGTTTTGAATCAAAGACGGAGCCAGACGCGGAGCCGTTTATTCCATGTCAGTTTTTTTTATTCTGCAAAACTTGACCCCTTTTGACATTTTGCCTGAAGTAGCTATATTAAATAAAAATATTTGCCTCCCAAGACAACCCATTATGAAGCTGCTGGACCTTCTCAGACCTGTGCTAACGCGGCAGAATTTTGCTTCAAGCCCTGAAGCCAAGCGCTACTTTTTCTTTCTTTTTTTTTTCTTCTTCTTTTTTTAATTAATTTATTTTTTTTGCTACAGACAGATTCATCGAGGTCGTGGGAGAGGGCTACGGCCTAATCAAGACCTCACCAACGCCCTTCTAAGCCATGCCGGGCATTAGATCCTGGTGGAAAACTTCAAGTTCCTCTGACGAGAGGCTTGGTGCCCTTTTTTACGTTGCTTCCCCACCATGTTCTGTATCTAACTCTCTCCCTCTGTTCATTGTAGATAGGTTGCTTTTTATTAAAAACATAAACCGATTGCAATCAATACCACATTAAACAGAAGTAATTGCAGCTGCTTGCCAATCAATTCTGATTGTAAAGTACTTTACCTTTAATATAAAAGTGTATTATATAATTTTTATAAGTCGTTAAACCCACGTCAAGAAGCGGCACAAGTGGCACAACGGGATAAGGAGGGTGGATGATTAGCGAGGGATCCCCGGTTCGTCTAACCGTCACAACATATCTTGTGAACATATTTGTGATGAGTGGGGCAGGGCCGAGAGATGTGGGAACGAGCGAGGCCAGTAGAGTGATTATTTATGCGCACCAGTCGTCCGTGAGGGAGCGGAGGAGTCGGCGCCATTCGCCAGGGGGCCGGAGCCTGCTGCTATCCGCCGGAACGGGGAGGAGCAGGGAACAGGGGACTCCTGCCGGCTGCCCAAAACTGGAGGAGCCATCCACCGGGCGGCGGAGGAGTGTCGTGCCGTCTGCCGAGGGCCGTCCAGTGCCACCGCCAGGCACCGTGGAGGAGATCACCCAGCTGGTGGAGGGCCGAGCAGCAGTGCGTCTGGGAACCAATTTTTTTTTTTCTTCTTTTCCTCTCTCCCCTCTCTCGTCTCTGTCGCTCCTCCTTCAATCTCTTTTTCTCTCGTCTCGTCTGTCCTACCCCCAGGTTCCCGCAGGTCCCCGTAAATGCCCCCCCCCCCCCCCACCCCCGGAGGCAGCGTGCTAAGAAACTTCCTAAGGCACACTTTGGGGAATACACGTAGGAACATAAACAACTTTGGTTAGATATATATTTCGCGGTCTTCTTAGAGTGAGCGTTATTGGGGAACCGGGCCCTGAGCTTGCGGTTGCCGCTTGTCGGTGCAGTACAGAAGGGATGAAAGGGGCGTTTCAGCGCCGCCCACACATTCAAACAAATATCAAAGCATAATCTAATTTTTTACCCACAAACAAAAATACGAAAAAAATCCAGCTAAATTTTCGGTTTCCGTTTATTAAACAAAACGAAAAAACGAAAAAATTAATCTAACCGTTTCTAATTTATCTTTATTTATTTTTAAATAGAAAATCGAATGACCAAAATTAAACACGGACCCAACAGCTACAGAGGAAAGAAAAGAAAGAGAAGAGCGACAGCAGTTGAATTTCAGGGCTGAGCTACGTCGGGTTTGTCTTGACAAAGTCGGGTTTGTCTTGACAAAGTCGGACCAACAACAATATCTAAAAGCTGCTGAATTTGCTGCCGTGGCAGGCAAAATTTATTTTGAATTGCAGATTCTGACATGATAGCCAGGGGACTAAGGTTTTCACGGATGAAATAGTGCACATAGAAATGTCTCTGTGGATGGTGCCGTCTTTTACTTCAAACCGTTATATTCGCTGTAGGCTATCACTGCAATAGTTTGACCAAACTCCCCACCACAATCATTCCCTTTAAAGAGATTCCATAATGGTTTGCCAGCTGCTGGTGATGATGATAACAATAGCCTAATAATAATAATAATAAAAAGAAAGAAAGAATGATAATAATAATAATAATACAAATTAAAAAGTTATGTAGGCTACTAGCTATTTTTTGTTATGTTTTTGGCAGTTTTTGGGCTACAGAAATTTTTAGAAACTTTTACAATAGATAATTTGATTTGATCTTTGAAGTAGCCTATTAGATAGAGATAGCTTCGACATTTGATCACTGTGGTTGGGTACAAAGACGTTACTATTCTGAAAATAATAACGAGATACAAACCTGTAAATATTCAATCGACTTTTCTTAAATGCAAAACAAAATATTAATGCATTCGTAATGTCCATTTCTGAATAGTTGCTATATGGTCACGCAGGTTTGCGCATTAAACCAATTGCCCCGAAAAATATAGCCTATCAACAATTATGTTGTTTCCCCGAACATGACCCCTCTCTGCCAACTTTTTGAACATTTGGTCATTTATTATTATTATTATTATTAGGCTATTATAATTATTTAGATAATGCATAGGCCTAAATATAAATGATCAGAAACAAATCGCTTCAACACGTCGAGTTGTTTTTGATTCAGAGTTTTTGATTCGGTGTATCAAACGAGTGGATTGAACTCACTCATTAAGACACTAACTTTCTGCCACCTGGTGTCTGTTTTAGTTTCATATTAAATGTAGGCTATCACTTCATTGATTCCATCATGTCATATTTATGTCTTCAAAATGTAGGCCTAAGACACTTCATAATATTTTTATGCACTTGTAGGCTAATTTCTGTGTAAATGCATTAAGATCTCTTCTGTATTGATAGCTCTCATGAAGCTCTGGTTGGATTTTAGTGGTAGGCTAACTGCCCTATAGGCTACAGTGTTATCCTCTAACTGAATTTATCGATGTGGATTAACGTGACGTTGCTGTCAGTATTGTTTTTGGAAATTAGGCTACATTCAAATGCAATGGTCTCGTTTCAAAAGCATTAGTCAATATGCTTGCGTCGACTTCACTGTAGCCTATGTGCCCTGCTTCCTTTCCGTGAGTTTTGACCGAAAAATGGAAAATATCAAGCGCTTCCGTTTCAGAGTCCCTGTTTCATGTTTGTTAGCCCAGGACATTTTACAAATCCAGACCAAATGATGTTCTACGGCCATGTCCGGAATAAAGACTAGCCTATCCATGTCACACAGTAAGATTTTAACCATATACCTCGCAATCACAGACCGTATCAACGTCAGTGATACTTATTGTATTTCGCCACAGGGTTTCACTGTGGCCTCAACCCTTCGCCTTGGCTTACTCTGAGCTCGATTGCGATGTCTGAGGTAAACCACGCCCTCCTCATTTCCCTACGCAGGAAGAAATGTAGGAAGAAATAAATGAAGAAATAAATAAATGTAGAAATACATAAATGTATAAATAAATAAATGTAAAAATAAATAAATGTAGAAATAAATAAATGTAGAAATGAATAAATGTAGAAATAAATAAAAGAAGAAATAAATAAATGTGGGAAAAAATACATATATACATAAATGAGGAAATAAAAGTAATAAATAATTATTTATTTTCTTTTTTTTTTGCTTTTCTATGTATATATATATATATATATATATATATATATATATATATATATATATATATATATATATATATATATATATATATATATATATATATATACAGTATTGTTCAAAATAATAGCAGTACAATGTGACTAACCAGAATAATCAAGGTTTTTCGTATATTTTTTTATTGCTACGTGGCAAACAAGTTACCAGTAGGTTCAGTAGATTCTCAGAAAACAAATGAGACCCAGCATTCATGATATGCACGCTCTTAAGGCTGTGCAATTGGGCAATTAGTTGAATTAGTTGAAAGGGGTGTGTTCAAAAAAATAGCAGTGTGGCATTCAATCACTGAGGTCATCAATTTTGTGAAGAAACAGGTGTGAATCAGGTGGCCCCTATTTAAGGATGAAGCCAACACTTGTTGAACATGCATTTGAAAGCTGAGGAAAATGGGTCGTTCAAGACATTGTTCAGAAGAACAGCGTACTTTGATTAAAAAGTTGATTAGAGAGGGGAAAACCTATAAAGAGGTGCAAAAAATGATAGGCTGTTCAGCTAAAATGATCTCCAATGCCTTAAAATGGAGAGCAAAACCAGAGAGACGTGGAAGAAAACGGAAGACAACCATCAAAATGGATCGAAGAATAACCAGAATGGCAAAGGCTCAGCCAATGATCACCTCCAGGATGATCAAAGACAGTCTGGAGTTACCTGTAAGTACTGTGACAGTTAGAAGACGTCTGTGTGAAGCTAATCTATTTTCAAGAATCCCCCGCAAAGTCCCTCTGTTAAAAAAAAGCATGTGCAGAAGAGGTTACAATTTGCCAAAGAACACATCAACTGGCCTAAAGAGAAATGGAGGAACATTTTGTGGACTGATGAGAGTAAAATTGTTCTTTTTGGGTCCAAGGGCCACAGGCAGTTTGTGAGACGACCCCCAAACTCTGAATTCAAGCCACAGTACACAGTGAAGACAGTGAAGCATGGAGGTGCAAGCATCATGATATGGGCATGTTTCTCCTACTATGGTGTTGGGCCTATTTATCGCATACCAGGGATCATGGATCAGTTTGCATATGTTAAAATACTTGAAGAGGTCATGTTGCCCTATGCTGAAGAGGACATGCCCTTGAAATGGTTGTTTCAACAAGACAATGACCCAAAACACACTAGTAAATGGGCAAAGTCTTGGTTCCAAACCAACAAAATTAATGTTATGGAGTGGCCAGCCCAATCTCCAGACCTTAATCCAATTGAGAACTTGTGGGGTGATATCAAAAATGCTGTTTCTGAAGCAAAACCAAGAAATGTGAATGAATTGTGGAATGTTGTTAAAGAATCATGGAGTGGAATAACAGCTGAGAGGTGCCACAAGTTGGTTGACTCCATGCCACACAGATGTCAAGCAGTTTTAAAAAACTGTGGTCATATAACTAAATATTAGTTTAGTGATTCACAGGATTGCTAAATCCCAGAAAAAAAAAAAATGTTTGTACAAAATAGTTTTGAGTTTGTACAGTCAAAGGTAGACACTGCTATTTTTTTGAACACACCCCTTTCAACTAATTGCCCAATTGCACAGCCTTAAGAGCGTGCATATCATGAATGCTGGGTCTTGTTTGTTTTCTGACAATCTACTGAACCTACTGGTAACTTGTTTGCCACGTAGCAATAAAAAATATACAAAAAACCTTGATTATTCTGGTTAGTCACATTGTACTGCTATTATTTTGAACAATACTGTATATATATATATATATATATATATATATATATATATATATATATATATATATATATATATATATTTGTGTATTTATTTATTTATTTATTTTGGCAGACTTGGCATTCCATACACTATATATATATATATATATATATATATATATATATATATATATATATATATATATATATATATATATATATATATATATATATATATATATATATATATAGCCAATAAAAGCCTTTAAAACTTTTTATTTTGTTCCCCCAAAACGAGCTGTGGAGCCTACATCTGACTCCTGGACAGGAGCTTTTCAGCCACCAGAAAAATATTATGGTGTGCTTTAAGGCCACTCGAGGCCACCAGTTACAAAGTAAAGATTACTGCTGGACAATAGATGACGCAGTAACGGCTTATGCCTCAGTGAGCTTAAGGTGGCCCATTGGAGTGAGGGCCCACTCGATCATGGTAATGGCCTCTTGGGTTTGGTCCAGTGGAGTCTCCATTGGAGATATCTGTGTAGCAGCTGGCTGGTCTTTACCACATACCTTGCCATGTGGTCAGGGTTATTTTGCCTGTGGATTCCAGCCTCATGGCCCGGGCCTTGCTGATTCTGGTTTAATTGTGCCCTTTATTGGCCCATGATACCCTTAAGGCCCTCAACCTTGATTACTCTAGTGCTGGGGTCACAGGAAGGCTTTTCATTAATATATCCGAGGTTACATTACTAACCAGAGCATTACTGTTCACTGGACAAAGCTTTTGTTCTTCTTCTGCTATCTATTGTCAACTAGATGTGGTCATTAATGTGGTCATTATTCAACTCGTCTTTTCAAATATTCTTTCAGAATTTTCTTTACTGTCCCTGTAGGTGTGTATGTAGATGAGATACGTTTACAAAGCAAATAACATTATCTGCTTTATGTGTAAATTAATTTACAATGCCATATTACTAAATCTTTGTCTTATATTATTGTTGACATTTTGTTGCGGATATCATGTATTATTTGGGCCAGTCAGACACTCTTGTGTTAAAAGATTGTGGACAACCCTTAAAGGGCAACTAACACCTCAAGAAAAGCAAAACAGGCCTCTGCTTACCATGGCAAGCAATGACAAATAATCTAATAACAACCATTTTATTGCTCATAGGAATGTAGGCAGAACAACTCTCACATCCAATCGGAAAGACACACTGGCCATAAAAATATACTTTTTTTTCTAATTAATTCATATCCAAATCTTTCTATGAATGATTACACCTATCTCCAGATCATTGTGTATTAATATTCTTCCTTTATATTGTCTTTTGTATTGTAAACTGTTTTATGCATGCATTTTGATAGAATCACCATATTTGGTATCTACGGATACGTATTGTGTTCATCTAAATGAGAGTGTATGTTATTTGTTGAAGCTTATGCAACAATTTAGTGTTCTAAGAATCTTTCATAGCTTTTGCATCCGCACCCAAATTACTGTAAATCTGTAAATCACCCATTTACATATGCAAAATACCATGCTAGAAGACAAAAAGTGGTAAAGTTTCCCCTCAGAAGTTTTACCTCCATAGAAGTTAAAAGGCCTCAGATTAGTGACCCACCAAGCTTTCAGTCTGGTCTCTTCTCTGATCACCTTTCCATCTTCCGCCTCATCTGCAAAGCTGCAAAGTAACCTGGCAGGCCTCAAATACAGCCATATCTTCACTTTCGATCTAGGAGAAAACTCTCCCGAGCCAGAATAACATCTTTTGAGTTCATCACTCTTCAAAGAATGTGATCACAATAACACCGCCACGAAACCATCAAGACTTTAATCTGAGATTGCATCCGGGCAATATGAAAAAGCCCAAAATGAGGCCCGTGCATGAATTTTAGGTACTTTTATAATCCTGTTAATCTTTTTTGGATTTTGATAACATTAAGTTAATGATGTGTTTTAATGTTGGCCTCATCTGCCTTAATATCCTCTTAGAATTTCAATGTTCCGTTTAATTAATTAAATTTAAATATCCACTTTATCTTTCATTTTTTCATTTATTATTATGTGTATTTGTAATGTGTATCTTTGTTTTATTTTTATTTTTTTTAAATAACAAAGATAAAATAATGACAAAGATTTTTATGTTTTTAGGTGGCTAATTGAGCAAAGTGCTTCCTTTTATTTTATTTTATTATTAGTTCAAGAATAAAATAAAAATATCAGATTGATATAGGAATCTGCAAATATCCAAAGCTGCAGCATCGGTATCGGAAGTGAAAAAGTGGTATCGGGACATCCCTGGTAATTAATTATAATTATTTATATAAATTTCTAACTATTTTGTTACAATGTTTTCTCAAAATCATGAAAAAGGTTTTGTTCCCCCAAAAATGAAATGGGCAATTGTTTTACTCATCCTCAGGCCATCAAAGAGTTATTTTTTTCTTCAGTAGAAGAGTAAAGCAACCTTTATCATTCTTTGCTTTAGGGTGTAGGTAAAGCCGAAATGTATTGTTGACATTAAAACACATCCATGATGGAGAATACACTCAAAGACATATACACACTGAAATGTAATAGTCATTGAGAATGCTTACACACATACGCGCCACACACACATACATTTTCTTGTAGCTATATACAGGGTGCTGGTCATATAATTAGAATATCATCAAAAAGTTTATTTATTTTACTAATTCCATTCAAAAAGTGAAACTTGTATATTATATTCATTCATTACACACAGACTGATATATTTCAAATGTTTATTTCTTTTAATTTTGATGATTATAACTGACAACTAAGGAAAATCCCAAATTCATTATCTCCGAAAGTTGCAATATGCAATGAAATATAAAAATTCTCACGCCTGTTACCAATGGTTTAGGATTTATGAGTGATTTTGTACTTTTGATAGCTGTATCGCCCACCCCCATCAGGCCTAATGGGTGAGACTTGTAGGTTATATTGTAGGTGGTTTGAGTACTACAAACATTCTAAGTTTCAACTGTCTGTGACTAACAGTTTGTTGTTCGGCCCAATCAGTTTTACGCAGAGATTGCAGTTACAATAGAATTTTAGAGCTATGTGCTTGAACACGTAAAAATGATGTGAAATGTGGATGTTTTTTTATTTCTAAAGAATATAAGGTGAATAAACTATTCTTAACAAACTCAATTTTGCCCCTTCTTTCAGGTGCTTGGTTCACACATGCGTGTATCACCAGCTCAATGGTCTTTGGTTTGAGTTGGATTGGTTTCCTAAAGTTCAGTGTGCTGCCAGACTAAATGGGGTGCTAAAAGATTTGGCAAAAACCAGCATCACAGAATCTTATTCGTCTGTAAATTGGCTCATTTATAGTCAGATTGACTGTCAGGCATGTCCAAAAGAGAGCTTTGATTATCTAGTAGATCTGTGCTGCTTGCACCACTAACTTTTTTTTAGATGTTCAGTCCAAATAGGTAAACTGATTCAACTAGGTCACCAAAACAACTGGTTCAAAAGAATAATTAATTGGAAGACCATTTGCCTGAAGTTATGGATTACAGGTACCATATTTTACGGACTATAATCAAAATTATCAAAATTAATTATACATGAACCAAGAGAAATTAATCAAGAGAAAACATTACCGTCTACAGCCGCGAGAGGGCGCACTATGCTGCTCTGTGCTCCTGTAGCCTACTCTTGAAAAGATAAGAGCGCCTTCTCACGGCTGTAGACAGTAATGTTTTCTCTTGGCTCTAAAACAAAATGTGACTGACAGTCCAGTGCGACTTGTGTATGTTTTTTTCCTCGTCATGATGTATTTTTGGACTGATGCGACTTATACTTAGGTTCAACTTATAGTCTGTAAAATATTTTTCCTGTTCCTTAATATGCTTTTTTTCTAATTCTCAAAATTGGCAGCCTGATATGCATTTTATGAATCACCCTGCCCGATGGTTTCAGCAAAAGTCTTCACTACACTTGGGGATGAAAATGCAATCATCTACAGACCGAATTAAAGCTCAGTCTAAGCCAAACCCTTGCCAGAAGTGGTCAAATTCATTTTGATCTGGGTGAGCATACTGTGTTGAGCTGCAGGTAACCAGGGGGCAGTGCAAACTCTGAAATGCCAGAGTAAAAAAAAAAAAAAATTAAATTGAAATTAAAATTCTAAAATGTCTCCATTATTTCTTTAACAGAAATTTACTAAAATTAGGTTAATTGACAAAAATTAACTTGATCAACTAAATCCTGCCTGACAATCTGAATAGCATTTCTCGTCAGTAGCTACATTAGAATAAAATATGTATATCCTTTTTGTGAGATAAGAACAGCACATGCACATCGATAATTCATATTTCACTGTGTCTGAACAGTCGCCATAATTTTGCCAAGTAAATGTTCCTGGACCCACAGCTTTTGATGATCCTGGATCAACATTGTTGTTTAAAATATAGACTTGACCCAATCCCTACCCCTAAACCTAACCTTTTATTCCTAAAATCAGAGGGAAATGGTAGCTGATAAACAAGAGTGTTGAAGCACCTAACTCTGATTGTAAGCCTAAAACAGATATTTCCTGAAAGGTTATGTCTCAGTTCTGACTGGTTGATTGGAATGTTGTACTTGGTGAAATCACGCTCATCATGTCTGAAGACATCAGCGGCAGCAATAACAACAACAACACTTTGCATTTGTAAATGTGAAACTCTCTTCCTTTATATACCAAATAAAACACACTAAACAAACACACTGTATTCTAGAAAATGTAAGTGCTAATCACTAATAACATTGTCAAATATACATGTCAACAGTTTAAACAGGTTTTTTCAAGAATGTTTTGATGGCTACTGAAATGCCATGCAGTTTCAAAGGTCCAAACTGTCAGAAGTCTCCATCAATCAGGACAACACATTTCAAGCCAGGGAAATGTCATTGTCCTTGTCATTGCTGGTGGTGTCAGGAAGGCTGGTGTCTGTCAAGCATTTTCCCATAAGTGTTTGTTTTGTGGCTGATGATGTTTTATTGAGTTTCATGGGTATGAAGATGTTTGAGGCACAGTGCTCTTTCAGATATTCCCCACCGTTTTCTTCATAATCTTGACGGCTGATCCACCCCTGAGCTTCAGCGGGGTTTGTAAGTGCCCATTCACATGCCCCAAACCAAGTATCCAGAGCTGGCCGTCTCGCCAGAGACACCTACCAGACCAGAGATACATAATCAAATCACATGATTTGTATCATAATGCACATTTTAGTATGATAGCCACTTAAGAATAATAGGTAAAACATCATTTGAAACTGAACAAAGGAGATGCTTTTTCTAAACAAATATGCCTTTTAAATTTTCATGTTTTTACTGAATGTGTGCTAAAGATGAGTCACCCCCACAATCTAGGAAACTATGCTTTTTTTTGGATCACAGAATAATTGAAGTAGTTACTGTTGATATCAAACCTTAAAATGCGACTGGAACGGTCTGATTGCAAGCAGGTCTCTCTGCACTCTTTCTTTTAATCCGGGGTACTGCAGGTTTCCTCCAGTCAAAAACACATTCTTCACAAGTGCCTCCTGCAGTTCAGGCGGGTACCTACAAACAAACACACACCACTGAAATCAGAGCACTGCATTTTTTTCAGTTTTTTAGTTCAGATTCAAACTCAATTCAAACACAATTCCCTCTCACGATTTATTGCTTTTGCTTCTCACAAATATTTACACAATCATGCAGCACGTATCAGAAAATCTGCACTCCTGGACTGTGCTTCTCCTCAGTCCACCACGCTCATTCTCTATAGGATTCAGGTCAGGGAACTGAAATGGCCATAACAGAAGCTTGGTTATGTGCCCAGTGACTCATGTCTGTGTTGTTTTCAAGGTTTGTTTTCGTATTATTGTCCGGTTGGGTTATGACTGGGATATTGCTCCCAATGAACCAAGTGCCATGTTGGTTACAGTGTTTACTTTCTTTTTAATTATATTTTTATTCAATATTTTTTTATTTGTGAAAAATACTGTCATTTGAATTATATGCATGTTTTTTTACACATATATTTTTTAATCCATTGTCAATTATATAATTGTAATAATAATAATTTAAAAAATCATATCGGCAAAAAAAAAAAAAAAAAAAGACCAAATGATTAATACAGATTTATTTTCACAACCTTCTTTGATCATATTTATCATATTTGGGTGCCAATAATTCTCACCATGAGTGTATATACAGTATTGTTCAAAATAATAGCAGTACAATGTGACTAACCAGAATAATCAAGGTTTTTCGTATATTTTTTTATTGCTACGTGGCAAACAAGTTACCAGTAGGTTCAGTAGATTCTCAGAAAACAAATGAGACCCAGCATTCATGATATGCACGCTCTTAAGGCTGTGCAATTGGGCAATTAGTTGAATTAGTTGAAAGGGGTGTGTTCAAAAAAATAGCAGTGTGGCATTCAATCACTGAGGTCATCAATTTTGTGAAGAAACAGGTGTGAATCAGGTGGCCCCTATTTAAGGATGAAGCCAACACTTGTTGAACATGCATTTGAAAGCTGAGGAAAATGGGTCGTTCAAGACATTGTTCAGAAGAACAGCGTACTTTGATTAAAAAGTTGATTAGAGAGGGGAAAACCTATAAAGAGGTGCAAAAAATGATAGGCTGTTCAGCTAAAATGATCTCCAATGCCTTAAAATGGAGAGCAAAACCAGAGAGACGTGGAAGAAAACGGAAGACAACCATCAAAATGGATAGAAGAATAACCAGAATGGCAAAGGCTCAGCCAATGATCACCTCCAGGATGATCAAAGACAGTCTGGAGTTACCTGTAAGTACTGTGACAGTTAGAAGACGTCTGTGTGAAGCTAATCTATTTTCAAGAATCCCCCGCAAAGTCCCTCTGTTAAAAAAAAGGCATGTGCAGAAGAGGTTACAATTTGCCAAAGAACACATCAACTGGCCTAAAGAGAAATGGAGGAACATTTTTGTGGACTGATGAGAGTAAAATTGTTCTTTTTGGGTCCAAGGGCCACAGGCAGTTTGTGAGACGACCCCCATACTCTGAATTCAAGCCACAGTACACAGTGAAGACAGTGAAGCATGGAGGTGCAAGCATCATGATATGGGCATGTTTCTCCTACTATGGTGTTGGGCCTATTTATCGCATACCAGGGATCATGGATCAGTTTGCATATGTTAAAATACTTGAAGAGGTCATGTTGCCCTATGCTGAAGAGGACATGCCCTTGAAATGGTTGTTTCAACAAGACAATGACCCAAAACACACTAGTAAACGGGCAAAGTCTTGGTTCCAAACCAACAAAATTTATGTTATGGAGTGGCCAGCCCAATCTCCAGACCTTAATCCAATTGAGAACTTGTGGGGTGATATCAAAAATGCTGTTTCTGAAGCAAAACCAAGAAATGTGAATGAATTGTGGAATGTTGTTAAAGAATCATGGAGTGGAATAACAGCTGAGAGGTGCCACAAGTTGGTTGACTCCATGCCACACAGATGTCAAGCAGTTTTAAAAAACTGTGGTCATACAACTAAATATTAGTTTAGTGATTTACAGGATTGCTAAATCCCAGAAAAAAAAAATGTTTGTACAAAATAGTTTTGAGTTTGTACAGTCAAAGGTAGACACTGCTATTTTTTTGAACACACCCCTTTCAACTAATTGCCCAATTGCACAGCCTTAAGAGCGTGCATATCATGAATGCTGGGTCTTGTTTGTTTTCTGACAATCTACTGAACCTACTGGTAACTTGTTTGCCACGTAGCAATAAAAAATATACTAAAAACCTTGATTATTCTGGTTAGTCACATTGTACTGCTATTATTTTGAACAATACTGTATGTGACCAGTCACGGAAACCAGTGACACAAGTCAGCAGCACAACTTTCGAGCAAAATAAGAAAGAAGCGGGTTTTTTTTTTCCAAAATTGGTGATTTTCGTTTTTTTGCAGAATCTGTTAGTTGAGATCACGAAGAAGCCTCTCCGTGTTTGAGATAGCAGTATTGGTATATTTGAAAGCGTACATTTTGAGGTTGAAATCGGCTTGTTTTTCTGAGATTCTAGCACGCAGTAGGGGCGCGTCATTGTCACCGCAAAGATGATCGCAGACGAGCTGAACCGTGGCCGTTACACCGAAAATGTTTTGAAGTACTTCTTCGACAAGCCGGATGCTTATAAACAAGCGCTCACTGATTCTAAAGATGATCTGAGCGATGATGAAAGCTCAGATCCAGACATTATGTACAAGATACGGCTGGATTCTTTAGCTGCGGAAAAAGAGTGGCAGGACATGCAAATTATTGGACATTTAGAGGCAAACGGACGCACAGTGCAAACTTCAGAGATGGTTACATCCACAAAGAAGACCCCGACAAAGAGAAAGTGTGCCCGAACAACTTATTTCATTGGAGGCATCGAGATCTGCAAGAATACTTTTCTGTTTCTTATGGGGTGAGTTTCCATAAACATCAAAGTTTGTCGTTTTGTGTTCATTCTAAGAACATGTACACGTTATCTCATGTTTAGTCCATGTTTAGACCTTCCCATACCTACCTATTGTTATTAGCTAGCTCTTCGGTTATCACAGAATCCTGTTACAAAAGTCCTAATGATACACAATCAAATTAATTCACCAAGTTTTATGTAGAAAACCAGCAAATAACAAATAAAATTAGCATCAATAAGTACTTTTTGTTTACATAAACATTAAAATAATAACATTAAAAATGATGGCCAAATTTTAAAGGAGTGTCTTGCAACATTATCTACACTGCACAAGTTCAAATAGAGTTTTGACAAAAAAGGTTTTATAAAAAGATAAAACTCACAATCATAAATCCTCTAAATAATTTTTATACAAGTCAAAAAAGATAAATTACTGACATTTACAATGTACATTCTCCTATATTATTAATAGTATGCGGTCCGATTTTTCCTCTTGTGTCTGTCGTTGCTATGCAACCATGCAGCTTTACAGGGGGAGCTTTACAGGGGGTATGGCTTATCTAAATGAGATGTAAATGAGCCCTATTGTCACTCGCAGCAGTGAGAACAGGTGAGAACTGTACAATGTTTAGAGGCCATTTTCTCCCTTTTGAGCTTTTTTGAGTGCCTACCTTCAAATGGCCACAACTTCTCCATATCTTATCAGATTTCCATGTGTTACACATTGTTGGAAAGCTTGGAGACTACACTTTCAGAATCTATAACTCAAAATGCCCCAGAACCGACTTGTGTCCCTACTTTCCGTGATTGGTCACATATTTATACAGTATATATGGTCACACTTTAAATTAAATTTATGCATTTAGCAGACCCTTCTATACAAAGCACCTTACATTGCATTCAGTCTAACAATTTTTCCTAACTTTAGTTTGGGAAACAATTCTCACTATTAACTAGAAGTTAATACTTATTAATTGTTAGCAAGGAAGTTAAGGTTAGGTATGGGGTAGGATTAAGAGACTTAAAAATATTAGTAATATGTGATATGGATGCTAATAAGCAGCTAGTTGACAATGAGAATTGGTCTCTAAACCAAAGTCTTACCAAAAACACAAAATTTGACAACATTTGTGTTGTCTGAGCTAAATTCTGAATCGAAATCATGCCCAAATGCGTCTGTAAGGAATTTTGCTTGAAGGGGACCAATTTTACTGCTAAATCAATCGGACAAGAAAGAAGGACGAAACAGAAAATTTGATCAAACATTCAATATCCCTTAAACAAGAAGTAAATTATTTTAGACCAGATTTTAAAGACAGTATTGTCTGTATTGGTGTATAAAGAAAACTTATATATATATATATATATATATATATATATATATATATATATATATATATATATATATATTATATATATATATATATATATATATATATATATATATATATATATATATATATATATATATAAGAAAAGTATAATACAGCTTCAGAAAAACTAATTTTATTCTTCTTAAGAGCAGTGCTGGTCCTACACTTTTGGGGGCCCCTATGCAAAACTCTGTCAGGGGCCGTCTTTCTGTGCATTAATCAAACCCCCAAAATGACCCCAACCCCTTAATCTGTTCTTTCAGAGTGAGTTGAAAGCAGTCAGTAATAAAATAAAAAAAATACAATTACAAATAGGACAAATACAATACAAAAAAGGCCCCCTGTAGTGAATCCATGTGTTTTTGTAAGATAAATATCCATATTTAAAACATAATAAACACTTTTTTTTTTTCATACTTCTGCTGACTGTTAGAAAAATCCAAAGATGTGTTGGCAAATATCTTCATAATCCAGGAGCAATGAGCAAAATAATGCACCTCATTAAACTATATACAGAAAACAATAATAGAGACTGTCTATAAAAAGTGCATACCATCAATGAATCAAATAACATTTAGTAAACTGCATAAACAATTATGAACAAAACGGCATCATGTATTTAGGCATAGTAGTTGTCGACCGTTAAATTATTATTAATATTTAAGAAATTTGAAATCATTTGACAATGGATTAAGTTTTTTTCCACAAATAAGTAAATATCTAATAAAAATCTTATTAAAAATAAAGTAAACACTGTAACCAACATGTCACTCAGTATTCTGGGAAGTTTGTGTGCACTGGGAATCATATTTTTTTCAAATAAAGATAGGGGAACACCCATTTTACATGAATATGACAGTGGGCAAATGCATAAAGCACTACATAATTTGTAATCACGAGTTTACAGTTTAAAGCTTCAATTCACACGGACCAGCTGTCACAGAGAACACGCGATCATGCTGGATACACACTTCCCAAGATCTCACAGCTCGATTCGACTAATTTTGCAAGATTTGTGAAATTAAATGTTCATTAAATTATATAAATGCGTATTTGCGTATTAAAGCTGCAGTTGGTAACTTTTGACGCTCTAGCGGTTAATAAACAGAACTGCTTACGTCTTGCGGAAGAACATCGTAGGCGGAACTACTTCTCTCTGTTTATGTCTATGAAGAATCACAAAGGTACTGGGTTACTCCGCCGCGGTATCCCCGAAGCAATCTAAAATAGTCCGAATATAAACACTTATTATAGATGTACCCTAGTGATTCAGGACAAGCTAAAAACACGGTTTGGAAAATGGATTCATGGTGTACTCGCTTATTATATACACTTTTCTACATTTTGAACACAAACAAAGTTACGGACCGCAGCTCTGATTGGTTGTTTTTTGCCGGGAGCGAAGGAGTTTCTGCAAATGGCAATAGGACCACTGGGAGGAGCCAGAGGAGCTTGATTTTTTCACAGATTATCTGTCTCATATTCTACTGTCAGGACATAATGACAGGTTTAATAAATATGTAAAAAATATATTTTTACAAAAGTTACCTACTGCAGCTTTAATGCTGACGGTTTTATAGTGTTTGCCTTTCTATTACTAATAGGCCTAATATAAAACAGTGTAAGGATGAAAGAACCTGAGATACTTTGATCTCCTGAGAAACAGACAATACAAACATACACCGGCATCTTCGAGGCACCCCACAGAGTGGAGGAGCAGGAGACCTCCTCCCCTTCTGGCCATTTGTTTCATTTTAAATCCCTTCACCCATTCTTCCTTCTACTCAGTCTGCTCAAAATGATTACATGAAAATGTCAATGCAAGTGAACTAACACTCATGTCTAGTATCATTGGAAATGTCTCAGTGCAACTGGTACAATGGTCTCACTCTCACAAAAGTAGATTAGAAGATAATACAGATCTGAAGAGTCAAGAGATATCTTGATTACTGTGATGGGAGTGCCCTTTCCTAGGGTCCTCCATGTAAATTACCCCCTGTTCCCATTGAGTTGTAAAACCACCCAGGCTTGGAACCTGAGTTAATGCAAATTCCAATTGTTAGTTCCTGTCTCCATCTCGGGGGATGTTTGTCTTGGTCTGAGGTATTTAAACGATTGCAGCAAGAGGATCAGGGCGATTTCTGTAGCCAGAAAGCCCGTAGTGTGTTGTGTGTCTCTTCACTTCATACTATGTATTTTCTAAGGTCAGGTATGCATAATTTACTTTTAGATTCATCTTTGAGAATTTGATGTTTTGTATTGATATGATTTGATGTGTTTCAATTGGATATGTAATTGGCAAAATACATATCTACCTGATTGTAAATAAATTGTTACATTTTGATTCTATTCTGTCTTACTCTGTAATTATTGACTAGTAGATTACGTTGTATCCCTGTTAGCAACATGAGCTCCCGAATGAACAAGTTGATATAAAAATAGAGTTAACTAGAATAATCAAATGTCAGAAGAATATTAATTAAGAAGGCATACAACCAATTTGCATTCAATCTAAATTCGAGATTATAAGAAAATGGAGTCAGATTAAATGATAAAATGGAGTCAGATTTGAGTTTAATTTAAACTGAATAACTTTACGCGCTGAAAGACTGAACACGCAGGAAACCTTCATCCAGCACCGGATACCTTCCTTGGGCCGAGTGCCTGGACCTTACAACGGTCTTTATTAATACTTTCTGTATACATTAATTCCTTTGTTTAACCATTCTCTCTGATTATTAGACAGAGTTCTATCAGTGTTCGCGATCGCCTCAGAGTCATTCCCCTTAAATTTCATATGAAAACAGTGGCAGACCTCCACATCTTTCAGCGCGCTCTTCAATCCACAGACCGCGGCGGAGCAGCACGAGCGGACTCAAACAGAAACAATTCTGACAAAATGCAGTTGTCGATCTCGGCCGAAACCTGTTTACAGCTTTAATCCAAGGAACATGTGAATGCTATGGATTTATTTTAAACATTTGAAATGTTCTTTAAATGTCATCAATTGTTTTTTGTGGCTCTTTTTTTTTTATTGCTTCAGGCACCGTTTAGGCACCAGTACCGTTTTGAATAGTGTTGTCACGGTACCAAAATGTCAGTATTCGGTACTGATACTAGTGAAAATCCACAGTTCTCTGTACCAATTTCGGTACCAAAGCAAAACACAAAAATAGTCTAATAAAAAAAAAAAAAAACTTTTTCATTAAAAATAAAACCAATGCCATTCTTTATACTTATTAACAATTATGTTTAAAGTTTTTCAACAGTAGTAGCAGTATCACATACTTCTATTAAATAATAGTAATATTTCTGGCACAATGCCTTTAAGAAAAAAAATGCTTTTTATTTATATAAAAAAAAAAAAAACTTTTATTTTGATGGTCTACTTTTATTTTGACACTGGTTTTACTGAAATGAAACTGTAAAATGCTTGTGAAGTGACTCTGTTGATGTTGTTTATTTATTTATGTCCTCATTGAGACGGCAGATGCTGAAATTACTGCAAGAGTCACGCGCTTCAGTCTAAGTAGAAAACAAACCATTAATTCAATCACACAGAGACATAGAGGAACATTGAGGATTCATATTTCAACCAACTTTTGCAACTTAACATTTATAGATACTGGTACGGAGATTTGATTAATTTATGCTAACTTTGACTAATTCCGTGACTGTCCATATTAAAATGTAAGTTTAATTTTCATGATTGGATTTTGAGATTCCGTCCGCGTTTTCGGCTTCGCGGAAATCATAGCACTGTATGCGTCAAGAACGGGGTTGACTGGGTCCTCGGTACCACCGGTACTTAAAAAACCTGGTACCATCACATTTTGATTTTTTTAGAACCGTATCATACTTTTCCGAATACTGGTGTAACGTCAGTGCTTTTTTGATTTCATATGGGACTCCACCGCTTTAACTTCCATTGTCCTGAGTTTAAAGGTGTTTTGCCACATCTTGCAAGTCGCCTCATAATCGTTGCTTGTACCAGCTAACCAATCTCTATATTTAACATCCTTTAGCCTAATCGCATTGAACTTGCATTTGCACATTTTTCTCTCTTCCTCCTTTTGTGGGAGTACGTAATTTGTTGCTGTAAATGCCGCGCACAATCACTTGAGCAAGAAAATCCACAAAGAATAAATTGTATAATGCTAATTAGTCAATTTTTCTCCACTCCTTTATTAATCAAAAGTTTAATTAAAACCATGAAACATACATTTTTACATCAATTTAATAAAAGTTGAACAAAAATAATGTTTATGGCCCTAATAAATGTTTTATTTTTCCTTACCATATATTTTTTTTATTGTTACCAATTTCTGTGTTTTAGCATGTATAATTATTTGAATGCACAAAACAGCTTTATTTTTTTTCTTTAAGAAGCCTTATGATTTTGTCCCCTCAAAATTTTGTATTTTCATTTGAATTATCAAATCAAGGCATGAAACATTAATTTAATTTATCTTTTAATTACTGAAAACGTTTTTGCAAACAAATTGGATTTACAATATTAAAATTAAAACATGGAAGAAATGTCTTTGTGTTGTCTCTGTGCAATGTAAGCTTATGTCACTAAAACAAATTCCTTGTATGTGCAATCATACTTGGCAATAAAGCTCTTTCTGATTCTGGTTTCAACATTTACTACTACTATTATTATTACTTTTATTATGGTTCACTACTTTTTTTTTTTTAACAAAGCAATTTTTTTTGTTTTTGTTCAGTACCCATTTTAAAAACTATCAGTTAATTAATCGGTATCGGCCAGTGTGGTCCAACCAAGCTATCGATATCGGCAAAATCCACTACTGGTCAACCTCTACTAAAAATGACAAAATTAAAACTAATTAGCATTCAATTATTTATTATTCTTTGCAGGATCTGTTTGCTCATGTGATTGTGCGCGGCATTTACGGCAACTTATTATGATTGATTCTGAAATATTGTGTGGTTAAAATTTTTTTCATTTTAGTAGTAGACTATGTACTGTGGTGCCATCCCAAAGAAGTTCAAAATCACTCTCACGAACCTTTTTCCTGGACTGTGCCCAGCTGGTGGAATGACCTCCCAATCTCAATTCGTACAGCTTTGAGTCTTTACTCATTTTCAAGAAACATCTAAAGACTCATCTTTTTCGACAGCACTCAACCAACTATTACTAGCACTTTTCCTTTTCTTGTCTTTTCATAAAAAAAAAAAAAAAAAAAAACAACAACAACAACAACAACAACAACAACAACAACAACAACAACAACAACAACAACAACAACAACAACAACAACAACAACAACAACAACCTGTCTATGCGTTCTGTACTAGACTAACTGAGACTTGTCATGACACTTGTATACTTTTGTTGTTCTCTTGTTGACCTGACTGCTTCTATTGTTCTCATTTGTAAGTCGCTTTGGATAAAAGCATCTGCTAAATGATTAAATGTAAATTTAAATGTACTGAAAAATCAAGCGGGGCTTTTATTTTGACGGGTTGCAATGAATACCTTTACAGTTCTGTGTATGTGATATGACGCGTATATCCCCCACCTTGGAGCCTCAGACCAGCCTGGTCCAGCTGGGGCTCAACACTTCGCTGTGCAAGTGGCTGTTGGACTTTCTGACTGGAAGACCTCAGGCAGTACGGGTCGGCAGCAACACATCCGGACCATCACACTGAACACTGGGGCCCCCCAAGGATGTGTGCTGAGCCCCCTCGTCTTCACTCTGCTGACCCACGACTGCACACCGTCACACAACTCCAACCTCTTCATTAAGTTTGCAGATGACACGACTGTGGTGGGTCTCATTACCAACAGAGATAAAACAAACTACAGGAGCGAGGTGAGCCGCCTGGCCGGGTGGTGCAGTGACAACAATCTGTCTCTGAACGTGGAGAAGATGAAGGAGAGTGTTGTAGACTTCAGGAGAGTGCACACTCAGCACGTTCCTCTGACCATCAACGTTGTGACTGTGGAGAGAGGGAGCAGCACCAAGTTCCTGGGTGTGCACATCACAGAGGACCTCTCCTGGACCGACAACACTGCAGCACTGGCCAGAAAAGCAACGCAGCATCTCTACTTTCTCCGCAAATTGAGAAGAGCCAGAGCCCCGGCACCCATCATGTGCACCTTCTACAGAGGCACCATCGAGAGCATCTTGTCGAGCTGCATCACTGTGTGGTATGGAGCCAGCAACGCGTCCTGCCGAAAGACTCTGCAACGCATAGTGAGTGCAGCTGAGAAGATCATTGGTGCTCCCTCCAGGATATTTACGGAACCCGTCTCACTCTCGAAGCCCTCTGCATCACATTTGATCCCACCCACCCATCACACAGCTTCTTCAGCCTGCTACCATCAGGGAGGAGACTGTGGAGTCTCCAGGCCAGGACCAGCAGACTGAAGGACAGCTTCATCCACCAGGCTGTCAGGAAGCTGAACGCTCCCGAACCTGTCCCCCCCCCTCCCTCTTCTTCTCCAGGCACCACTGAACTGGATTCCATGAATACGTCCACGTTTTAGACATCACAGAAATCATAGGGCCGTACAATCACAGGGCCCTTGAATACTAAATGATTATTTAATCAAAACAAAAGAGCAATTCTAGGAGAATACACATTCCGGACGCGCCGCGTTCAACTCGTGCAACGGTCTTTAACAGTTTATTTATTCACCAAATGGACAAAAGGTTACTTCAAGAATGAACAATGAGGCATAGATAAGTTTGAAGTTCGGTGTTTAAAAAAATGGAGCAAACGCAAAGATTTTCGATGAAAATGCTCAATATACCGTTCATTAAGTAAAGTTACATTAACAATGATTTGGAGCGAATATAATGTAATTTAATGGAAAACTATGTGAATGGTGCTCTGTGGCAGGCCAGGATCTTCTGTTGGTTGCATTTAAATCCGGGTTTGAAGTTTCTTGCTCTGTTCAGCAGGCAGCATCACGTGCTGTCAGTGATTTAAACCACTAGAGGCTGCTCTCGCACTGTGCAATGAAAACATACCCCTCTCAGCCGCTCCAGCAACTGAAACCTACCGACATGGATTTTTGCCAATAACCGATTGTTCCAGCAATCAACATCGGTGCTGATTAATCAGCAAAACGATACATCGGTTGAATGCCATCTAAAATTTATGTTAAAATTGCTAAGTTACTAAGTACTCACTACTAATTAAAGTTACTAAGTACTCACTGTTCCAGAACAAACTGCATTGTCTCCATCAGGCCCATCTGCTCCTCTCCGATCAGAGATGGCTGGAATAAGATCTCCGGCACACGCAGACGCTCTGTGCCCACGAATAGATGATACTCCGCCTTGTTTAACAATGGCTAACACAAAATAGATAAAGAGAGCAAAAAGAGCATATAAGAATACGAATATTATGAACAAATCTCGATGGGTTCATCAATACTGTACAGAGTTGATGTTACTCTAAGATTACCTGGATGGCACTGGTAGTTTTGCCAGGCTCATCATTGTCCTGATTTAAATCTGGTGCCATTTCACCAACATCTTCTGCAGGTTGCTCCACCTCTGCAGTCTGATTCAACAGTTTTGCACAAAAATAAATCATATTTGCAAAACATAATCATTCCCTCCCCCATTCTATCATGTTTAATTATTTATATTCAGTAATCCATACGAATCAAAGACAACACAAGGTCATAAACACAAACAAAAGTATGTCTGCATCCACAAACCTCAGCCTTCATGAGCCTGTGCTGCTCCACACTCATGCTTAGTTTTTGGATGTAAGATTGCAGCTCCTCAGCCGAGTCCATGTTGAGCTCCACCAGACTCCTGTGAAACAGTTCCAGAGAGCCGTCCTCCAGCAGCTCCTGATGGGAATATGACTGTTACTGTGTGCATACAGCATTTCACCCATCTGTATGGAAATGTGTATACCTGCACAGACAGAAGCATTTCCAGTCGTTTCTGGTCTTCTTGTAGTTTCTCTTCTCTACGGCGACTGTTGATTTCCTGTAGTCGGCGGAGCTGTTGCGTCTTCCTCTCGTTCTTCTCCTCAACGCTCACACAAACGCCACCTGCTCGCCCTGAAAATGGCAGCTGCACCCGGTGAACTTCCCTCTCGTAAAAGCTAGGACTTCGCCACTTCTCCAGCTCTGTCTCACAATTTATGAAAGCATGAATGCAGAAGCAGAAAGCACTTAATGTAGTGAAACAACAAAACTAATTTTATACTGAAAGAACCCAAAATACTAATTAATAAATATAAATATAAATTCATAATCAATCAATTAATAAAAATGTATGTAATAACTAACACAAAAAACTGAGTTCAAAAAGGCATTTTTTTTTTCAAAAGCATTTTTCAAAGGCTCAATTTAGTCTCATCAGACCAAGCAAGTTTTCCTCTAAATTGCTGAAAAAATTTTCTAGCAAATAAAGGTCCCATATTTTTTCACGATAACTGAGGTCCAGTGGCTGTTTAATTACCATGTAAGTTTCAAAACAGAGTAAAAAGCACACAGCCTGCATAAAGTAGCCATGATTTTGGTTTGAATGGGCTGTCTCCAGTCTGCTCTTTGTTTTCTACTTCCCGCTAGTGCTGTGATGTTGGCTGACCACAGCTACCTGTGGTTGGCCTGGCCATGCGTCACTCAGAAAACAACAGGCCAATCAGAAGAGAGGCTCAAGAACATTAATTAGACAATTTTTGTTACTTATTCCGCAAATATATATTCTTAAGAACATCAAAACCTAAAATAATACTCCAGAAAGGTTTATGTGACCTTTAAGTGCAAAGTTGCAGGACTGCTGGTTTACCGTGCTGGTAGTCTAGTGCTACATAGCTGTGCTGATGCAGCAGCTCCTCCATGCGGCTCAGTGTGATGGCAGTCTGGTTCGCTGGGTATTTCAGCTGCAGCAGTCTCTGGAGGTATGATGCGGCCTCACCTCCACCCAAATTCACACGCTTACAATTGAAAGCATCCAGTCTGCAATTTAAAATCAAACATATTCAACTCAATATTTTCTGTTCATGAGATGAACTGGCAGTGTGTGTGTGTGTGTGTGCTTCAGTGCATTATTGTTATTATAAATGTTATTTTTTTCTCTCCTTGTGTTGTTTTTAAGTAGGGACACAGACAATTATGGGTCGAAATCAAAAACGGCAATTCTGAATGCACTTAGCCAAAACCAGAAAATGCGTTTTAATAATTAGGCTAATTTATTATATTATTATACAATAGAAAATAATTTTGTAAGACTTTTTTAATTTAACTAAATTTTAATGATACTGAATAAAAAAGGCAATACAATAACCACACTTGAGTGAGTGAGTGAAGTGACATTCAGCCAAGTATGGTGACCCATACTCAGAATTTGTGCTCTGCATTTAACCCAATCCGAAATGCACACACACAGAGCAGTGAACACACACACACACACACACACACACTGTGAGCACACACCCGGAGCAGTGGGCAGCCATTTATGCTGCGGCGCCCGGGGAGCAGTTGGGGGTTCGATGCCTTGCTCAAGGGCACCTAAGTCGTGGTATTGAAGGTGGAGAGAGAACTGTACATGCACTCTCCCCACCCACAATTCCGTCCGGCCCGAGACTAGAACCCACAACCCTTCGATTGAGAGTCCAACCCTCTAACCATTAGGCCACGACTTCCCAGTAAAAAGTAAAGCAATAATCAATGTCAACTTATTGTGATATATTTTTATACCACCTCAATATTTTTTAGTGAGACAATATATCGCAAGGCAAGTTTATTTAACCACATTTCATACACAATGGTAATTCAGAGTAGAGGTCTTCACGGGTCCAAAAATTCTTGCCCGAACCCGACAGAGACCCGTAATGTACTACACCGAACCGACCCGGACCCGTCTATTATTTCAAAAGCTGGACCCGGACCCGTGTAGATCCGAGAAATGCCTACCCGGACCCGACCCGGACCCGTATATTACTTGAAATCTGGACCCGAACCCGCCGGGAAGACACAGACCCGACGTTGACATATTCCACCTTAAATTGCTATTACAAGTCAATAAACCTGTTGCGAAGAACACAGCTTTTTGTCTTACCTAATTTAAAGAGCCGTGGTCTCTCTTCCTTGTACCTGACTGCCTGTGATGCATTACAATCCTCCGTCAAGAAAGTTATTCATGTTATTCCTCTCGTTATTGCAAGTCCAAGCTGAATCCACTCATTATTTCAGCTTCAAAAGTCTACTTGATGTCACGGTGACGGATGACAAATGCTACTGTGCACATGTACATTCTGACTCGAGTTAATTCGCATAATAACTTACACTGTTTGCCTTTTGAACTATAATAACGATCGCTCCTGCAATGCCATGGCCGCTGACATTATTTATTTACTATCATCTGATCTCTGTCTGTGCTCTCTGCTCAGCATCGAGTCTGAATCTGAACCACTAAAACTTTAAGATTAAACGGTTCATTTATAATATTATAAAAATGGGAGAAAATGTAAAACGCGGTTTGGCGGTCGAAGTGTCCCTCACTGCTTGCCATAGAAACATGACTGCACATGCGTGCTAGCTTTATCAGCCTAAAATGCCTTAACGCAATTTGAGCGTAATAGAAAACATTCATGTGACAGTTCACCTCAGATTGTGTTGCTGATTTGAAATATATTAAACATGAGTGTGTCAAGTCTGCAAGTATTACCGTGTGTGCACTTGTATCAACTCTTGAGTCTGCGAGCGAGAGAGAGAGAGAGAGAGAGAGAGAGATCACTGTTTTTGGCTCACTCTTTTCTTTTCCTAATTTTACAAGTTGCAAGTTACAAAAAACACAAGCAGTCTTTGATAACGGCCGGATGTTCTCCGAGTCCGATGACTCCGATCGGCGATCGCACGGGTATTACACACAATGTTAAACAGACCTGGGACCCGAGGTAATAGATTCGGACCCGACCCGGACCCGGCTGATGATTTAAAATATAGACCCGAACCCGTACGTGTCCCGGGTCGGGTCCGGGGTCGACGGGTCTCGGGTGCACTGTGAAGACCTCTAATTCAGAGTGCTTTACATAAAAGTAAAATAAATCATATAACAAAAATATCACAATAAAATATCGCCCATTATATTTACTTAAAAATGTATGTCACCATGATTTGTACATTTGACTTGCTTGGTGTAATGTGGTGTAGTCGATTGGTGGGTTTTCGTTAAATGTGAGCCAAAATCATCACAATGAAAACAACCAAAGACTTAAACTACTTCAGTCTGTGTGCACTGGACTTTATACAACAGTTCAATAAACAAGAAGTTAACATTAAGAGACTTACACTTTAGACACTATATTGCCTGTTATGGCTCTATTTCACCGACAAAAAGTAATTCCAAACACAGTCACGTTTTGCATCTCTGAGCAACATGAGGGTGTTTTGTTAATCATTTGTTAAACGATTCAGTTCAATTGCAATGACTCACTTATTAACAGTGACTTGTTGCCACCTGCAAGCAGTTTTAATTTCACATTCAAAGTTTCAAATACTTCAAATGTCAGTATTCAACTTTTTATGTTTACAATATTAAAATATTATTTATGCATGTGTAACTCCAGGTTAAATGCATCCATGTTCATGCATGAATCCGTGTGTAGGCTAAATGCATCTAAACGCTATTTCAGATGCAGTTTCTGTTAGGGCTGCACGATATTGGGAAAAAAATGACATTGCGATATTTTATTTTTCTGCGATATATATTGCGATATTTTTTCTTACAAACACAAATTGGGTGAGCACACTTACATTGTCATTTTAAATGATTTAAACATCGACACCATCGTGTCAATTGATTAATATGCACGAGGGAGAGAGAGCAAGAGAGCGCTCCTGTTGTTTGAAAATGGCTCGCTCTCTCTCGGTCTCTCTCTCTCTCTCGCTCTCTCAATTCAATTCATATTGCTTTATTGGCATGACATACAAAGGTACATATTGCCAAAGTATTGTAGATAGCAGAATAGAAACAAACAAAACTAAAATGCATATATATTCATAAGAAAAAAAATTACATGCAAAATAAATCCATATACATTTCTATAAACATTGATGGTACTTCTAATGTTCAGAGAGTCTGTCTCTACCTGTCTCTCTTGCGCGCACTCTCTCTCCCTGTCTCTCTCGCGCGCACTCACTCTCTCTCTCTCTCTCTCTCTCTCTCTCTCGCGCGCGCTCTCTGTCTCTCTCGCGCTCCCTCTCTCTCTGCCCTGTTAAACTTGCATGTGGTTTTCAGTCCTGTCAATGATAAACTTGCACTCTATGATGGTTTAGCTGTGCAATTAATCCACGAATCACATTGGTCAAGGGGCCGGGGAGCATCTGGCCCGTACAGTTAATGAATAACGGATCAATTACGACAGCCTACATCGCACATCCTGCGATGTGACTATCGTGGATTCGTACATCGCGATATTGATGCTTAAACGACACATCGTGCAGCCCTAGTGTCTGTGTTTCCTCGGCACAGCAAAGATTAAATTTGTTGATTGATATTTTCATTTGCTTGACCTTAACAGCCCAAATTTCTCATTATAGGTTACCAATTAAATATAAGAATTTTACTCAAATGATAATGCACTTTTAGAAAAAATGACCATAAAAGGTATAAATCAATTTAAACTTAATTTCTGACACTGTGAACTGACTACCACACAGAATATATCAAAAATATCAAAAGTCAGAAAGTTTTAGGAGACAGAATGCTGTTAAAATAGAGATATATTTTTTTGTCAATATCGCACACCCCTTGATGCCAGCCGTTTCGTGCAATTGTCAGAGAAATGTAACACCACACACACACATCCTAACTCTCGTCAAAGATCTGTCAGTGTTCTTTTCATTTTCTCTCTTCTTCAGCCCTTTTTTTGCCCGCTAATATTAACCAATATAAAATCTACATTAAAGTTAAGAATGTAAGGATAAAATCTGTTAATATATAACTTGTAGTTGTGATGCTCATAAATCTTTGGTGAGTGCTCCAAAATTTTAGCTGGTGCTCCTAACTTTTTAAGTAGGGATGAAGTAGTGCTGTAGGATCACATTTATTTGAATGCATTAATTATAATGCTAATGTGAATTAATTATTGAGAGAGAGAGAGAGAGAGAGAGAGAGAGAGAGAGAGAGAGATGAAAGTAGCGTGTGTGAATTACCTGTGTCTGTGCATCTCTCGAAACAATGAAGCTGTGAGTTTAGTTAGCTACTTCCAAAAACAGCAATTACTTCCCCATTTTACAACTATCTTGAAAAAAAGAAGTTGAATTAACTTTATACATAATCATTCCTTTTAATTTTAAATTTGCCTGAGATGTGTTGTTAAAGCTCTGCGACCTGATCTGGGATTGCCAGCTCTTCCACAGACCCCTTCCCTGTAATTCATCTTCCAGACAGGAACACATGTAAACGGACATGATTTGAAGGCTGAGACGGTGACGGGTTGTTACCTGCCATTGATGACGGGCAGCACGTGTGAGCAGTGATACCCTGAGGACAGCACGAGTCCTGTAGAGGGCAGATCTGCTCCATCCCGGACACTGTTATGATAGAAGCTGAACAGACTGTCCACACCATACGCCACCCGAGGCACTCCATAACACTCAAAGAGCAGCTCAGACATCATCTGTCTGCAGTGCAGCGGGTTACAGGGCGGCTCGGTGACGACCACAGGGTGATCCACATGACTCTGAGGGCACAAGGTCAAGGGGGTCATTTTTGAACAGTTTTAGTTTTGACTGATAACTTTTTTAAATACTTTTAAAATGTATCTTTTTTTTTAATAGCAGGGAAAATAATATTACTGAGGTTAAAAGGTTGGAGGCACCTTCTTCCACAGTTTTCTATATGTGATTCGATACAATGAGAGTCACAAGACTGATTACTCTTTCCACTGCCAAACACATCGATGGATTTAAAAGAAAGCACAAACTGAACAAAATAGCAGAGTTTACAAAGACAGTTTTCATATACAGTTCCATCATTTAAAAGTACTCTTGTAAAAGTAGACCATGCATAAACTACTTTAAAAAGTAAAATTTCTCAGAAAAAACGACTTTGTTACAGTAATGAGAGTATTTGAAATGAGTTACTTTTTTTATATAAACTGGGCTAGCTTTATAGCCATTTTTCCTCATTACTATTACTTTGTTGTTTGTACACATTCCACTCACTGATATTTTACATTATTTCTGAATGTAATGATAACATGCATAATCCATCTACATTTATAGTTTGTATTTTATGATTAAACTGACAGACTTTGAAAGCAGAGACTAATTAACAAAACACAAAAGTAATGTCACTGTTTCGGTCATTCATTTCAGATCTCCAAAACTATTTTATTTGCTGAAATGTCGGTGCAACATTAAAAATTAGTGCTGGGCAACGATTGCATTTTGATTAAATCGCCTTCTAGTCTGTGATTAATTGCGATTAATTGCATTGTTCTGCACAAAACTGATAATGCTTTCAAAAGTATTGCATTGTGCTCTTTTTTCATTTAAAAGTACTGCTATATGAACAAAAGTGCAGTAACACCAGGTTTGCAAAAAGTTTTAACGAATAAGGTGTGCTTTACACAGCAGTATTCCTTATGTAGTAGCAGATACATTATTTCTTCTAAATCTCAATTTATAAAATGAATGTTATTAAATTAAATATAAAACTAGTTATTTAGCACAAACAAGTTATGCTCAGAGTCCAGAGCCTTGGTCATAACATTATAACAGGCAGCTAGAGACTATCATCAGACCCAGTGGTCGAACTGTAAAAAGATTTCGGGAGGATGGTGTGCTCATTTATTTATTTCGCTGAATGTGTTTTTGTGCTGACACCTTGGCTGGTTTAGGACTGTCATAGATAAATAAAATTTACAATAAATCCTCTCGTATAAGTGGCAGCAAATCATTCAAATCAAATGATTCAATTGTTCATACAGCTGATTCAATTAGAAACGAAACGAGTGAATGGACGGTTGAATCACTGACTCACAGGATTCATTCACTTACAGATTCATTCAACGAATGGAACACCACACTTTACACTGTTGTATAAAATTATCAGCATATTTTTGTGCTAATATTTATTTTGTCTTTCATTGATCCAACTGAATTCTAATGGGCTTCATCGCGCAGTGAATGTTTCTAGACTCTCAAGATGTGTTTTTTTTTTTTTTTTTTTTTTAAGTCAGACTCGGTGACATACTCGTCAGTTCTCCAATCGTCTATCAGTTCCTCACAGTTACACATATAGCACAAAGTTACATGTTTTTTTAAAGTCTGTGAACTGTCTGTGGTTTTAAGAGAAGCTCGAAGAGGCTCGTGGCATGAAACTATGTTCCCACTGACACTTAAAACCCTCTTAGATACCAAAGACTTTTGCACTCTCTCAGTCTACATATGATGAAAACTGGTAAATATTACAGTGAACTTCCTTAATAGTAATGTAATCACAATCACAAACAATACAGCTGAGATCTCATGACAGAACGTCAGCTGTATTGTTTGTGATCGCTGAATAAATGCACTTACTCGACCGCTGATGTTTGAATAGAGAAACATAAGGCCAGTTGGATTTACTATTAGGGAATTTCAGTGTTATATTTACCAGTTTTCATCATATATAGACAGAGAGAGTGCAAAAGCCTGGGTTCATTAAATAAAAAGCACTGAGTGATTTTTTCCTTTTTTTACTTCAACTTACTAACTGTTACTTACACAATTATAAAATTGTATTACATACTGATTAGTTAACACATCTTCCTTAGTAGCTAACAGTAGTGAGTTAAGTGTTAACGAATAATTACCTCAAACAGTATTCTAAAGTGTTACCGATATTTGTAATAAAACTGGTTATAGGCTATGAATGGTAATAAAAACATGGCTAGCCTACTTTACTTTTACAATTACTATAGTAATATCATTGCTAATTTGCATGAGGAATTGTGTATAATAATATTAAACACATGTTTTAATAGATTATGACATCCCAAAATATCATGAAGTGAGATGCATTTAATTGTGATGAAGGATTGTCACTGTGCAGGGGACAAGACTAATAATGACAGATCAATGCAGAGCAAGTACAAAATTGAACAAAAATGCGATTATAATATTGTTATGATGAATTTTACAGATATGATTAAATCAAGGCAATTCAAATAAAAAAATAATTGATTTTTATTTTTATAAAGCTACAAATTGTCTAGAAGTGTGTTTGTAATATATGGAGGCATTGTGTTGTGTTACTGAAAAGGAAATGCACTATTTACATGTTCTATAACAGATCAATCAAAATCTTCACAAAAAGTAAAGACCAAGCGCCTAAAGGTCTCCGCGCGTTAATTCGTTTTCGCCACACGTCATAAACGGTTGTGACGTTTTCGTGGGCGTTACCAGCAATGCCTGACAAGTATAGATTAAAAAGAAGTGGAGAAAATATTAAACGAGAAAAGAAAACCGGAAATCGAGAAAAATTTACACGGAAATAATGGAATTTTTGGGGAAAAAATACAAATAAAGCGAATTATATAGGCCCCTAAAAGAGACAAAATAACCTAACTTGACAAAAACAAGATGCCAACCGGTTTATCTCTTCAAATCCTTCACCTCACAGTCATCTCTCATCACAGTACACAAACACGCATGTGTGCATGGATGCATACACAAAACACTTAGAACACCTGTCAGTTTACAGAACATCATAGTAGGTTACAAATTACTTTTTTACCTCGAGGAAAGTTTGTTGTGCAAATTATGTGTGGACAGACTGAAAACATTTCCCACCGATAAACATCTACCTGTGTGCTTATTCCGAGGTGCGTGAAGACGTAATCAAAGATGAGCTCCTGTATGTCAAAATTAACCACCAAGTTTCGGTCAAACGCACTCTTGAAAGTCCAGCGCAGCGGCTCGAGGCTAGGGATGTCGTTCCCCACGTGCGCGTCACTGCGAGCGGCTCCTCTGCTGCGCGCCGCTACCGACCTGAACACGAGCCGCGGCTGATCCAACTGAGAAACACCGCTCGCCCATCCCGCGCGGCACTGGAACGAGCCGTTGTCCACTACTATCGGCGCAGGACAAGGCTCCAGACATTCCCTCTCCACGGAGAATACCGGATCGGGCGAACATTTATAATCCTCAAAAGTGTAAACATTGCGTTTATCGTTCATGGTACTGAACAACATAAACCGGCTTCTTCGTCACCGATTGTTCGTGTCCGCGGCTCATTATCGCCACCTGTAGGTCAGTTCCAAACGAAAGTCAGATGCTTCTTCTTTATATTTCTAGCAGCGTAGACACTTCTAGGTTTGTTTACTGCCCTCCACTGTTTGAATTAAATTCTAATATACAGTGCTGTATCATACAAGGACAGAAGAACTGCTTCAGAGATCCGGTGATGTTTGTCACTGTATCCAAGTAAAGATTAAATAGAAAATGCTCTAAATCTTAATTCGTGCAAAAGGAGCCCCAACCAAGAAGTATTGAGTGCATAGTTAAACCTGCTTTGGAGATCTTGAACATTTCTGTTTTGTCAATCTTTTTTTTTTTTTTTTTTTTTTTTTTTTGATTGATCTTTGAGAAAATATTAATTTTTAAAAAATTGTCCTAAGCTGTAAGCCATAACCATTAGAATAAAAAAATAAGGATTAAAAAAATAAAAAAATAAAAATCTCTTGAAATATTTCAGTTTATGTGCAATGAATCTAGAATATATGAAAGTTAGCTTTTAAAAATTAAATTACAAAAATAAAGTTTTTTTTAATAAACTTTTCCATGATATTCAAATTTTTTGAGATGCACCTGTATGAAAAAAAAAATGTGAGAAACATGTGAAAAGTCTAGTATAAAAATGTCCTGGTGAAATATTAAAACATAAAAAACTAACAATGGAAAGCTTATTAATTCAGTTTTCAGATGATATTCAAATTTCAATTGAAAAAAAAAATTGCCCCTTATGACTGTTTTGTGGTTCAGGTCACATTTGTCAAAGAAATAATGCAAAATATAGTTTCATGGCTGATTTTCATAATTCACCATTGAAATTATTGCTCACGTAAGATGTATACAAGAAAAGTCTTGGTTACATATGTAACCTTCATTTCCTGATGGAGGGAACAGAGACTTTAGGATGTGACTGATAAATTGGTATCTGAGAGCCCCAATCACCTTTGCGTGACCAAATGAGGATACACACAGGTAATAAGCCTGGGGTCAGATACCTTCGCATATCTGAATTCGGAAGGGTGATGGAGGAAATCCACCCAGGGTTTGCCAGACGGGGAACTTAGCTGGGGAACAGGATAAGCACCCGTATCCCATCGTAGGAAGGGAGTGGTGCTGCAAGTGAGACTCTGAGCTGCTCTTCATAAACACTAGCCAATTCACAACACTCTCGAAGAGACCGGCTACACCTAGAAGCTGTGGAAGCTGTGGAAGTATTAGGTGTCGCTCTCGCAGCTCTGCAAATGTCTGTCATAAAGCACCATGCACTAATCCCTAGAAGGAGGCAAGAATCCACATGTAATGAGCTCTCACTTCAAGGTGCACGGCTCATCTTGGAATTGATATCCCAAGATGAAAATGTCCACTCTCCAGTGGGCCAACCTTTGATGAATACCAAAACAGACTAAGAGTTGTTCTGAGGACTGAAGCTCTATGTACTTTCCATGTAAATACTTAAGGCACGAATGGGACACATCAGGGCAAGAGCTGGGTCTGCCTCCTAAAGGGAATAGTGGGGACTTTGGGAACACTTTGGCCATGGTCTCAAGATTACTCGAGAGTCAAGCAGCCCAAAGTCCAGGCACTATTTGTTGACCGAAAATGCCTGCAGGTTGCCCACATTGTTGATAGAGATACAGATGTGGTCATTAAGAATGCACATTTTTTTCACACAGCATCCTGCAATTTGTCACATGTGATCATGGAGCGCCCTGCAGGCACTTTCAGTTTTTTTTAAACAATATTGTGCTTCACACAATATCCACTAGGCAGTGCAAGGAACAACATTTGGTAGATAAACACTGGGGACAGATCAGACTGCTTTAATTGAGGATTAGTTTTCTGATAGTGTTTGATGAAATAGCCTTTTTAATATTAGAATCTCACTTTAAAATATTATTATATTTATTATATTTAATTATAAATAATAAAAATAATTAAAAAGGACTTGGAAAATCCAATTAGGTTTTTATTATTTGGCCACTACAGTATAAACAGTATATAGCTAGTCAGGTCAACAAGCTGATTTACGTAGTCTTACTAAAAGTTAATTAAAATACTGTACAATTATTTGAGTGATGTCAAAGTAGTCATTCGTGCATATTTGCACAGTTTCATATTTTGTTTTTGATTTGATGGTTTATTTTCACGTTTTAAGCTGTCAATATACAAAAATACCTATATGAATGATGTTCTACAGTTATGATCAAAAACAACAATTTAAGTTCTAATGCTATTTTATAACAATGCCACTCAGTCAGGTGTGCCAAAACCCTTTTAAAAACATCAATATTGCATAACAAATAAATAAACAATTCCTTTCCAAAACTGTGGTTGTAATATTATTTTAGGATTTTTGTGAGGACCATGCTCTGAATAATTTTTTACCTCTATTTGGTTGACAGTTATTTTATTCTTTCCATTTTTTTTTTCAAGTGTTTTGAATGTATTTCTCCTCTTTTTGCTTATTTTATCATCTTTAATGGTGTATTTTGATGTTTTATTTGTTTATGTAAATCGCTATTAATATTATATTATAATACAATTATTAAATTGGCTTGCAGTTAAATATTAAATATTGATATAGCTGTAATTTTCTTATTAAAATCACAAAAATATATAAATGTCAATGTCATTAAAATCTGTACCGTTCAGCTTCCATGTTAAAGGCTGAAAATGCGAAAATGCTCGTCATTTATATAGCCTGAACTTTAGACAGTTTTAGTAGTGAGGGGAAATATAGCCTGTAAAGCCTGTATAGCTGTTTATAGTGTTTAAAAAAAGATCTTTTTTTTTTTCTTCCAAAATCACACATTTTTAACATTGCAGTATACATTTTAATATAACTTGAAAAAAAAAATACTTTAATTTATTTAAATCGTTTATGGTTTTCCTTTAATTTAATACATTTTGCCAAAATGATATAAGACGCGATGCTTTACTGACAGGAGCGAAAGGAAGTGTGGCAGATTGACCAAGGGAGGTTGAGCTTTCTCCTGCGCTACGTGACTGATCTGTTGCTAACACCAAGAAACATAAAGATCTGGGGCGGAGAGGAAGACCCATCATGTAACCAGTGTGGATCAGTCTCCTGTACACTGAACCATATCCTGACTGGTTGTCCAAAGAAATTAGCAGAAGGGCAGTACAGATGGAGCCACGACAGGGTCCTTACAGAAATTGACAAATGGATGAGGCAAGAAGACAAGGCTTATAAGACTGGCACGGTCTCCAAGAACCCACCCTCTTCCTTTCAACGAGCCTCTGACTGGGAGTTGAGAATGGACCTGAAGAGGAAGCTTGTCTTCCCACAGGATTTCGCAGTGACCTCCCTCCGACCAGATATGGTCTTTAAACCATCATAGTTGCTGAGCTCACGGTGCCCTGGGAAAAGAGGTTAGCCACGTCCTACCAACTGAAAAAAGCAAAGTACCAGGACCTGCTTGACGAAGCTGTTGTAAAAGGGTGGCATGCAACCAACTACCCTATCAAAGTCAAACTCAAAGTTGGCTGCCGTGGGTTCACAGCAAAATTGGTGCACTATTTCCCCCAGCGGCTGGGCCTGGAGTCTGATCAGCTGAGGAAAGCCCCCAGGGATATAACTGCAGCAGCTGGGTCCAGCTCAAGACGGCTGTGGCTGAAGAGATCCCACAGGTGGAACCCTTCTGCAGGTGAGGACTAGTCTTCAGTGCCCCACTCAGGTGAGGTGTTCAGGTTAAGAGACCCTGAGAAATACCATCTCCGAAAATGATCTACATCACCTTAGTTAGTGTAGTTCCTACAGTTGCAGCTCGTGGCAAAGCATCTCTAAAGCTTATTTCACGCTTTGACAAGACGGCAAATATTGTAGTCTAACAGACAGGCTATGACTTTTTTTAGGACCTCTGTAAATGATCACATTCAAAAATAAATTTGTAGTCTTAATGCCTAATCTGCTGTCTAAAACTTCTCGTGTGTGCATGTATAATTAACTTTAGACAGAATGTGCGAGAACGTTTATTATCCCTGGAGTGAAAATGATTCCTGCGAGATGCTTCTGAAGTGAATGAGAGAGTTGTGAGTGAGGGCGCAGCCTCTGCCGTGTTGGCAGATCCAGCTATTATACTGGTCTTTTCCAAGTAATTTGCAGTTTAGGGTTAGCAATATCTTTATCTTATTTATTAACAAAAGATTTGAAGTAATTATTATATATATATATTTTACAATACCCTATTTATATAGCTGGTTTTCATATTTAATCTGTATCTATCTGTATTTTATGCTCTACTGTTAGTGTTATCTAGTAGCACACCAAGAGTCTGAGAGTAACACAATTTCAATTCTCTTCAATTCTCTGTATTTATGTACTGTATCTTTGGAAGAACTGACAATAAAGCAGACTTTGCTGTATTTTTGTGCTATTAAGCTGGAACCTGTCTGATTCCTAGTCATTGTTTAAGGAAAAAGGAACAAAATGAAAAACTGACAAAACTGGTTTGTGGAACATTAATTTCCACCTCACACATGCGAATAAAGGCAGGGAAACTTCCACGGAGGTATATTTAAAATCTGATACATTTAAAAGTAAAAATTTTTTTTTTATAAAATAATAGTATCAATATCAATAATAATAAATCTTACAGCTAAGATTCATTTAAAAGATGCCCAGACAAGCATTATGGATTTTTATTTATCAGTTAAAACACTCGATCAGATGAATAACATTTCATATGAATAATACTTAATTGTCCTTTTATTGTAAAAGTTCAACAGCAGCCAAAGTAAATGTGAAGACAAACATCTTGCAGTGATGTCACATCACCCTCGACTGTAACAGCTCAAGGAGTGATTATTGTCTGATCTGTGCACCTTCTGGTAATGATTTTCTAATAAGGAGAAATGAGAAACAGCTTAATTTTTTCTCTCTCGTTTTGTTTAAGGCTACCTTAGCACTAATGTGTTTTCATTTTTAAATGCATAACTTGTCATTTCATTTGTTTGTGAAATGGAAAAAAAATTTATTAAGCTAGATGTTTTTTTTTTTTTTTTTCGTGGGTAAAAACAAATAATCTTAGACTATGCTTTAATATTTCTTTCACATGCGTGTGGCATTAGGCCCCTTTCTGATATAGATGAACTCTTCAGGGCCGCTCATGCACAAATGCATAAGCTCATTTTTATCCACAAACCAAAAATACGAAAAAAAATATAGCTTTATTTATGTTCTTCAGACAGAACAAAATAATAATAGTGATGATGATAGTAATAATAATAATAAAACTGTATATGAAATATTTTTGTTCGTATTTAAAGCTGCAGTAGGTAACTTTTGTAAAAATATATTTTTTACATATTTGTTAAACCTGTCATTACGTCCTGACAGTAGAATATGAGACAGATAATCTGTGGAAAAAATCAAGCTCCTCTGGCTCCCCCCAGTGGCCCTATTGCCATTTGCAGAAATTCATTCGCTCCTGGTAAAAAACAACCAATCAGAGCTGCGGTCCGTAACTTTGTTTGTGTTCAAAATGTAGAAAAATGTATATAATAAGCGAGTACACCATGAATCCATTTTCCAAACCGTGTTTTTAGCTTGTCCTGAATCACTAGGGTGATTCAGGACACTTCAACCGCTCGAACCAGGGGTTGAAGCGGTGTATAGCGGTCAAACTCTATAACAAAAATGATAAGGACCATTGCCTCCAACATCAATAACTGTAAAGCTTTTGCACAATTTTTCACTTCAGTTATCATGTATGATTTCTTGTATTGGAAATTAAATTACTCCAAGCTAATTGAATATTTTGAACCAGCACTTTATACATAAAAGGCATTTGGGTAGTAAATGATACATTAACTAGGGTTTATAATTGTTAAATAATTCACAAGTACATTAAAGTAGTCTAAAGATGTGGATTTTCAATGTTTGTAGAGATGAAAATATACAAAACGTTACTTTTTTTATTTTTTTTTATTGGAACAACATTACAACTAAACAAGGTACATAAACACTATTCAGAAAATATCCGCACTTATTCAGCCTTGGTTGAGCATAAATACAAAATGTTGCTTAATATTTCCTATCAGTTCAGTGTCTGTGGACACAGGGCCAGGGCCTGAGCCATATCAATTCAAGCTGCTGGCTCAAACTGTGGTCTTATCTCCCTCATCGTGAATGGGACTGCATCACTTCTCAGCACGAGCTGTGTGGAGAAGCCCATTTCCACCTCCATTGCTTTGGAAAAGCAATCCCGTGTAAAATGCAGTTTGCACACTCCAGCTCTAGGCGGGAAACCGCGGTCTTCCAGGCCAAGTGCATGCAACCATTGGCGCCTAATGGTTTTATTCTGCCAGGGGCTTGGTAACTCGTACAGAAGGGCGTGGTGAGCTGGAAATTGCTTAAGTCACCTGCCGTCCCACAGAGAACACGTGATCATGCTGGATACACACTTCACAAAATCTCACAGCTCGATTCGACTAAGTTTGCAAGGTTTGTGAAATTAAATGTTCATTAGTCATTCAAATGTTTCTTTAAATTATATAAATATGTATTTACTTAATGCTGATGTCAAACGAGAAAGTATTACAATGTTTGCCTTTTCCATTAATAATAGGCCTAATATAAAAGCAATCGTTATGATACTTTCTGTTTACATTAATTCCTTTGTTCAACTGTTCTATCTGATTATTAGACAGACTTCTATCTGTGTTAGACAGAACTGGTAACAACAACAGCGAACAAGAGAGAGAGAGTGAGCACTGTGGCCGATATATCAGCCATGGCGATATATCGATCGACCACAAATATATACCATTAGTTTATAGATTTGATCAATTGATTTGATTTAATCAAGGTGTGTACTGTAGGCCATTTGATAAACATGAAAAAAAGTGAAATAAAGAAAAAAAGTCAAAGAAAAATATATTTGACCGTTACGTATTAATAATCATTGCAGTCTTTGCTGAACAAAAGGGAAATGCTTGCTCGCTAAACAATTTATATTAAATAAAATGTAATCCACATCTAATCACATTACTTTTATACTAAGCGTTTGTTAGTTTGGCTCTCTTGCACATGTTTAGTGTAAGTTTTTTTATTTTATTGTTAATATATTTTTTTTTTTTTTTTGTTTTGTTGGAGAAAAAGCTTAACATAAAAGATTATGGAAACTCGTGTTTACAGGCGTTCTGCTGCTTCAGTATAGTACAGTATGTAACATGACTGCCCCTACTGATCTTGTCTTTCCTGTGCTAAAGCATTCCCTGTGGTCCCACGTGCAACACGTAATCCTTTTCCTCTGAACGCACATTCTTATTGGCCACAACTGTAAGCACAGTAAGGAGCACTGTCTTAAGAGAAAGTAACTTAAGCTCAACTGGCTGCAAGGGTTTAAAGGAATCTCTCTGTAAGCACTTAAGACTAGAGAGAGATCCCAAGAGGAAAAGTGGAGAGGTCAAGGAGGGTTTAACCTCCTCACGCCCCTCTGGAACCTGATGACCAGATTGTGTTTCCCCAAGGACTAACTGTCTACTGCATTTGTGATATGTGCCATGTGGCGATAGCAAGATACACCTCGAGATTAGAGGAGGAGAGCCTTCGCTCCAACCCTCCCTTTAGAAAGCAATGCTGATCAGACATCTGGGCAAAGTTCTCGACAGCCCCATGCAGCCCCCAAATACCCTAGATTTCCCCTAATGGCTCTTTCCAATAAGTCAGTTTACATTCTGGTATGCTAAGGAAGAAGCTCAGATTACATAGTAAGAAAGAAAAATAGACTGTTTTACAAAACTATTACTAAATTCACAACCATTTTGGCCAATGTGACCCCACCCAATGAAGAATTAAGGCCAATCTTAACAGAAAACAGGACTTAAATAATTAGAAAATACCTGCACAGTGCTCAGGATTAGTGATGTATTTATGGTGAAACCAACAACATGATGCACTAGTTTTTAAAAGTACAAAGATCACAGAATCATCATATTTATAACTTATTTCTGCCATTGTTTAGTGGGACAAGCAGAAGTAGTGACAGACAAGAGATAAAACTGTTTTATACTATTATGCTGTTTACATTTCTTAAGTAATTTCGGCATACGAACCCATAACCACTATGACCATGAGAATGAAAGGTGATTTTTCATCATAGTCATTTATGATGAAGTACATTAAACTTTGATAATCACCTGATACAAGCAAACAGGTCTCAAAATAATTGCTGGCCAAACACCAAAGCATTAACTTTGGTCAATAAAATAAACATGGTTACAGGCCAGTTGGTTTTAAACTATGAAAAGCAAAACCTGGTTTGCAATGTCAGAATGATGAACATTAGGGAACCAAAAAAAAAAAAAAAAAAAAAAAAACATCAGTCAGCAGGTTTAACTTCTTTTACATTTAGATGGTTGTCTGGAAACTGAAGCTTTTCCTTTATTGTGTGCCAAAAGAAATATTGGTTTTGCCTTTGAGCCAACAAGATGAAAATATGAGGAACAAAATCACAATGGAATAGTTTTCCGTGAGTATTGTTTTACAGACAGATTAATAGTGTTTGTATGCTTGTGCTGTTTTATACAAATATACATGGTAAGTGACTAATTTGTCAAATAATTCATATAGTTTCATCGATGATTTTTACAATTCACCAGTGAAATTACTGGTCCTATAAGATATAAATACACTAGAAAGTGTGTATTTTAAATAACTGATAATATACCCAAATAAAAGTGTATACAAATCTTTCTGATGCAACAAAATCTATGTAAAAACATCTGTGAAGATCAGATATAGCAACGTAGAGTAAAATGTATAAATAAACTAAAATAATTTCAATATCAGCTATGCATAGAAACAAAACACCTCAAATGTATATTTAAAAAAGAATTAAGCATGCAATTAGAAACTATATCTTTATACTATATCTTATATTTTGTTTCTTTACTCTGTCATGTATTCCTTTACATTGGCATTGTTGGTATTCTTCCTCATTTTATGAAAGCATGTCTTTTTAACAAACTGAACAAACAACAAACAACCTCATTGTAAAAGTCCCTAGTTCCCTATCATAGGTCACTTCGATGCTGCGGTGACGTCACCACGTATGGGAACACCTCCGGTGTGACGAATGTCTGAAGCCCTATACCATCCCGCCAATCCTATTGGCCAAATGGCGCATAGCACCACCCTACGCATGTGCACGCATGATATACCTGGGTGCAGCGCGCCATTTCGCTCAGATTTCATTCCTTCAGGAATAGCGAATCATCTGTGCCCTATCATCTCGCGTTCTCCAGCGATCTCTTCGAGCAGTGTTAACTCCTCTTCGCGGACGCGATGAGTTTTCGCAAATGCAAGGAGCCATGTACCAGGTACATCACGGCGGGGGACACTCATGACAGGTGCGTAGTATGTCTTGGTTTACATCACGCACAGGCGGCGCTTAGCGGCCTTTCTTCCTGTCCCCATTGTGATGGCCTGCGGCTCAGAGTACTGCGCTCTAGGGTGGAAGTATTCTCTAATGTCGCCCTCGAGTCTAACCCCCGTCAGGTCACCTCTGCGACTGCCGAGGCACCGCACGAGGCGAGGGCCTGGGGTGACACGTGCGACATGGACTTCGTGGACAGCGCAGCGCTGGAATATTCTCCACATCGCTCGCTCTCCCCTACCCTGCTGCAGAATAAAACTTATACTGAGCCTGTCGTCTTCTCTAATGAGGATTTACTTCCCACACCGGAGGCATGGGCCGCCATCTCCTTCGGTTGTGGACGCTATGACGACGATGTTTTATCCACCGCGGCCTCGGGGTCTGAGGACTTCGCGACCGACACTAGCCCTCTTCCTCCTAGCGGACAGGAGAGGCGTGTTTCCCCCTCCTACAGTGAGCTGTTTGATGTGGTTTCTCGTGCGGTGGGTAAATTGGGGCTAGACTGGGAGGTTGATAAGGCCGAGGCCCAACCTTCTTCTAAGCTGGACGACCGTTTTCTAACTAGTCGGACACCTACACAGCCCCGGAGGCCTTTACCTTTTTTCCCGGACCTCCACCAGGAGGTTTCGAGGCCCTGGAAACAGCCGTTTTCGGCGCGGATCACTAATGCTGCGGCCGCGGATTTCGCCACCGTTTCTGATATGGCGAACCATGGCTACACTATGATGCCCCCGGTGGAAGAGACTCTCGCCGAACACCTTGCGCCTAGTTCGGCCGCGGCATGGAAGTCTCGCCCCCTTCTTCCTTCGAAGGCGTGTCGAGTCACGTCTAGTTTGGTGGGTAAATCCTACATGGCGGCTGGTCAAGCGGCTGCTTCACTCCACTCTATGGCGGTCCTTCAGGCCTACCAAGCGGAGTTATTGAAGGAATTGGATGAAGGTTAGGGCATCACACCGGAGGCAGTGAAAGAACTTCGCAGAGCTACGGATTTGGCGCTACGTGCTACCAAACATACCGCTCGTGCAGTGGGCCGTACTATGGCCGGTTTGATTTCGGTTGAGCGCCACCTCTGGCTTAATCTCACCGATATTAAGGATAAGGATAAATCTTTCCTTATGGATGCCCCTGTCTCCAGGGATGGGTTGTTCGGTGAGGCTGTCACGTCAGTAGTGGAGAAGTTCAGGGCAGCGAAACAGCAATCAGCCGCTTTCCGCCAGCTGATTCCCCGCAGACCCAGGGAGGTTGAACGCCGGCAAGCGCCCGCGCGTTCTCGCTCAACCTCCTCTCACCGCCAGCGAGCAGCCTCTCGAGAGGAACCCACACCTATGGCGCCTCCTCGTAAGGATTGGGGCCCTAGGGTTTTTCCTCCGGCGCACCAGCGTCAACGTAAAAGATTGAACCTGACCTCGACGGCTAAAGCCTCTCGTTCTCGGGTACCGAATAGCAGCTCCTGATCTTTTTGCTGCTTGCCAGGGACTGTGCCCTCCGCTAGAGAGCGCTGTCGGACCGCTTTCGCGCATCCTACACTCTCATTGCAGTCCCCATGCTCAAACATTGACTGTCTCGCCGCAAACAGCGCCTCGAGCAGCATTGGATCGAGCTGTAATGACAGACGCTCCCTCAGACACTCTGCGCAATCCTGCTTTCGGAGTTCGAGGGACGACTCAAGGACCCTACACAAACGGCCCGTTTATGACGGCTCGCGCAGCCGCCGCTTTTTCGCTAGCGGCAGAGCCCGATGTTCCATCTGTTGGCCTAATTCCTGCCGTGGACACGTTTCAGGATTATACTCAACGGAACGCAACGACTCTGGCGCATACGCTTCCCCGGTGCACGAACACCACAGGTTTTTCGTGTCCGCTCGTTTTAACGCGTATGACAGCGTTGCAGGGAGCGGAAGTTTTGAAACCGCTAATTTGTTTCGGGCCGCGTGGGAACGCTTGCCCGGCATTTCTCAATGGGTGTTACGCACGGTTTGTCACGGATACACCATTCAGTTTCGGAAAGGCCCGCCTCCTTTCCGCGGAATTCTTTCCACTACGGTGAAGTCTACGGAAATGGCGGTGCTGCGACAGGAAATGTCAGCTCTGCTGAGCAAAGGGGCTATAGAAGAAGTACACCCCTCTCAGATGGAGACAGGTTTTTACAGCCGTTATTTCGTGGTACCGAAAAAAGACGGCGGATTACGGCCCATTCTGGATTTACGCCGTCTGAATCTTGCACTCAGACCGAGCAAATTCAAGATGTTGACGGTGAAATCTATTCTGTCTCAGATCCGACCAAACGATTGGTTTATTACGATCGATCTGAAGGATGCGTATTTCCATATTCAGATCGTCAAGAGACACAGGAAGTTCCTCAGATTCGCTTTAGAGGGCAAAGCGTATCAGTACCGCGTTCTTCCCTTTGGTTTGGTTTTAGCGCCCCGTACTTTCTCAAAATGCATGGACGCAGCTCTGGCCCCGTTGCGGCTCCAGGGCGTTCGTGTGTTGAATTATTTGGACGATTGGCTGGTGCTAGCGCAATCGCGGACTCAAGCACACTCTCACCGAGATCTTGTGCTGAATCATTTAAACAGCCTGGGCTTACGCACAAATTTCAAGAAAAGTGTTTTAACTCCCTCTCAACAGATAACTTTTCTGGGAATAGATCTGGACTCTCGCGCGATGACAGCAAAGCTTTCTCTCCCGCGCGCTCAGTCGATTGCGTCATGCGTGCGGCACTTCAAAGCGGGTCGCACGGTGACCGTGAGATTGTGCCTCAGGCTCTTGGGTCTAATGGCAGCAGCATCCCCCGTGATTCGTCTGGGATTGCTTCAAATGCGCCCCTTTCAGTGGTGGACAAAAAGGCGGAATATTTCACCCCGTTGTCTCCCGCATCGCACGATTTCGGTGACACGGCGGTGTGTGATGTCGCTAAAATTTTGGATGTCAACCGAATTTCTCCTGTCAGGAGTTCGACTGGGAATGTATGCTTTCCGAGAGACTGTCACGACGGACGCGTCTTTGACTGGTTGGGGAGCTGTGTGTCGAGGGCGACCAGCCCACGGAGTATGGACAGCGGCTCAGAGCGGCAGGCACATAAACAGACTGGAATTACTGGCAGTTTTTCTGGCTCTCCAGTATTTCACGGATCTGCTGATCGGCCGTCATGTGCTGCTCAGATCAGACAACACAGCGGTTGTGTCTTATCTGAACCATCAAGGAGGATTGCACTCTCGCCCCCTGTGCAGGCTGGCGAGGCATGTTCTTCTGTGGTCTCGGGACAAATTTCTGTCGATCCGGGCCATTCATGTCCCCGGACGATTGAATTTCGGAGCGGACTTGCTATCCAGACAGGCTCTGGAACAGGGAGAATGGCGATTACACCCCCAGACGGTGGATCTTTTATGGCGGATATTCGGCAAAGCGAAAGTGGATTTATTAGCGTCGAGCATGACTACGCATTGCCCGCTATGGTTCTCCCTACGCTCCCCATCGCCCCTGGGCGTGGATGCGTTAGCTCACAGCTGGCCCAGGACCAGTCTGTATGCTTTTCCTCCGATTCGTTTTATCCCAGCGGTATTATGCAGAATACGGCGGGACAGAGTGGAACAGCTGCTGCTGGTGGCTCCGCGATGGCACACGCAGCCATGGTTTGCGGATCTGATCAGTCTGCTAGCGGGCTCTCCGTGGGAGATTCCCCTCAGACAGGATTTATTATCACAAGCACAGGGGCTGATTTGGCACCCGAGGCCAGATCTGTGGAAACTGTGGGCGTGGCCATTGAGCGGAGTGCATTAGTATGTCCCGGTCTTTCTGTTGAAACCACTGAGACTATATTGAATTCTAGAGCAGCTTCTACGAGACGCTTATATGCTTTCAAGTGGAGACTGTTTACAGCCTGGTGTGGCAATCATAATGTGGATCCAGTTTACTGCCCAGTGGCTTCAGTGCTGGAGTTCCTCCAGGAGCGTTTTTCGGATGGCGTTACACCAGCCACTTTAAAGGTTTACGTGGCAGCCATTTCAGCTTACCACGAATACATAGGCGGTGCCTCTGTGGGGCGTCATCCATTAGTTTCTCGTTTCATACAGGGTGCGCGACGGCTGAGGCCTTTCCGCCCTGTGCGAGTTCCTTCATGGGATTTATCCATTGTGTTGCTAGGTTTATCAGGGCATCCGTTTGAGCCCTTGGAGACCGTATTGGATAAATTCCTGACACTGAAGACACTTCTTCTCATGGCTTTATCCTCCCTCAAGAGAGTTGGGGATTTACAGGCTCTTTCTGTTTCACCCTCATGCATGGAATTTGCACCGGGCTCTGTGAAGGTGCTGCTGCGGCCCAGGCCTAACTATGTTCCTAAGGTCGCATCTAACCCCTTTCGCTTTCAGCAAGTGGTTCTGGAAGCTTTTTCACCTGCTGAGGCTGGGTCAGGAGATCTAAGTCTTTGCCCTGTGAGAGCTTTAAAGACTTATGTGGATCGTACAGCCCCTTGGCGTGAATCTGACCAGCTGTTTGTCTGCTTCGGACATAAAAGTAGGGGCCATGCGGTTACAAAGCAGCGCATGTCCCATTGGCTGGTGGAGGCAATTTCTTTGGCCTATGAGGCGCGCGGACTCGCTTCGCCCTTAGGAATTAAGGCTCATTCCACTCGAGCTGTAGCTTCTTCTCAAGCTTTTCTCAGTGGATCTTCTATGGATGATATCTGTGCTGCGGCAGGATGGTCCTCACCGAGCACTTTTATCAAGTCCTACAGTCTGGATGTGAGGATGGCCCCTGGCTCCCGGGTTCTCTCCACTTGAGCAGATGCTTCCTCGGATCTCAGTTATCAGGTACGTCAGGCGTTTTGGTATATCGTTCCCATACGTGGTGACGTCACCGCAGCATCGAAGTGACCTATGATAGGGAACATCTCGGTTACGTATGTAACCTTGGTTCCCTGAATAGGGAACGAGATGCTGCGGTTCTGGCCGTTCCGTACCTTGATAATTCTTCATCTTCAGTCATGAAATCTGAGCGAAATGGCGCGCTGCACCCAGGTATATCATGCGTGCGCATGCGTAGGGTGGTGCTATGCGCCATTTGGCCAATAGGATTGGCGGGATGGTATAGGGCTTCAGACATTCGTCACACCGGAGGTGTTCCCATACGTGGTGACGTCACCGCAGCATCACGTTCCCTATTCAGGGAACCAAGGTTACATACGTAACCGAGATGATTTCCCCTTATGGCTCTTTTGCATTAAGTCAGTTCACATTCTGGTATGCTTAGGAATAAGCTGCTATTTATATATATATATAAAAAAAGAGTTAGCCATCAGTTCACTAGGCAAGGCAGGGCAAGGCAAGTTTATTTATATGGCACATTTCGTACACAATGGTAATTCATAGTGCTTTACATAAAAGAAAGTAAAATAATTATGAAGAAAAATAATAACAAAAATAAAACAAGCAATTTTAAAACTTTTTAAATTATTAGAAAATGATTTTACATAAAATAAAATAAAAAAAAACAGTGAAAATGTAGTGCAATAAGTTTGGACATTGCACAGTGCTCATTCAATAAATGCACAGCTAAACAGATGGGTTTTGAGTCTAGATTTAAATGTGACTAGTGTTTTAGCACATCTGATTTCTTCTGGAAGCTGATTCCAACTGCGGGCAGCATAGTAACTAAAGTCGGACTCACCTTGTTTTGTGTGAACCCTTGGTATTTCTAACTGACTCGATCCTAATGATCTGAGTGCTCTGTTAGGCTTATATTCAGTGAACATATTTGCAATATATTTCGGTCCTAGGTCATTAAGTGACTTATATACGAGTAAAAGTACTTTAAAATCAATCCTAAATGTAACTGGAAGCCAGTGTAAGGACCTGAGGACTGGTGTGATATGCTCAGATTTTCTGGTTCTAGTCAGAACCCTGCAGCAGCGTTCTGGATGAGCTGCAGCTGTCTAATGGTCTTTTTGGGAAGGCCAGTGAGGAGCCCATTACAATAGTCCACCCTGCTGGTGATAAAGGCATGAATAAGTTTCTCCAAGTCTTGACTTGAAATAAAACATCTAATTATTGCAATGTGTTTTAGATGATAGTATGCTGATTTAGTTACTGCTTTGACATGACTACTGAAACTAAGGTCTGTCTCCAGAATCACACCAAGATTCCTGACTTGATTTTTAGTTGTTTGACCCCTAGAGTCAAGGTATGCATTCACCTTGAACACTTCATCCTTGTTTCCAAATGCAATTACTTTTTTTCATTCCAAATGCAATGACTAGAGTGTTTTTTCCTTGTTTAACTGAAGAAAGTTCTGGCACATCCAACTATTAATTTCATCAATGCATTGGCAGAGGGAGTCAATGGGGCTGTAGTCGTTTGGAGATAAGGCTAGGTAAATCTGGGTATCATCAGCATAGCTGAATGAATTTGGTTCTTTCTCATTATTTGACTTAGTGAAAGCATATACAGGCTAAACAAGAGCGGTGCAAGAATTGAGCCTTGTGTGACTCCGCATGTCATGGACGTCCACTTAGACTTATGCTCTCCTATACTCACATAATAGCCTCTCCCTTCTAAGTCTGACCTGAACCATTTGAGTACCATCCCAGAAAGCCCGACACAGTTTTCCAGTCTCTCTAGTAGTATGTTATGATCAACAGTGTCAAACACAGCACTGAGATCTAGCAATACCAGCACCAATATTTTGCCAGAGTCACAATTTAAGCGATTTTATCATAATGAGTGCTGTCTCTGTGCTGTGATGCGGTCGAAAACCAGATTGAAAATTGTCCAGGTATCGATTTGAGTTTAAGTATTTGTTCAACTGATTAAAAACTACCTTTTCTATAATTTTGCCTATAAAAGGAAGATTAGATATTGGTCTAAAATGGTGTTATTAAGATTGCTCTTTTTCAGCAGGGGCTTAACAACTGCAGTTTTTAAGGAGTTTGGAAATGTCCCAGAAAGAAGTGAGGCGTTCACCACTTCTAAAAGATCTGTCTTCCAGAATTTTGCTATCAATTGTTTCAAAAATAGACATAGTATATTTTTGATATTGTGGCCTAATCTGTCTGACCTCTGTATTACTTCAGGATGTGATAATGATATTCCTGATATTGATGATCTTCTCAGAAAAGAAAGAAGCAAACTCATTGCATTTGCTGTCTGAGAGCATTTCATTCGGAATCTGACTTGGGGGGTTTGTCAGTCTCTCAACAGTGACAAAAAAAGCACTAGTGTTATTTAAGTTACCGTTTATAAGGTATGAGAAGAAATTCTGTCTATCTGTGGCTAGTTTCACATTAAAAGCATGAAGGCTGTCTTTATAGATGCTATAGTGAATTTCAAGTTTTGTCTTCTGCCACATCCACTCAGCTTTTCTGCATTGTCTTTTCATAGTTTGAACTGCTGTTCATCTTCTCCAAACTGATTACTGTATGTTTGTTTTCTTACCGACTATTATTGGAACAATATCATCAATAACATTCTTAACTTTTGAGTTAAAGGAATCAAGGAGAGTATCAACAGAGTCTGCAGAAATGCTTGGTGTTAAAGATATAGCCTCCATAAATAGTACACTTGTGTTCTCGTTAATGCATCTCCTTCTGACAGAGACAGATCTAGATTCAGTGGTAGCATACATTAAAATATCAAATAAAATACAGAAGTGATCAGATAGTGCTATGTCCTTAATAACAAAGCCTGGAGAGTATTTTGGAGGCCTGTAAATAATAATAAACAGAATGCGTGGGGCACCTTTTAGCACAATCCCTAGATATTCGAAAGACAAGTACTGACCAAATGACACTTGCTTGCATTGATAGACATCTTTAAATAGAGCAGCTACACCCCCACCTCTCCTAACAGTCCTGCAAACACTCATGTAAGTGAAGTTAGGAGGGGTTGCTTCATTGAGGACTGTTGCACTGCAGCTGTCTTCAAGCCATGTTTCATTTAGAAACATAAAATCCAGATTGTTTGTGGTTATAAATTCATTGATTAGAAATGATTTATTTTTTATTGAGCGAATGTTTAAAAGTGTTAACTTGATGGCAGTGCTTTGTGTCTTACCATCAATCTTAGTTTGATGCATAATAGGCCGCAGATTAGATGAGTTTGCCCTTCGGCTTGAGAAGGCCTTAGACTTTCTATCACGTGATAAAACTGAAATAGAGAAAGCTACAAGCACAATGGGTGTCATGGTTTACGCTGCCGGAAGAAACACGGAGCCGAGGATAAACGAAATAAGGCTTTTAATATATACAACTCATGGAGCACAGCGATAGACACACGTAAGTGAGTGAGTTAGTTAGTAGCAAGTAGCCAGTAGACCCGACAAAACAGAACTGAAAGGACAAGGCTTATGTACAAAGGATAATGGGGAAACACAGGTGGATGGAATAACTAAATTAACAGGGACATGGAACACATGAGGAAAAGAATAGACACACCTGGGAACTAATCAAACCAAACACGGAAGACAGAAACTGGGTCACAGGGGCAAAAACACTAAATGAGTCCAGGTGTGTGACAGTACTCCCCCCTCCCTGTAGGTGCGTCCTCGCACCGTAGAAACAACCAAGGGAGGCGTGTGTGGGAACTTGGGAGGAGGTTCCGGTGGAGGACGGACTCCCAGGAGGGGGCCAGCAGACAGGGACCACGGAGGAAGGAGCCAGGGAGGAGACAGGAGCAGGAGGAGCCAGATGGTCCACCAGAGACCAGCCAGGACGGAGATCCAAGGTGGAGTCGACGGCGGGAGGAGCCATGGTGAAGGAGGGGTCGACGACACCAGGGGGCCGACAGGCGGAGACTGCACCGGTGGGTGAGGAGCCCAAGATGGAGCAGCACAGCCGCAGAGCCAGGGGGACGTCGAGGATCCGGAGGGCCTAGGTGGAGCAGAAGGCTCAGGCGACCAAGGCAGAGGCAGGGTCCTGGCAGACCGCTGTGGAGCCGGAGCGACCGAGGATGGAGGTGGAACCGGAGGGAAGGAGGAGCCTGACAAAGCCGGAGGGATGGAGTGACGAGGTGGAACCAGAGGAGAGGAGTTCCGAGGCGGCGGATGGTCGACGACTGACCAAGGTGCAGCCGAAGGGACGAGGGAGCCCGGTGGAGCAGGTGGGATGACAGGCCACGGTGGAGACGAGGGAGCTAAGAGCCAAGGCGGAGCCGCTGGGTCGAAGGACCGAGGAGGAGTCCAGGGCTCGGAGGCTGGAGGCGGAGACAGGGCCTTAACGCGCCAAGGCAGAGCTGGAGACTGGCAGTCCAGTGGCGAACCATCGCGCCCCGATGGCGCGGACTGAGGGTGAGCTGCGGGACTGACTGGCACCAGCAGGGATGGCGAGGAACTGTCTGGTCTAGGAGGAGGACAGAGAGGAAGGATGGGAGGAAGGACAGGAAGATCAGGGCTGGACGGAACCAGCGAAAGTGGAGTAGAGGGACCAGCAGGTTTGGGAGGAGGTGGGAGAAGGAGGCTGGGAGGGAATACAGGAGACACAGAAGGTTCAGGGCTGGGGGGATCCAGCGGAGACACAGAAGGTTCAGGGCTGGGCGGAACCAGCGGAGACACAGAAGATTCAGGGCTGGGCGGAACCAGCGGAGACACAGAAGATTCAGGGCTGGGCGGAACCAGCGGAGACACAGAAGATTCAGGGCTGGGCGGAACCAGCGGAGACACAGAAGATTCAGGGCTGGGCGGAACCAGCGGAGACACAGGAAACTCAGGGCTGGGCGGAACCAGCGGAGAAACAGAAAATTCATGTCTGGATGGAACCAGCGGAAATGGAGCAGAGGAAATGACTGGAGGAGGTAGGAGTGGGAGACTGAGAGGGTATACAGGGGAATCAGGGCTGGACGGAACCAGCGGGGAAACAGGAAAATTAGGAATTACCTCCATAGACCAGTCCATCAGATCCAGAACTTGCTCCATATGATCTTCAGGGACTGCATACAGCTCACCCTCAGTCGCAGGAGTGTGGGCAGGGCTTTCCTCCACGCCCTCGATCTCCACTAGGACTCCCACGATGCACGGTGTTGCCGGCTCACACACCTGGTCAGTCGCGCTCTCGAGATCCTGTTCCCTGTCAGTGGATTGCTCGGGCTCTGCGGCTGCGGTGGGCTCTGGCTCCGTGCGGCGTGATGGTGGCTGGCTGGTCTCTGGGTCGGGAGTGGGGCTGGCGAAGTCCTCTATGGGGCAGACGGTGAGAGGTGAACCATTTCTCGCCAGAGTCCACTCTACGAATGCAGCGAAATCCTCCCGAGGACCATCTTCGGGCGACAACGCTCTGCACTTGGAGTTCAGGCTGGCGTTGTAGAAGGCGCAGAGCGCGTCGTCTGGGTAGCTGGTGGCATTAGCTAACAGAAGAAACCGTCTGGTGTGGTCCTCGAGAGAACGTCCTTCCTGCTCCAGCATGAGGAGGAGGAATCCGGGGCTAGAGAGGGGATCCATCAACACTACGAAACAAAAAGACTGTGAAAAAACAAAAACAAAACGGAGGGAAAAACACGCAGTTTTCTACTTTCTTTTTCAGGTCGGGTCTTCTGTCACGGTTTACGCTGCCGGAAGAAACACGGAGCCGAGGATAAACGAAATAAGGCTTTTAATATATACAACTCATGGAGCACAGCGATAGACACACGTGAGTGAGTTAGTTAGTAGCAAGTAGCCAGTAGACCCGACAAAACAGAACTGAAAGGACAAGGCTTATGTACAAAGGATAATGGGGAAACACAGGTGGATGGAATAACTAAATTAACAGGGGCATGGAACACATGAGGAAGAGAATAGACACACCTGGGAACTAATCAAAGCAAACACGGAAGACAGAAACTGGGTCACAGGGGCAAAAACACTAAATGAGTCCAGGTGTGTGACAATGGGTTTCCCGCTTGTTCTGTAGGCATTTGTGAATGTTGCTGTTATTATAGCGGGGACCCAACACATATCACGGAGAGCTGCTATCAGTTGTTTTTGGTTCACCTTCAGCAGATAGAGGGTTTGGGCCCTGGTGTTGTGACAGCGGTCGGAGAGCTCTCACAGGAACAGGGCCCACAGGCTTTGGTGGTTGGGGGGCCCGCCGTTTTTTTGTTGATATCTGCGGGCTAGCAGCGAATGAGTGGGAGAGTTTAGTCCCAACATACACCAATTCCTCCATTTTCTGTGAGAAGCACAGAAGTGGAGATGCTGGAGAGAGTGATAATGTGTCTGGTTAGATGGGCTGTGTCTCTGGTGTTTCCGGTGGCATTGATGTGTTGTCCTGGCTTCCCTGGCTGTTTTCCAGAAAGTCATCCCTGGGTGGTGAATCTTGTAGCTGTTTTGATACATCACAGTCAGTCAGTGAGGAGCTCTGTGGGCAGGGCTCAGCCAGCATAGTGTCTATCAGCAGTGATTGTTTTGGCTGCATGGTGTTATCAGTATCCTTGTGGGATATGTCAACCACATGATGACTTGGACCCGGTGTGTGTGTGCTGAATGGATTGACACACTCTGCTGAAGGATGAAGGAGGTAGATATTGTCCTTAAACACTCTAGCACCAAGTTTGTTTGGGTGGAGGCCATCTGGTTTAAACAATTGTCTATGACCCCAGAAAAGATTGAAGTTGTCGATGAAATTTACTCCTTTTATATTACAAGATCTTTGTAGCCATGTGTTCAGCCCAAGCAACCGTGAAAACATATTGTTCCCCTTGCTGGGAGTGGTCCACTGATGAACGAAAGAACATTAAATCTTTGAAGTGTTTCAAAGAGTTCAATGAAGTCCTTCTTAAGGAGTTCTGACTGCTCTTTCCGAATATCATTCTTTCACACATGGATGATGATTTTATTTGCAGTCTTGTGCTTCATCAGAATGTTCTGAAGTTCCTTGCTCACATCAGAGACCATTGCTTGAGGAAGGCAGCATGTTGTTGTAGTCCTGCTGCGGATGTTTCTGATAACAGAAATAACACAATATTAACTTCTTAATGAACTGTTGTATAAGTATCACATTTGCACTACTAGTGTGTTATTGCACGTTGCCTACTTCTCAAAAGGGCGTTTTGCCCCACATCTTGAATTTTAGTCAAATTTTCTAGGCTCCATCACGCAGTAAGTTGTTGCCCTGTCTAATATTATTCATCAATCGACTGTATGAAATGGCAGATGTTCCACGTAGGTGTTTTTTTTTTTTTTCTCCATAATTAATCAATCTAATTAACGTGTTAAATTACCAGCCCTAATCTTGTTTCCTTCTGGAGCGTCAGTGAATGTTTGAACCTTTTTTAATAGTTCTGTTTGAGTGCCTCAGTTGTACTCAGTGTGAAAAGATGTATCTCAAAATCATACAATCACTGCTGGAAAGGGTTCAAATATGCGAAAGAAGCTGGAAAACTGATGAATCAGATTTTTCTGAAGCACAGTTCTCAGTTTAACTGTTCAGAACAAACAAGGGACAAACCAGAAAGACAGCCGTGGATCATTCAGGTAACCACACACAGCATTAAGAACCATGTTCAATCAAGAATTGGGTTATTTTAATAATTTCAGCAATTTATTTTTGTTTGGTTTTGTCTTGTGGACTAAATGTAAACATATTTTATGTACAATATCTTAACCAGGACAGAACTAAATAAAAAAATAACATGCATTTAGTATTATCTCTCTTATTTTGTTAAAATGATCGACATTTTCCCAGATTCAGGTGCATCTCAATAAATTAGAATGTTGTGGAAAAGTGTATTTATTTCAGTAATTCAACTCAAATTGTGAAACTCGTGTATTAAATGAATGCAATGCACACAGACTGAATTAGTTTAAGTCTTTGGTTCTTTTAATTGTGATGATTTTGGCTCACATTTAACAAAAACCCACCAATTCACATCTCAACAAATTAGAATACTTTATAAAAACCAATAATAATAGTAAAAAATAATAAATAAATAAATAAATATAAAGAATCTTTAAAACAAGTGTATATATATATATATATATATATATATATATATATATATATATATATATATATATATATATATATATATATATATATATATATATATATATATATATATATATTGTTTAACAAAACCAGTGTGGAAACCAATTGTTCACAAACTGGATAGATCTGAGGTGCAGGGCTCGCAAAATCGCTAGTCCGACATTCCGGGGCTATTGTGTTTTCCAGTCAGGGTCAAAAATCTGCCCAACGGCTATCTTGAATAGTGATGTAAAATGTATAACTTGATTCGCTTGTATGGGTAAAACGGATTGTATTAAAGCTTGCTGATTCAAGCGTTTTAAACCATACGTGCACATTCGGCGCTTGCGTACACTCATTCAAAGCACGCACTGAGAGCAGCATTTCAGACAATGCGCGTAGACAGAACTGATTTATCTTTCGCGTATCCTTGCTTCTGAATGAACTCACACACACACAAAATGCTCTCAAAATAATTGTCTCTGCACGTATTCTCGTAAACACAGTCGGTTATGTCTTAAGTGAACACATACAGTGCAGAAAAGAAATCTCCTGTGCATTATTATATTGGATCTGTGCACTCTTTCTTAAAGGGGCAGCAGCCTTTAAATACCTTCTGTTCCATTAGTGGCACCTGCTGTCAGAGAGTGACATTTGTGTCATTCACAAACGTGAAATCGGAACATTCTGTTTTTACTTCAATTTATTAAATTAAAAAATCCAAATAACATGTATTTTGCATCTTTTTTTGGGATAGTAATTCAAATGGATTCCTCTGATTTAAAACAGAGCACAGACAATTTTTTTGTTTGTTTAAATTTGTATATATATTTTTTAGTTTTTTTTAGATTTGTTTTAAAATTTCAAGTTAGTTTTATTATGTAACATTTCAATTTCACAAATAAATATTCAGCATTTTGTCTTTTGTCTAATAATAAAATGACACATTTTCATTTATAATTTATCTTAAATCTCATTTTGTAATATATATATATATATATATATATATATATATATATATATATATATATATATATATTGTAAGAATTGTATATGTAAATTGTAAGAAAATTGCTCTTTTAAATTATAACTGATTTCAATTATACAGTGCTGCTGAAGGAAATAATATAGTGCCATTCATTTGAATTATTCAGCCTCTTTATTTGAAATACAAAAAGGAATGTAGCGAAATTTAGTATGTTTCTGAGTGGGCAAGGCAATAGCTATTTGTAATTGAATCATTTATTGTATGTTCAAGCAGGTAAACTCATGCAAGAGCTCAATGCTCCGCAAATGAAAAAAAAGACATGCAAATTGAAAAGTCACATGCAAATTAAGAAAATATCTTCATCAGTTTGACACACACATGATGAAAATACACACACAAGATGACATAACATAATATAACATAATACACACAGATCAATATTATTATTTTTTAATTTAATTTTTTAACATCCTGGCCTGTATTTCCCAAAAGAATCAGAAGCCAAAATCCCAGTTTCCACCGCAGGAACTTGCCTTAGAATTTATGTAAGCTGGTTTACTAACCTTAGCAACTTCCCTTACAAACATTAACTATGGCTTTACTATTAAAATAAATTAATAAATAAATAATAATTTCGCTACACTAACCACACTATTAAGAATAAAGGTGCTTCACTATGCCATAGCAGAACATAGCAGAAGAAGCTATTCTTCTTTTCCACTTAAAGTTTGGTCCATTCATTAAACAAATATATTGTATAATTTGGACAACTGTGCCAGTTGTTTTGGCTACTTTGATTATGTGTTGGGTGTGTCTGGATTCGTTTTGAAGCTTGGAATGCAGCAGGAAACAGCATGGAATCCCATTCTTTATATTCAAATTTAATTTCTATTGATTGGAAGATGTAAATGACATAACATTTTTTGTTGTTCATAGAAATTCTGTGGAAAAGTGATGTTCTTAAAAATAAAATTTTTAAATAAAATAACATGGACTTTCAGCCCATAGTTTCCTTAAAATATACTTGATGATGATGATGATGATGAATGAACCACGCGCTTCCAAGCAGAGGAGCAGAGTTGAAAAATCACAATGTTCTTCTGCATGCAGTTTTTATTTTTCAGCCATTAGAGGGCCAAAGTACATAGTGTAGCATAAGATTAAAGTTTTTATTTATTAATAAATTAAATGAAAGTTCTGTATTAAGTTATTTAAGTTAAGTTTATTGTTATTATAGATTGACAGCCCTAGTACTTATCCTTTATTATTTAAAAAGACCCAAAGCAGGAACTAAACACCCTTCCCCCTTGAGAAAGGAGATCGTTTAAAGCAGCTTTTAAGGAAACACTGACACAGAAACACTTTCCCTGAAACACACACCTGGCTCTTCGGTACACTGTGAGGTATGTTCTTACAATTTGTGTATATTTTAGCATTACTTACTAGATAAGTCATTTATTTATTTATGACTTGGAATCTTGTTATAAATATTAAGTCATAAATATAAGTAAATGAAAGATAAATGTGTTGAAGCTCAAAGGGTAGATTGAATGCCAAGGTCTTGCATTTGATTGTCAAGACTTATACATGCTGATCAATATATAACTTAAAACTTCAAATAATAGCGGATTTTCAATTAATAAATATAAATGGGCTGATTTTATATAAAATTGCTGCTTTCTTCTCTGCTGTGCCACTCAAAAGGCAAACATTCGTAAAATACTTTGATGATTGTAACATTCCGAAGAATTCAGGTTTTTTAATACACAACACAAACTGAAGAACCTTCATCAGCTCACCATACAACATACTATACACATTTTTAGAAAGAGAATAAATTAAACCCCTGCCATGTAAATGTATTAACAAATGGATACTGTTCATTCCCACTGTTCATTACCTTGTTAAAATAGATGAGCAGTGTTAAAACTATATTTGTGTAGCTTTAGGGAAAAAAAAATAAAAAAAATAAAAAGGCAAGGCAACTTACGATAAGACAAACTAAAACATGACTCTGGTCATAAACAAATTGCTAATTATATATATTCGTCTAAGCATGGTCCTCAGATAAGCAGATGTGTTCTGGTCTTAGTCTCACTTCTCTATAATTTAAGGAAGTGATTTTTATGCAGCTGAACAGAGGGACTATGACTGACATTAGACACATTTGCATCCGCATTTGATGTGAACTTCTGGTAAAACAATATTAAGGTCATAGGTTGCATCTAAAGGGAGCACACATAATATATTGTTGAAAGCAGTGTCAGTTCACATCATCTGAATGAATGAATGGAAAAGAGGTGTTAAGATGCAGACTATACATACCAGGTAAAGCTGCAAGACACATAAATCTCATATGTAAAATATTTTGTTTTACACAACAGGAGTTGAGGGATGCAGCTGGTAATTTTCTTCCTGATGATACTGACTAACACATATGCAGATTATCCTGCATTAAAAGCTGTTCTGTCAGAAAAGGGTCTCAGAGATGGTAAGTTTTTCACAAACACATGAAAGCCACTGCACTGATTACATCTATACTTCATATTTACACTAAACCAGCATTGTTGACAAAGCTCACTCCAGACTCCACTCACCATTGTCTGGTTGAGGTGGACAAAAGTAAACTGAGTAATGCCCCCATTCACACTGCCAGTGACATGCAATGATAGCAGAAAGATCCAATTCATTTTCTGTGTAAAAAAAAAAAAAAAAAAAAAAAAAAAAATCACATTAACCCTGAACTCTAGATTGATTAACCCAAACCTGGCTTACTTGTAGTATACTGGTTTTAAAATACATGTCCGGGAGTAAGTTTAAACAACTCTGAGTATTTTCACGGTTAAAGCACAACTCATTCCCATTGAGTGATGAATCGACCAGTCATTATTATTTACTGCATATCTTCACCTAATAATAGTGCTTTATAATTTATAATAGCATTTATAATTAACATTTCATACAACTATATATATATATATATATATATATATATATATATATATATATATATATATATATATATATATATATATATATATATATATATAAAGACAAAATTGTTACGTTTGCTGTGGAGTCAAGAAATCTGTAAATATGATTAAAAGATAAACTTGAGACAAAATTACAGAATGTCACATTTTATTATTGGGTGATTCAACACAAAGATGTTTTCCAGCTAAGAAGATCAGCACTTTAAGAGTTTCATCTCCCTATCTGATGTTGCCTTACATGTCTTTCTAAACGTTCAGCTGTGTCCTGTTGCATTAATTCATCAGATATTAAAAGCAGGGAAAGTGTTTTATCTGTTACATTCATTGCTTCTGCATTTGTGCACCCATGGGTGTGCTGGTCTAAAAAAGAGGTTTGTTCAGGTGCATTGCTGGCACATTACTATTTTAAGGAGCTGAAAATAGACCAACTCAAACCTGGTCTAAAGTCTAAAGTCAATGGCGCAATATAGTTTTGTTAATTAGAGAGTACGTTGGTAGAAAATGCGCCTCTGGGCGGGTCCACAGTGCGCGTTGACTTTGCTTATTGCACACAGGGGATGTGCGTCACACATACATGCCAAATATTAAAAACAAAAGGATTACATTGTAAAATAATATTATTGTATAGGTTACAGAAATATAAAAATGTAATGATGGATAGACATTACGGGTATTAGAATTAGGCTAACTATTTGCAATTCAACCTATTACTACTTATAATGATGAATGAAATTCTACTTTATCCCATGCCTTTTTCACCTCGGGAATCTTTGGTGGATTCCTGCTTGTCCCGTAAATGATCTGCTCGCGTGCTTTAACATCGTGCATGAGCAGATTTCTTCATTTCAGCTTTTCCGCCAACAAATTCTGCCATGTAAATAGCAATCCCCATGGCACGAGCGCATCTCGCACAAAAGGTAATGGGAGATGACACTCTGATTGGTTTATTGAACGTTTCGCCCATTACTTTTTAATAGAAAAGGGACAACCCATTCAAAACTGCGCCCTGGCGCACGGACCGTTTTTCCGTCTTTAAAATAGCAAAAGTGGATTTGGACATGCCCTGAGTGCACCTGCGCCGTGTGCTTTAAACTTTGTGTTTAGATCGTTAAAATAGAGCCCTACATCTCGCATTTGATGTAGACACACACCAACCAGAGTTAAGACGAGGAAGCCGACTCTGAAAGAAAAGCAAGCAATTTGGATGCTAAAAGAAAAGAGTAAGTCAATTAGAACTATAGGAAAAACAAAGGGCATGGAGAAATCAAGAGTTTGGAAACTACCGGCAACATCAGCAACCAATGATGACCTGATCAGCTGAGAAAAACAACAGACAGACAAAATCATAAAAGCTGTGAAATGTCTGTAAAATCACCAACAACCTCCAGAAAGCTGGGGTGATGTTCTGTCAATCTACAGTCCGCAGGAGAATGAGACACAGAATTACAGAAGCTACACAACAAGACACAAAACTCTGATCAGCACCAAACATAGAAAGGCAAGATTCTTCACAAATGTGAGCCAGTAGAGTTTTGGAACTGAGCTGATGGACCAATGAGACAAAAATGAACCTTTATCAAGTGATTGGAAAGCAAAAGTGTGGAGAATAAAGGGAACTACAAATGATCCTAAGCATACTAGCTCATCTGTAAAGCTTGGTGGAGGTGGTGTCATGGCATGGGCATGCATGGCTGTCTCTAGAACAGGACCTCTTCATTTTAGCTGTCCCAATTCTTATGCTCACATCAAATAGTGGGATTAACTCCCATTAACTCTCACTCCACAGAAGAGAAAGCAATTTTGTCTTTACTGTTCTAATACTTATGGAGGGCACTGTATATATATATATATATATAGTAATCGTATAATATTATAAAGTCTCACATGTGCTGAATTAAACTAACCCTGGAACATAACCTACTCAGGAGTAGGTTATGTTCATGGAATAATTTGCTATTTATGTAACCTAAGAGTTACCTCCGTTTATGGAACTTAATGCTGAAAGCTGAGCAATAAAAAGTCCATTGCATTTTGTATTATTGAGACACTGTTTTCCAAATGAATGTTGTTCAGTGCTTTGACACAATGTATTTTGTTTAAAGCACTATATAAAGGTGATTGATTGATTGATTGATTGATTGATAGTGGTTAAAATAAAACTATATATCTATATATACTCTAACTCTATTGTGTGGATTGTCTCCTGCATTTACATTTACAGTTAAGTGTGGAGATTAATGTTATGATTTACTGTTATTAGATTGTGACTTGTTTGTTAGTCACTTTACTGAATGATACGTTGTTTATCTGGAAGCTGTAGGGAGGATGGGACATTTTTTATTTAACTGTTATCTCCCATTTGGGGGCTAGGAAGGAAGTTGGGGTACAGTTGTTATTTAAATGTTTTTTTTTATTTAAAAATAACTTCACTCCACAGACCACAATGCAACATGATTGTGATGTCATCACAGATCGCATTTAATTTATCTCCACTCCAAACAACTCTATAATATATAAATCATTTTGTTTTAAACATTTATAACAGCCAAACCTACATATAGAATGCTCCACCAAACAAATTTGGAAAAATATAAACAATAAACAAACTCTATAGTGGATCCTAAGTGATCAAGGGCTTATGTTCTGATTCAGCCCATTCCAAGGGTTCAGGAAGTCAGCACTCATACAATGTAATCAATGAGATACATCCGAGTAAACGGACGAAGGGGAGTTTGGGAGTGAAGGTCATAAAAAAAACGAACTGGAATGCAAGATTCTGACCAAACTGTTGAAACTCTATGAAGGTGGCATGATAGCCTGACATCCTGTAATGGGATGTTTGCTCACAGTCCAGCACCATGAGGCTCAACTGGCATTTTCCAGAAAATGTCAGAATTGGCAGAATCAACACTGGAACACTGTTTTCTTATTGCGAGTGATGAATTACCTTGTATGAATAAACGTGTGAATATTTTATGTGATGTCAAAAATGTGGTGATATCTATGTTTTTATGTGTTCAGTGTCTCAAATGATGGCTGTTTGGATACAAAACAAACTGAAGACTATTGAAATCCCAGAGATCCGGGGTGGGGTGGACATTGGGATCGGCACTGTACATTATGTCATCTCAAAGTCAGTACACAGTACACTGACAAACCATTAAACCAACTGAACAAATGCATCACACGTTGAACAGTTGTTTAAGCATACAGAGGAAACGTTGTGAATCTGTTTTTGTTTTTGTCCCTAGCATGCGGGTTGTGCAGTGCAGAATGTCAGGCCCATCAATGGAGTTTGAACAGGGAACAGGTGTATCTGTGGAGGTCAATCAACTCTCATTAGCCGTCACAGGAAGCTGGTCAACACGGTTTGGCATCATGTAAGTAAAGAGTGAAACAATTTGCAATCATGAGGGATGTAACGATTTTAATTTCACAATCGATTCAAATCACAATTTTCACATCTGCTAAATAACAAAATTTGTATATAATGTAAATGTAAATTACAAAACTAAATTAAAATGTTAAAACAAGCCCCAAATCAAACCATCTCAACTTTTCTAAAGACAGTAGGTTCTCCTCAGACATTCATTCATATAAACTCCTACCCCAAATTGATAGCTTTCAGTCACGTGACCGGCTTGAAGACCCGGAGGGCAAAACATTCATAGAACTGCTGCACAAAACTAGAAATTTTCCATCTGTTTCACAGCTGCAAATATTTAGATTACCTCTCAAAAGAATAAAACAAAGTTATGTGAACAAAATGCAAGTGTTGGTCTTTTGCAATCCATATTAAGCACTCAATATTGTAATCATTAAACAGTTTGACAAACGTTGTAAAAGTACTTAAAATGCCTTAATATATTTAAAACAGTAATATTAAAAGATCAGATTCAGTAATCACCATATTAATGATGCATAGTTTACATAAGCAAGCAGATGATGCCGGAATATAAATGCAATCCGCTTAATGGTTCAGTGTTTTCCTTATAATGGTTTTCTATGGAAAAAAAAATGTATGTGAAACTTTGTACATTGTGTTTATATTCTGGGTTCATATGCTTGCCTGTACAAAATATACATAATAAGGTGTATACTGAATTTCACCTTTTAATATCTGCAGTTTATTACATTACTATTTAATGTAAACTGCGTAGAAATAACTGGCGGTCAGTGGAGCAGAACATCATTTTGCCCGCCAGGTGGGCAATCCTATGAGTGTGTGATGTCAATTGAACGTCACATATATTTCAATCGATTTTCAACCGACTCGCAGTTAATTTTTCAGTTTCACTGTTCAGGTGATCTTGAAAGCATATAACATGTTCTATCAGTAGTGGGTAGTAACAAAGTATTTTTGTTTAGAATTTTTAGTTTGTTACTGCAATTTCTTTTAAAGTATCTGTACATTAAAATTATATTTATTTTGAGAACATTCCAAAATACTTTTTACTCACAAATATTTCTTTAAAACATAATTCCTTGTCATTTTGAACAAGCCAAATCATTGCCAATTTTGAGATGTGATATCTTTAAGCTTGAAGCGAGGAACAGTTCTATGGTTAGAAACACTTTGTTGATGAACAGAGAATTGTCAAACTACTTCAAACTGATAGAAAGGATATAGTAACTTAGATAACTTTTTACAATTGTGGTGAACAGAATAGCATATCAGAATTCCAGAGGTGTAAAATACTTAAGGAATTTTACCTGATTATTGTACTTAAGTATTATTTGGGGGGATATGTACTTTACTCAACTACAATGACTACTTGCAACTTTTACTTGATTACATTTCTTAAGAAAAAAAACAGTACTTTTTACTTTAACTAATGATCATAATTTTCATGGATCAAACACACACATTTCTACTTAAATTATGACTTTCATCAGGTAAATGTCTGGCTTCAAAAGTTCACCATCAAATCTGAGGAAGCATATTGAGGGAGCAAAGTTGCGTTTTCCCGGCCAAAAAAGTTTATTCATTATTTGTTCTGTTTTGATAGAGCCATTAGCTATGTAATATATTAGCTCAATGCACAAAATTGCGTGCAAATAAAATCAGTGATGAGAATTTAAATACAATTCATATTTTTTAATTTTACAAATCTCCAAAAGAAAAGTGTTTAAATAAACATTATATGATAAATTAATTGTAATTCATGTTTAGTGATGTTCTTATACCAGGTGGTGGTTAAGTTGTATTTACAATGTCATAATATGAATCATCAAGTAGGAATTAGGACTGTCAGTGAATATTTTTGGTTAATCTTAATAATAACATGCTTTTATCATTAATTAATCTAATTAGTCACAAACAATTTGTAATGATACAAACTTCCTATACATCGGGAAGAAGGAGGCGGGAACCGGCGCACAATCAAAACTCATTTTAATATCCAAAATAAATACAAAACGGCGCACCAGCCCCTCGCGGACGACTGGTGCGCGCAAATAAAAAGCAACCACATAAAATAACGTCCCAGGCCTGGTCCTCTCTCGTCCTTCACGGTCGTCGCTCCAGTTTTATATCCTTCCATCTCCTACGTGGGACTCGATACTAGCAGTGGGGCTCAGGTGTAGCTCATCTCCAATCACTACACCTGGCCTCACTCCTCGTTCCCACGCCTCTCGGCCCCGCCCCACTCGCCACATACCCCCATCGCCCCTCGCAGGCCGGGGGGTACTCCCGAGACTGCGCTCTACTCTCCCCCCCCCCCCTTCCCTCCGGGGGAGACCGCTCACGGGGACCTGCGGGAACCTGGGGGTAGGACAGACGAGGCGAGAGAAAAGGAGATGGAAGGAGGAGCGACAGGGACGAGAGAGGGGAGAGAGGAAAACAAAAAAAAAAAAAAATTCCGGTTCCCAGACGCACTGCTACTCGGCCCTCCACCAGCTGGGTGATCTCCTCCGCGGTACCTGGCGGTGGCACTGGACGGCCCTCGGCGGACGGCACGACACTCCTCCGCCGCCCGATGGACGGCGACGGCTCCTCCGATTTTGGGCAGCGGCAGGAGTCCCCCGTTCCCTGCCCCTCCGGATTCCGTCACGGAGGCGGCAGGCTCCGGCCCCCTGGCGAACGGCGCCGACTCCTCCGCTCCCTCACGGACGGCAGCCGCCCCTCCTTGTCGTGGGCGGTCGGCAGCGAGCTCGCCCGTCCCCGGCAACTCGCTCCAGCCCACCGCCTCGAGCGTCCCTGGCGGCACATACCTCGCCTGCTCGAGGGCACCGCGGATTCACCACAGCGGCGAGGGATCTTCAGCAGCGCGTCCCTCCTTCTCCTGGGCTTCGGCACCACTGTAATGATATGAACTTCTTACTCATCGGGAAGAAGGAGGCGGGAACCGGCGCACAATCAAAACATAATTTTAATAATTCAAAAGATAAACAAAACAGCGCGTCAGCCCCTCACGGCGACTGACGCGCACAAATAAAAAGCAAACACATAAGATAATATCCCAGGCCTGGTCCTCTCTCGTCCTTCACGGTCGTCACTCCAGTTTTATATCCTTCCATCTCCTACGTGGGACTCGATACGGGCGGTGGGGCGCAGGTGTAGCTCATCTCCAATCACTACACCTGGCCTCACTCCTCGTTCCCACGCCTCTCGGCCCCGCCCCACTCGCCACACAATTATTTATCAATGTTTATTAAGAAAAAAAAAAACTCTGAATGCCCCAAATTAAACATTTAAATGATTAATTGTCCTTTTAGACAGTGATGTTGAATTAGTATTTTTCTTATCGTATCACTTAAGAAGACTTAAGAAGAAGGTTGCATGGGTTACTGTCATATTCTCTTTGTGTATAGTTTTTGAAGTGTCATTTTTGGATGTCCCATAAACTTGCATTATATAAAGAGAAAGTTTTTATTTATTTTTTTTTTTCTAAAACTCTTAGTTTGTGTTCATCTGATAAATGAAAGTCAACTAGTATGGCATGAGGGTGGAAATTATGAAGTTTCCTTTTAATCCCTTTCCCTGGAAATTATTATTTATTTATTTATTTTTGGTGGAACCCAGGTTCTGCTGTGCCACTGCATTTTTTTTTTCATTCTCTCCCTTTAACCATTCTTCTGTATTGTCTGTCAGAAAAAAAAAAAAAAGTTGTCCATGTGGCATCAGTGGTTCATCCATAATTTTATGAAACTACAGGAAATACATTTGTGTTCAAAATAACAAAAATAATTACTTTATTCAACAATTCTTCTCTTCCGGGTTATTCTCTGCCACCATTCACAAGAGAACCACAAAACATATGTGTGATGCTGATGACAAAGGAACCAGTGCTTTGATGCATGCACTGCACCTTGTTTACAAGCAGAGGGATGCACATATGCATCATAGTACTCTCATGAATGGTGGAGGAGACTGGCTGGGAATACTTTTACATTTCATGGTCTTGAACGTGGTAGTTCCCTTGCTGTCTATGTAGGCTCAGAAAGCTCTCGGATTACATCAGAAAAATCGTAATTTGTGTTCCGAAGAATAATTTTTCTATACTTGTATAGAATATACTTGTTTCTCATGCTTATAATCAACAAATTAACCATTATGCTTTCACCATCTGCTTTTCATGTCATTATGCATGGCAAGTTAAGAATCATGAAGTATGTTGTGTTCAGTGTCTGTGTGCTGGATTTTACATTTTAGAAATGTGCATTATACATCCATAAAACGTGTTAATAAGTCATTTGCAACATCAAGGAGTGAAGTAGTTCCTTGATTAGTAAAATGATTGTCTTTTGCTCTGTGATTGCAGCCATGACGGTGGCTCATTTGATCTGGTCGTCTACAATATCAGAATCCAAACCCTCCTGGGGTTAGGAGATGAAGCTGGTCGTCTCTCCATCACTACCATTTCCTGTAGTGATAATGTAGGAGGTGTGGACATTCAGTTCCATGGAGGTGCTAGGTAAGACCAGTTTTAAAACAAACTTTGGTTAACAAAACATAAAAGACTAAGATTTGAAATGCTACCTAAAGATACGCACAACAATCTGTCATGACTTAGTTGTGACTACCACTAATAAAGCTGTTAATTATAGTGATTGTTGCCATTTTCCCATAGAAAAGCACAAGATATTCCCAAATCATTTAAACAGTTAAAAAAAAAATTGATAGGGAACCTCTATGATTTGTGGATCTCACATTGGTCATCGGCGGATCACAACACATTCAATGCATCATTCGAATTTGTCTTTGCATTTTGATTAAAATGGAAACTTCAACACTCCTCGACACCATCTCATCCATTGGTAACAGTGGTGCTACTTCTTTACATTATCAGTCGTCTACATATGTCTCTGTTAAGCTGGATTATTAAAGGCGACTATTATTTTAGAATTTATCATCTTGAATCACTGGTATGCAGTTGAGTGATTGAGGCAAGTCTGGGAGCTACTTTTTAATAGTTAATGGGAATGTTTAATGCTTTTAATGATCTAAGACAATGTCTACAACACTATGTAACACTTTAATGCTAGTTGGAGCTTGTTTTGATCATTACTGTGACTAAACCCAGGCACGTTTCCCCTGTTCTTGATGAAACTGATTTGCCGGAAACATGGTTGTAATTGTTTTGGAGTTAACACCTGCTCTTATGTCTTGACTCACTGTACTATAAATATTTACTGATTATACATTGTTGATTTTGTTATTTTGTTCCCTATTTTCATGATTTTACAATTGTTACTAACCTCTCTGTGAAAGTTCTACAGATAGAAGGTTTTTGTTGTGTGTTAACGTCCAGACCAATGTATATGGGAGTTTTCTTTCTCCTTCCTTTTTCTTTTTTCCCCTCAATCTCAGATTTGTCAAGAAAGAAGAAAGTTACTGCATTACCCTTTTAGGGAACTCATGCTGTGTCCTCTAGCGGACACTGTGGGGAATGCTACCAGCATGACCGATGTTTGAAGCTTGTGTAAAAAAAAAAAAAAAAAAGGCCAATCCTATTAGACCGCATGACCCGTGACTTCATGGGCGAGTGCCCGGAACTATAAAAGTATAAAAGACAACTTTTGTTGTCTTCAGGAGCTGTCTTTTTGATGTATGTGTGAAAGACCAAGGCAGGTAAACATTGAAGAAATTGTGTGTTTCTGTGCCTGCAGGCACTTGGAGACACACGATTTATGTGCCATGTGTCTAGGTTAGGAGCTAGCACGTTCAGTGCTCGAGGGCTCTCAATGTGCTCATTTTGACTGTTTCCAATGAGAAAGCTCTGTTCGTGTTTGTACCTCTTGTCAAAATATGAAGGACAATCATCTACGTCTTACAGTTCTAGTTATGCCGCTGCCAAGGCAGGGTGTAGACTTGGATCATGGGATTCAGAGGTCAAGCTTGCTGAGAAGTTTGAGAAATATATGAACCTTTTGAAGGCTCCTGCTAAAGTTTGAGCTTGCTTTAGTTAAAAATAACAGTGTTCTGTGAATGCTGATGCTTTAATAACAAATATTTATTGGGAGCGTGTATGCTGGAATTTCATAAATTTAATTTAGAAAAAATGTAATGTAACTAGTAATGTAACTAATTACTTTTGAAATAAAGTAATCAGAACAGTAACGTGATTACTTTTAAATGGAGTAATCAGTAATTTGATTGCATTTTCAGAGTAACTTGCCCAAAACTGCTGAGGATGGCTGTATTCTAGCACAACAGCTACTCCTCTTACTTGGGCTATAAATCAACACATCTCATCTCTTATTTGAAACAAAAAACTGTCAGAATTAGCAGGGAAATGGTTCAGAATCCAAAGGTTGATGGTGGTGATGGATGGTTGATGATTCAGGGTCATTTCGGGCTCTGAGATTTGGTCCTAGCTTGGGACAGTATTTAAAAAGGTGTAAGGGAAACAGGTCAATTTAGCTCAAAGGGAATCATTTAAGATTTTAAAGGGAATTTGAACAGAATCACTGTTTCACGGCTGTTCACGGAGACGCGCCTGCGGTTCAGTGAACGAGCCGTTTAACATCAAATCTGCGCTGGATACTAATATCCAAACTATAGTGAAAACACTATCAATTAGCACAGTAACAAGATCGGCAGTTTAAGACATTAACTTGTAAGCACAAAACACAAGATACTTCTCTTTTCAATATGAATAAGGCTTTATTAGATAAATCTAAGACATATAAACTAATCTAACACATAAACGCACGCACACACACATTCACACAAGTTGCAGGAAGGTCGAAAGTTAGGGAAAGATGAGTTTAAGAGAATGGAAATATGGAATCCCAAGTTAACAGCAATACGTTAAATTGCATAAACATGAACAACCATCAATCACGTAATTAGCGCTCGCATTGAGTTCCTCAATGAGGTTAAAATTATATTAGATACACCAGTAAAGGTCACAGTCTGGAGGTAAAGTTACTTGCATCTCCTGTGAAGAAGGAGCCTCGGTGAAAGGGCTATCCCGAGGTCGTTGATTGGCTGGAAGTTCAGTCTCTGAAGTGACGTCTTGGGAAGCCCGTGGTTGTTGGGCGTTGGCTGAAAGTGCAGAGTCGTGTTCGCTGGTTGAAGTTGAATGGACGTTACAAAACTTAACTCAGAACACGAAACTCTCAAACGGAAAAGAAAAGAAATAAAGTTTGACGAGACTAGGTTGTGTTCCTTCTCATAGTAGCAGCAGGCAGGCACGCTGGAACCGCGCTCAAAGAACAATGATGACTACCGCATGGCTAGATGCTACAAGCTAAAGCTAGGTAGCAAAGCTACAAGCTAAAAGCTAAGAGCAGGCATGACTGATAGCACGAGCAAGGCTGGAACTAAAAGCCGACATGGCTAATAGCAGCAGCTAGACTAGAACTAAAAGCAGACTAAAAGCAAAATTTCATGGGATCCAAAGTATTTAAAACTTCCTTGTTGGCCACCCCTCAAATGTTGCCTTGACCAATCAGATATGTTCTTGGGGTGGGTATCATAAATCATTTGTTTATCTTACCAAGCATGTGGTTCTTGCCTCACAGGGTCTAATTTTGGACATGATTCCTATAACATGATTATGATATATTTTACAAATAAATGATTGTCAGGACAATATCAAGCAAGAAAATGCGATTATTTCAATACTAGACATGACTAGGTATCCTATAGTTATCAAAAGACATACACAATAAGTGATTATACATGATAGTCAAATGTGTGGGTTACACGTAAATGAATATGGAGTTAAGCAATGGAATGATTCATTCATGAGTCTTTTTTGAGTTCATTCTGGTCCATATATAATGTATAAAAAGGGTTTCTTTGCCATTCTCTGGCAAAGGACTTTTCTGTGAAGACAAAGGTTTAAAGCCCTTCCCCCTTAGGAATTTCAGTCTGGTTCTTCTGGGTGGGGGGAAGTCAATGCAAGTATTTAACTTGATCTCCTGGGTTTACATGTGATGTCCAGCGTTGCATTTCAATCACGAACAATAAATTTGACAATCTCTTCTTCGAATTAAAATTGTCAATAATTGTTATATTGGTGTTAATGTTGAAAGCTGTTGTGTGAACAAGTTGGTTGGTTGGTTATCTTGCTTGGTTCTTGTGGCACTAGAACTGATTTATGACTTCCTGAGGAATTCAGCTCATGTTTCAATGCACACAGCTCTGATAGACTCTTTGATTTGTCTGATTTGACTCATTTCTGCTACATATATCCCCCTTTCGATCGGCGAGGTGTTTAGGTGAAGACATCGTCGATCGCTGGAGAAACAAAGGCAGAAGAAGCAGACAAACACAGCAAACAGCAAGACAACACCTCCATGACAGTTACTGTACTGGTGCAGGCATCAGGTCATTTAGGTACACGTGGTTAAGTTCAATTAGTCAATGTAGTTTAGCACATTGAGGATAGTTTAGATCGTCTTGGAAATTGTTTTTATTTTGATTCATCAATCAAATTTGTGGTTAACTTTGTTTGGTTCTTCTAGGTTGTCTTACTTTACACATTTACCGTTAGTTTTCTAGTAATTTCATTTTCAATTCAATGAATTGACCTATCATGCATGGAGCTCTCTGGCTTCCATTCAGTTTAGAGTGGCTGGCGGATATTAGGTGTTGCGAGTCAATCCTAATATCAGACCTTCGACCCTCGCAGGGTGTCTAGGCATTTCACCTACTCAGGAAAGAGGGGAAGGAGAAGGATAGGTAGAAGAAGAACAAAACAAAACAAGGCTGCTGTGGGTTTTCCTAGCATGGGTTACAACGACTATTGAGCTAGGATGTCAGGTGCAGCTAGTGTGTCATGAACCTTAACTTAGTGTCAGGTGTTCTACCTATTGTGAGGATGGCTGCACTTTTCTTCATGGTGGGTATGTGTAACTTTGTTACACTAAAAGTTGGATATTCTACCTGTGGGAAGAATATGTTTGTTGACTGTGTTATCAGTAGATGTGTTTACCTCTGGGTGTAGGTAATGTTGTGTGTTACTGGTGTAGTGCATGTGTGATCAGATCTGTTCAAGTCTATGTTGTCTCCCCCTTTTTCTAGCATGTCACTGAAGACTGGCTCTCTGCATCCTTGGCTTGGATGAGGGCGTGTCCATGGTCTAATGAGGGGTCAGTCCAGCAAGGCAGGAAGTTCTTTGGCAGACAGTCGGAGGCAGTTTGGCATGGCTGTGTGAAGCTGGGTTGCAAAACTTGTCTCCTATGTTGCATTCTTCTTGTGATGCCTTCTGGCTGTAGCAGACTTTCTGACCTTCTGTGCTCTGGTGGTTGCTGTTGCACAGACAGGGAATTTGGAACTTGGAGTTGGAGTTCATTTGACAGTTTGTTAGTGACTGAGGTGATGTCCTTTAGTACCTCAGATTTTTCATCAACAGTTGGCCGTTAAAGACTTGTTCATTCTGGGTTGTTGTTGAACAGGTGCTTGTCATCTCTGATGCGGTGCACCAGGTGATCACCGGCCTTCCGTTCTGTCGCTGGTCACAGCGAGCATGACTCAACTTTATGGTCACCTGCATGTAAATTGTCTTGAAGGAACTCTCTTAGTTGTTCCATGACTTGTTCCGTGTCTTCTAATGGTAAGCGGTTATGTTCTTGTGCATACTCAGCACTGTGCATGTCTGAGTGGTGCTGAGGTGGGTTTTGTTGTCGCTTACCCACACAAGTTGCTCTTGGATGAGTCAGGTGATTACCTTTGGATATCTGGTTAGGTTTCCAGATGTTATCCTTTTGGTTTCTTGAGAAGCGTGGCTGGTCCCATGGATTTTTCCAGCAGTTGGGCTGAAAGCGGTCGTGGATATGGGCGTCACGTTCTCTGTGCTCTTGATGGAAGACTCTGGTGTTGTGATGCCACTGGGTGTCGTCCAGTGCCAGGCTTGAGTCTTTGTTGACAGAGTTCAAGAGTGTGGATGTTTTGTTACCTTTCTTTGAGGCCAACTTCTGCTTGTTATAGGCCTTCTGTGTTAGGTCACGCAACTGTTGGATGGTCATGGAGTTCGGACAGGCCATGACACCTAGATGGTGACTGACTCCAGGGTGCAGATTCTTTAGGAAGAGGGTTTTGAAGTTCACATCCTCTTCAAGGTCAGAGTTGTTGTGTGCACCAAAGTAGGATTGTCGGAGTCGGTTGTAGTAAGCTTGTGGAGTCTCTTGACGACCTTGTTTGGTTTCCAAGGCAGTTAACAGTCCATGTTCAGACTCTGGGTCTGTAAACTCTTTAATCAGGACCTCACAAAGTCGCTGGTAGTTTGACTTGGTTTGACTGGGCTGTCGATCTAGAAAGTTTCGTACCTCGGAACTGGACGTGGCTCTAAGGAGGTATAACCAGTCTCTGTCATTCACATGAGGTCTCACTTCCAGGTGAAATTCGATATCTCGCAGGTAAGCTTGGATGTCGGGGCTCTCTGTGGAGTCCGGGTTGAACCTGCTGATGTTTTCAGACAGCTTGTTGAGGTCTTTGATTGTCATCCCGTGTGCAGCTTCAAGGCCTTGGACGGGAGGTTTTCTTTCGTTGGCAGGAAAGGGTTGTGTGGCGAAGGCAGGTGAGGTTTTGGGTTGTGGCCCTTCGCTCCTTTCGTCATATGCCAGTTCTTGGACGTGGGACTCTGCTCTGCTCAGCAGTGATGAGGCTAAGAGATGTTTCTCTTTTCTTGGCTCTAGTTTGTGCTTGTAAGCATTTTGGAGTTCTTTTCTGACCATGTAGAGCTCATCGTTGGTATCGTCTAGTTTTTGGGTCAGATTGTCCGTTTCAGTTCTGTACCTTTCAAGGTGGTCTTTCAAAGCACTGATTTCAGAATTCTTGTTTCTGATGTCTATCTTGGCTTTCTCTAGTAGCTGTTCGGCATACTGGAGTCTGTTTACCAGGTCTTTCTGAGCAGCCGTTGCATGTCGCTGGTCGAGCTGAGCTGCTGCCAGGGCTGCTAGGAGCTTCATAACTTGTTCTGTTGTATCCTGCTCCCTCTCGCTGGGTGCTTTGAGTTGATCTTGAACTTTCACTTCCAGCTTGTCTATGCGATGTTGAGCACGTGTCAGCTCCTCTTGAAGGTGGGTGATGTGCTTGTCGCTCAGTTTCAGCTGGGTTGTGAAGGCATAGCTTAGTGAGCTCGTGATCTTGACTAGCTCCTTGTGGTTGTTGTTCTGGCTTGAATCTTGTGTCAGGAATCTTCTCAGGATTAGGATTATTATTAAAAATAATAACAGTTCAAATGTCTTTGGAGTGAGGCTGTCTGTTATGCCTCTCAGCCAAATGTTCACATCTTCCCCATGGGAAATGGGGTCTGCAGTCTGCGGCATGTTGGCACGCTGGGGAGAAGAGAGACTGACACAGATCTGTGTGGAGTAAAAGCCTATGTGTGGTGGGACAACTAAGTGTTGTATCAGTGATTGTGAACCACTAGTGAAATGTGGTGATGACTGTGTTGGTCTCAGGGTGTCTAAGTAGACTAGAGATGCGAAGACTTTGTCACTCTAATGAGGAAGAGGAAAAAAAAGAGACAGAGGTGAAAAACAAATTCAAATGACAAGCAAAATTTCTGTTTTTCAAATGGGGAAAATTATTTTTTCCAATTAAATGTTATCAAAAACGTAAACACTATTATTATATTTCTTGCTTTGGACAAAAGAATACAATAATAATTCTGATATCTCTTTTCTTAGTCTGACAGGATTGACACCGTACACCTTTCAGTTGGACCGCTCCCCAGGGAGTCAGCGAAGGCGACAGTTGCTCAACACGTATCTCTATTAAATTGATCTCAAAGTTGGATGAGATGCTAAAACTTGGATTGCGTTTCCAAATGTAGGGAGGTTAGGAAGAACAAATGAGAGGATGATTACAATCAAATTCATAAGGATGATTCGTCGTCTTTGGCACGATTGTGTATTTACTTCACTTAGAATTGATTGATGGTTCTTACATGTCCTACAAATGTAAAAAGAGAAGAGGAAAGTAAAGGAGAGAGAGGAAGGAGATGGTAAGTCTCAGTAGCGGTTATCTCAACTACAAGGAGAGCGTTGTGTTAGTTGCTACACAACTAATCAAACAAAATAAACTTTAAGTGAAAGAGAGTTGTCTTTCTAATTTATTTGAACTCGTAGTGAGGGATAACAATGTCTCCTTTTAGGGCTCAGGTTTGTCGTTCCCAGGCTAGGATACACAAAAGAAATGGTAAGAAATAGGAAAATTAAAAAAATTAATAAATGGGCAAAATATGCAAACATGAAATTAAAAAGAGGAAATCAATACGTAAAACAATAGTGGTTAAGTGTATAACCAAAACAGGAAGAGGGGTAAAACGCATTCAAATAAGTAAAGGTCTGAATAGCATATATTCAGATGGGTAATAAATAAATTAGGAAGAATAAGTTTACTTAACTTCCAAAGTTCAAGGCTTATTCATTCCTAAAATAATTAGACCCAAAAGATAATACTAGAAATAAAAGATCATATGAAATGACCTGAGAGGGAAATTTTAAATGATTCAAAATAAATTTAATGTTTCAATTAAATTTCAATTTGACAATTAATAATTGTGAGTCAGTATTTCCCTTTCTAGTAAAATGAAAATAAGTGGTCTAGTGTGAAAAGAGAGCGATAAAAAGAAAGGGACTAACAAGTGTTAGTTAAGATGTTTAAAATGGTTAAATCACGTCAGCGTTGCCCAAACACACATTATTCTACCACTGGATGGTAATGCTAACGGCTAACCTTTGAGGCTAGTGGCTTTAGTATAGACTTCAATGTAACTGCAATGGTTTCGTTAGCTTAGCGACACCGCGGAGTTTGTGCGCTGCGCGTGCACAGTTCAGAGTTGCTCCGGAAGTACGTTAGGCTTCCGGGTCACAGTCGTCACTATGGCAACCAAAACACATTCTAGTGGATTAGCACATGAATCGTTGCATTGTTGCAAATACAGTTAAGCATGTTACATGAAATGTCAGCTCATTTCAGCACTATACAAATAACAACACCGCCTTTCAGTTGTTTTGCCATGTGGCACTTAAACTCTCAGTTTGTATAGAGTTAAATTTATCTTAATTCAAATAGCAGCTTCCTGCTGTAGTTATTATATCAATCTCAGCAATTTGATTCTCCGTGCCAGTTTTTCTGGACACAAACATAAAAGTTTTCCTTCGCTCTTGGTACACAGTTAAAATTTACTTGATCAAGCTTTTAAAACACTCCCATTCAAATTACTCTCGGACACACGCCGTGTTACGCGAGATTGCATTCACTTTGTGAACGGATACAAATGGCCAAACATTGTTCTCTAATGTTTAAAGTTAACTTAGGGGAGTCGAATATCAAATTTGATTCGGCAGTGGAACACGCACTGGCAATCAAACTATATGAAATATGAATACGGGGACTTTGATAAATAGATTGAGGAACCCGCTCAAAACTATTCTTTATTCACCGATTTATATCCCTTTTGAAACACTAACAGTTTAGCTCCGTTCAGCAAACAGTGACTGAGATAGCGTTTGAGACACTGGAACACGCAGTGAAATCAAATCAGCTATAAACAAGGCATTACACAAATGAGGAACACGCTCAATTTCTACCTTATTGTACGATCTCAGATGTTTACTTTTAAGTTCACTTACTGCTGTTAACAAAGGGGAGACGGACTCGAGTTAAAGTCTCCTCTAGCTCCTTTCATTAAAGCGGGAGGGCGCGCGCTGCTTACGTCACGCAAACACACACACATACTCAGGTCTCGCATGCTTCTCATCTTTCATTCCTTTAGCAAAATCAAAGATTAAATAACTTGGTTTATGCTCACAATTTAGATTAAACTGCCCGCAATCATTCTCCACCATTATAAATGTAAGGGAAACAGGTCAATTTAGCTCAAAGGGAATCATTTAAGATTTTAAAGGGAATTTGAACAGAATCACTGTTTCACGGCTGTTCACGGAGACGCGCCTGCGGTTCAGTGAACGAGCCGTTTAACATCAAATCTGCGCTGGATACTAATATCCAAACTATAGTGAAAACACTATCAATTAGCACAGTAACAAGATCGGCAGTTTAAGACATTAACTTGTAAGCACAAAACACAAGATACTTCTCTTTTCAATATGAATAAGGCTTTATTAGATAAATCTAAGACATATAAACTAATCTAACACATAAACGCACGCACACACACATTCACACAAGTTGCAGGAAGGTCGAAAGTTAGGGAAAGATGAGTTTAAGAGAATGGAAATATGGAATCCCAAGTTAACAGCAATACGTTAAATTGCATAAACATGAACAACCATCAATCACGTAATTAGCGCTCGCATTGAGTTCCTCAATGAGGTTAAAATTATATTAGATACACCAGTAAAGGTCACAGTCTGGAGGTAAAGTTACTTGCATCTCCTGTGAAGAAGGAGCCTCGGTGAAAGGGCTATCCCGAGGTCGTTGATTGGCTGGAAGTTCAGTCTCTGAAGTGACGTCTTGGGAAGCCCGTGGTTGTTGGGCGTTGGCTGAAAGTGCAGAGTCGTGTTCGCTGGTTGAAGTTGAATGGACGTTACAAAACTTAACTCAGAACACGAAACTTTCAAACGGAAAAGAAAAGAAATAAAGTTTGACGAGACTAGGTTGTGTTCCTTCTCATAGTAGCAGCAGGCAGGCACGCTGGAACCGCGCTCAAAGAACAATGATGACTACCGCATGGCTAGATGCTACAAGCTAAAGCTAGGTAGCAAAGCTACAAGCTAAAAGCTAAGAGCAGGCATGACTGATAGCACGAGCAAGGCTGGAACTAAAAGCCGACATGGCTAATAGCAGCAGCTAGACTAGAACTAAAAGCAGACTAAAAGCAAAATTTCATGGGATCCAAAGTATTTAAAACTTCCTTGTTGGCCACCCCTCAAATGTTGCCTTGACCAATCAGATATGTTCTTGGGGTGGGTATCATAAATCATTTGTTTATCTTACCAAGCATGTGGTTCTTGCCTCACAGGGTCTAATTTTGGACATGATTCCTATAACATGATTATGATATATTTTACAAATAAATGATTGTCAGGACAATATCAAGCAAGAAAATGCGATTATTTCAATACTAGACATGACTAGGTATCCTATAGTTATCAAAAGACATACACAATAAGTGATTATACATGATAGTCAAATGTGTGGGTTACACGTAAATGAATATGGAGTTAAGCAATGGAATGATTCATTCATGAGTCTTTTTTGAGTTCATTCTGGTCCACATATAATGTATAAAAAGGGTTTCTTTGCCATTCTCTGGCAAAGGACTTTTCTGTGAAGACAAAGGTTTAAAGCCCTTCCCCCTTAGGAATTTCAGTCTGGTTCTTCTGGGTGGGGGGAAGTCAATGCAAGTATTTAACTTGATCTCCTGGGTTTACATGTGATGTCCAGCGTTGCATTTCAATCACGAACAATAAATTTGACAATCTCTTCTTCGAATTAAAATTGTCAATAATTGTTATATTGGTGTTAATGTTGAAAGCTGTTGTGTGAACAAGTTGGTTGGTTGGTTATCTTGCTTGGTTCTTGTGGCACTAGAACTGATTTATGACTTCCTGAGGAATTCAGCTCATGTTTCAATGCACACAGCTCTGATAGACTCTTTGATTTGTCTGATTTGACTCATTTCTGCTACAAAGGTTCTTTAAAAGGGTTACCGTTTCCTTACGGTAATTCCATAGTCCACCATTCTTTATGAATTTGGTCCCAATTTCGAACCCATTTTGGCCTTCAACGTTTGCCAATGGTTTCACCTATTAACAATAAAACTAAAAATTAAACATTAAACAGAAGTAATTAACGTGTTATTAATCAGTCTCTGTTGTTCTGTTTTCACTGTAACTGCGCTGCGTCGCGCTGGTTCTTGAGCCCGAGCTGTAGCCGTGTTCGGCCTGATACTGCTCACGCCTGAGACCGCCCTCCTGCCTTTCACTCATAGCCGAAATATACTGAGATTTCCTTTATGACCTGCCTAAAAACAGTAAACAGCTCTGATGGGAATATTTGTATTTTGTATCTTAAAATAAAATCTTTTATTTTATGCAAAGCATCAGGCTTTTCCATCACTCGAAAAGACAGCAACACTTGTTAAAGGTGATTCATTATGCTCACCTGTATGTTCCTCTGCATAAAATTGAACATTATTCAGCACAGTAATGATTTTACAGATAACATTCAAAAAACAAACAAAACAAAAAAAAAACTGTATTTTACAGACGAATGCGTCAATTCGATGGTGCTTAGAAATGCTCTCTCCAGAAGAGAAGCAAATCCCCACGATAAATAATGAACCGCTGGGTTAAGTCTGACCCAGGATCTGAGAAATACAAAAACAACCCAAACATTGGGTTGTTATATTTGACACTGAAAAAATAACCCAAAGTATTACCCAAAAGGCTCAACCCAGCATTTGGGTAAAAAAAAATTACCCCAGATTTATATAACAACTACAATTTAGTGAAACAATAACCAGAGGCTAGTACTATAAAATATATCCATACCATGCTAATAATCTAATAGTATTTTCTCTAGCCTCCCATAGTTAACGCAACCGCATAACAACTTAACTAATGTCAAGCAGTTAGACAGAAATCTATAATCTAACCTGATATGCCTCATGCTCCATCTAGCCTGAGATTTAATATGTACTAACCCTGGACGCAAATTTGCGGAAACATAGACATCACTTAATCTAGTAATTTCAAAATAAGTCAGAATAAAATCAAATTTAACAATTTATTATTAGTCAGGTAAATATGTATTATGCCAATTACATTTCGGAGATATCAATATCAATACAAGACATCAAATTCTCAAAAATGAATCTAAGAGTAAAAGATGCATACCTGACTTTTAGCAAAATACACAGTATGAAGTGTGTGAATACACATCATACCGTGGGCTCAGTCTGGCTACAAAAGGCCCTGATCCTTTTGCAATATTTGCTTAAGAACTTAAGACTAAGACAAACATCCCCCGAGATGGAGACAGAAACTAACAATTGGAATTTGCATCAACTCCGGTCCCGAACCTGAGTGGTTTACAACTCAATGGGAAGAGAAGGTAATTTACATGCAGGACCCTGGGAAAGGGCAATCCCATTACAGTAATCAAAATATCTCTTAACTCTTTGGCTCTGTATTATCTTTTAGTCTACTTTTGTAAGATTGAGACCACTGTACCAGTCGCCCTGAGACAATTTAAATGACACCAAACATGACTGTAAATATCACTTGCATTAATGTAGAACATGTTACAGACCATTCTGAGTGAAACCAAGTGGAGGGAGGATGGGTAAGGAAGGGGATGAGAAGGAACTGATAAAGTATGTGAGAGAGGTGTTTCCCGCACTTTCTATTGTGAAATGTGGGAACAGATGACTATATGTTAATGCACTGTGTCTTTTTTGAGTGTCTCAGAAGATCAAAGTGTCTGATGTTCTGTAATTCTTACACTTGTCACGTGGCAACACTGCAGCCACAATAGGTCTGTATGACATGTAGAGCATTGTTGTTATTGCTTTGATGTAATTTTTCCTTTTTCATTAAAATAATTCCTGACTTTTTAACTACATCATGAAATATCTGATATCCTGTTTTTCAAACACAATTTGATGTTAAAACACCTTTATAATGATCATGTTAGCTCACACATAATGCATGATTGGGCACTGCCATGTTAGTTTGTGGTGCCATTCAGGAAATCTGAGCTGTCTGATTTACAACACGTAAAAAAAATATTTTTGCTACTTCCATAATTGTTTATATATATATATATATATATATATATATATATATATATATATATATATATATATATATATATATATATATATATATATATAAACAATTATGGAAGTAGCAAAAATATATATTATATATATATTATTTTACTATTATAAAAGTGTAATGTCCTCTTATTATAAAAGCAAATCTGAATTTAGCAGCTGATCATGTGACACATTGAACATTCTAATCAAACTGTTGTGATCGGATGCTCCAGGGACCAGCCTAGAGTGATCACGGCTGTGTGATCATATGCATCAAAGGGTCTGCATCAAGTATTAACAACCATCCTTTATGCTTCTGTTTTGCTGCAGCTTTTTTTTCCAGCCATTTGTAAGTTCTTTCAAAGGACATATCTCAGAGATGATACATGAGAGGGTATGTGTTTTTTATTTCTAAAACAGATGAACCAAATCAACACTTCTACCTGCTGCTTGTAATATTTCTCATTGTGTCTCATGTTTTTTTTTTTCTTCTTCTTAGATTTGTCCTGCAATTCAACAAGCAATCAGTGAATTGGAGGATAATCTACAGGAAGTAACTGGTACTGGCTCAAAAACATTTCCAGATCTCCAAATTATATGTTCTGTACAAAATACATTTTAGGACTATATATATATATATATATAGTCCTAAAATCTATTTTATATATATTAAACCTTTGCTACGTGTACTACGTTAAGCTAACTGAGACTTGTTATAGCACTTGTATTTCATTACTCTTTTGTTGATTTTGATTGCTTCCATTGCAAGGTTATTTTCATAAACAACAACTTAAACTTTTGTAAACTGAAAAAAAAAAACTAACTGACATAAAATAATACGTGTACCAGCAGTACTTAACAGAACACTCGACCCGTTATCCGACAGCATCACTAATTTAATTCTGTAGCATACCAGACCAGAACTGTTTGACATACTAAAGACATTGAATCACAACGCGAACCGCACCTGCATTAAAGGGGTCATAAAATGTGATTTCAAGTTTTCCTTTCTCTTTAGAGTGTTACAAGCTCTTGGTACATAAAGAAGATCTGTAAAGTTGCAAAGACTAAAGTCTCAAATCCAAAGAGATATTCTAAATAAAAGTTTAGACTCGTCCACACCTTCCTAAAACACCTCATTTAAAAACACATCACATCAGTATTATAATGTGGGAAGACTTGACATAACGAGGTCCAAATGCGCCATGTTGTGGAGAGAGCATGTTCTCCTACAAAAAACGACCGATATAGGTTGTTTGTGCCAGCACCTTATTACAACCTATATTTACTCGAATGACCACACCTAACCCCACCCCTAAACCTACCCCTTACAGAAATCATGCAAAATTATGATTTATAGAGCATATACATTTTATGAGCATGTGCATTCTTTGGGATCAAAACCCTTGATCACATGATTACATATAGTCGTATACTGCAATACTCTACCAACTGAGCTACACAAAACCTGAGTTATAGAGCAAATACAAGAGTACACAACATTAATATGAAAACATCCCGTTGCCAATAGGGGCACAATTGTAGTATACGCTCTGATGGGTCATATTTCAGGGATTTGGACAAACGACCTATACGAGCGTATTTGTTGGAGGGCAGGTTGTGTAGAGTCGCTTTGTGTTTCTTTTTGAAAGTGAAAATACATTGTTTGGCGTTCCAAAAGAGCACACAATTAGAAATCAGTGGTTAAGTTGTATTTACAACACTGTTCCAGAACAGTTCAACATAAATATTTAGATGTTTGCAGGGCATTTTATGGAGAACTGTTTCCTGATTCAGGGAGAGTAGACTACAATGCTGGCTTTTCTGACTTACAGTATGTTACATACTTACAGTATGACCCTACATATGTAAATAATTTGCCACCGCAAGCTCCCACAATGTCCTTCCACTCCCCCCTCCCACTATCACACTGTAACCTGCACCAATCACTTTGTACAGCATTGGTATGCACACTACCGCATTCAGTATTGAACTGACCTAATTTAAGTACCTCTTCTGACAGTTTAAATAAAGAACTGCTCTCTGAGCTTTTAGCCAGACTGAATAAGCTCTTTTCCACTACAATCAGTATGTCTGCACTATTTATTTATGTCATCGGTTTGTTTATGTCATCTCCCATGTGCTTCGTGCTGCTTTACTTTACATATGTCTTTATTTGTACACTTGTATTTTATATTAATCTGTACTTATCTGTATTTAATGCTCTACTGTTAGTGTTATATGTATGCACCTAGGGTCTGAGATTAATGCAATTTAAATTTTCTGTATGTGCTGTACATGTGGAAGAATTTACAAAAAAGCAGACTCTGACTTGACTTTTGATTTTTGAAATGCAAGTTTTGAGCAGTGTAGAGTAGAGCTTGTTGTTTGTCCATTCTCCGATCACAAATGCAGACATGGTTTTATGTTTATGCTGCACAATACACAACGTAATGCATAAAAACACAGTATAAGTCATTACAATCAGTAATTATGTCCACACTGGATGCAACATATGCCTTGTTTATAATGGTTTTGATGTTTAAGTTTTGGTGTGCCAGAGTTTTTACCGGGACACACATCTCAATATTTACTGCAATATGGCAAGGGGCATAACATTTCCATCACATGTTTGAGGCATTCAGCCAAAATAATGTGTTTTTTCCTTAAACAGCATAAAAACATTTCATTTCACCAAATAATGTTATTTTTAGCAACATCATATGACTCATTTAAATCTATTACATCAGGTAGGCAAAATTATTTATTTTCTCATGTAACACAAGCAAGCAAACGGCTAAATCACATCATATACATGCTTCTAATTCTTCATCATTGAAAACAACATATTCAAATACAGGTACATCTCCAAAAAATATAATATCATGGAGAAGTTCTTTATTTTTTGTAATTTAATTCAAAAAAGCTAACTTTCTTATAGTCTAGATTCATTGCACACAATTTTTTTTATATTTTTATTAAAAAAATAATAATAGTAAAGAACTTTTGAATGATATTTTAAAAAAATTAGATGTACCTGTATGAGCCTTTATTGTTTATTGTTAATTTCATTAGTCCAGTTATGATCTATGCGCAGTTGTTCTCGGAAAAGTGAGCAAGACACAGTCCATCCGTCCATCCATCCATCATCTTCCGCTTATCCGGGGCCGGGTCGCGGGGGCAACAGTATAAGCAGAGACGCCCAGACTTCCCTCTCCCTAGCCACTTCTTCCAGCTCTTCCGGGGGGACCCCGAGGCGTTCCCAGGTCAGCCGGGAGACATAGTCCCACCAGCGTGTCCTAGTTCTTCCCCGGGGCATCCTCCTGTTGAGACGTGCCTGGAACACCTCCCTGGGAAGGCGTCCAGGAGGCATCCGAAATAGATGCCCGAGCCACCTCAGCTGGCTCCTCTCGATGTGGAGGAGCAACGGCTCTACTCTGAGCTCCTCCCAAGTGGCCTAGCTTCTCACCCTATTTCTAAGGGAGCGCCCAGCCACCCGACAGAGAAAGCTCATTTCGGCCGCCTGTATCCAGGACCTTGTCCTTTCGGTCATGACCCACAGCTCATGGCCATAGGTGAGAGTAGGAACGTAGACTGACCGGTAAATCGAGAGCTTTGCCTTACAGCTCAGCTCCTTCTTCACCACGACAGACCGGTACAGCGACCGCATTACTGCAGAAGCTGCACCAATCCGTCTGTCAATCTCACGTTCCATCCTTCCCTCACTCGTGAACAAGACCCCAAGATACCTGAACTCCTCCACTTGAGGCAGGAACTCTCCACCAACCTGAAGTGGGCAATCCACCCTTTTCCAACTGAAAACCATGGCCTCAGACTTGGAGGTGCTGATTCTCATCCCAGCCGATTCACACTCGGCTGCAAACCGTCCCAGTGCACGCTGAAGGTCCTGGTCTGAGGAGGCCAACACGACAACATCATCCGCAAAAAGCAGCGACGAAATCGTATGGTCCCCAAACCGGACACTCTCTGGCCCTTGGCTGCGCCTGGAAATTCTGTCCATAAAAATTATGAACAGAACCGGTGACAAAGGGCAGCCCTGCCGGAGTCCAACATGCACTGGGAACAGGTCTGACTTACTGCCGGCAATGCGAACCAAGCTCTTGCTCCAGTCGTACAGGGACCGAACAGCCCTAAGTAGGGAGCCGCCGACCCCATACTCCCGAAGGATGTTGCGAGGAACACGGTCGAATGCCTTCTCCAAATCCACAAAACACATGTGGACTGGTTGGGCAAACTCCCATGAACCCTCCAGCACCCTGGAAAGGGTATAGAGCTGGTCCAGGGTTCCATGACCGGGACAAAAACCACACTGTTCCTCCTGAATCTGAGGTTCCACTATCGGCCGAATTCTCCTCTCCAGTACCCTGGCATAGACTTTATGTAAGGGGCCGGTGCATAGTGGATCAGGTGACAGTCGTCGGCGAGACCCCCGACGACCCGATCTCTGGACACGGAATCTGGCTTTAGCAAGACACAAGAGTAACAATATCATAATTATGGTTAAATAAGAAAACCAAACCATAACCAAATTAGGCTATATTTGTTGTCATTAAATATCTCAATCCACACATCAGGACATCAGCGGAGACCAGGACAACTAAAGCCCCAGATACAGATCCCCTGTAAAGACCTTGTCTCAGAAGACCACCAGGACAAGACCACAGGAAACAGATGATTCTTTGCTGCAGCATGGAATTGAACTACTGTTTTCATCTGGTCAGAGGAGAACTGCCCCCCCAATTGAGCCTGGTTTCTCCCAAGGTTTTTTTCTCCATTCTGTCACCTCTGGCTTGCTTAGTTGGGGTCACTTCACCTACAGCGATATCGTTGACTTGATTGCAAATAAATGCACAGACACTGTTTAACTGAACAGAGATGACATCACTGAAGTCAACAATGAACTGCCGTTAACTATCATTTTGCATTATTGACACACTGTTTTTCTAATGAATGTTGCTCAGTTGCCTTGACTCAATGTATTTTGTTTAAAGCGCTATATAAATAAAGGTGACTTGACTTGACATCATTAGATATGACATTAAGCACAAATTTATTTCATAAAAAGGCTTGATTGCTTCATTTTGGCATATGCTTCTATACTTTTGCCATTTAAACAATCTCAGCATGCGTTCATTTTGCTAGATGTTTGCCTCACTAAGGCTAATTTATGTCGTTCTTTGGACTGCGCCCTGGAAGTGATCTGTTAATTTTGCTTTACTTTAAATAAAACTGAAACTAAACTATATAAAAACTAAATAAATGTGTGTTTTCAAAAAATAAAAAATCAAAGTAAAAACAATGATAATAAAACTAATAAAAACTATACAGAGTTTTATTGCAACTTTTAAAATGATATTAAAATAAATAAATTAAAAAATTCAAAACTATAAAAATATTATTCCATTGTCCTCATTTGTAAGTGTATTTGTATTAATTCTCAAATTATTTTTTTCTAGTCAACATAACTGTGGATAAGTATATATATCTAAGCATCCTTCTCACATCCTCCCCGGCTGTGACCGATCAAAGCTTTGAATTAGATATTAAGGTAAGGATTTTTATTCAGTATTTGTATTAATGTTTTATTAAAATTCCCTCAGTTACAACTATTACTATTATTATTTTTCTGAATATATTTAGTATGTGAGTAGATTTCTTGATTTTATAGATTTTATTTACTTTGGAATTTTTACTTTGACCCGACAGTGATTTTCAGTGTGTTCCTGTGACAGGGGGAGTTTTACAGCATCAGTCATCCATCTGAACCACCTTTCTCTGCAAGTGCATTTTTCGTTCAGTATGCGGAAAACTACATGCTTTCACTGGCTGCATCGGAGTTCCTTGTAAATTCAGCAGCTTATGCATTCCTAAGCTCTGAGGTTCTCCAAATCAACATTACAGACAACATGGTAAGGAAATATAAATAAGCTTTCTCATTCAGTCAGTAGATTGATACTTAAACAAATACACAAATAAGTAAGTAAATAAATAAATAAATAGGTCACACTTTATTTTAAGGTCGAATTCTCACTGTTAACATACCATTAACTATGACTTTTGCCTCAATAAACTACTTATTTGCTGCTTATCAATAGTTACTAAGTGTTACAATAAAAGTATATTCTACCCTTTGAGATCCAAAATATAAGTTCTGGTTCTGGTTGGGCTACTCAGCAGAGGAGAGCAAGTACCCACATAGCAATTTTTCTCTGGCCCAGCTCTGGCCCACACAATTAGCTTTTGCTTGGCCCACATCCTGCAATGAGTTATGGTCCAAGTGTAGACCAGGTCAAGATTCCAGACAAGGTTCACACATCAGGGCCAGTTATGGGTAATAAACTTGACTGAGACTTGGGCCAGTTATGTCTGGAATCCAGACCTTGTCAACACTAGGACCGTAATTAGGAATGGATTCTTTCATATGGTTTACGATGTTATTACGAAGATATTCCCAACATTTTACAAACGCCTCCTTGTTGCAAGGTCAATAGGTCAAGGACAAGTCTATTCTGAACAACTGCTTTCATCTTCTTTAGTTCTTCTGTAATTAGACCTAGTGCTTGGGCAGCATCATTTTCCAATGACAAAACCTGCCAGGCTAGCCCATTGATCCCATTTTTAAGCAGTTGTGGTCCCTACTCATGTAAAGAAACCAACTGAAGAACATCCTACATTTTCCCATGGAATTGTCCATGGACTGACTGTCTTGTAGTTCCTATAGAGAGCAGAGATGGGTAGCAGCATCAACGCCAGTCTCCCTCATCTAAGTGGTAATATGCCATTCCTCCACAGGTCCAAATTATACCTGGAGAGCTATCAAGATACGAAAACAGACACTTGAAACTTTCAGTAGTCTGATTATAGTACTTAATAGTACAGTGATGATTCATATTTACAGCAGATGGATTCAGAGTTATGATATTCTAACAATCTGACATTCCTACATAATGATTTTCTTGGTTCGAACAGATACATAAATCTGCAATTGTTATTGTACATAAAATGCTGGTCAAGTCAAGTCTACTTTATTGTCAATTCTTCCAGATGTACAGTATTTATCAAAATTAATTTGACATGAACCAAAAGAAATGAACCAAGACAAAACATTAGCGTCTACAGCCGCGAGAGGGCACGGCTGTAGACGCTAATGTTTTGTCTTGGTTCTAAAACAAAATGCAACTTATAGTCCAGTGTGACTTTTGTTTTTTTTCGCCACAACATATTTTTGGACTGATGCGATTTATACTTAGGTGCGACTTATAGTCCGAAAAATACGGTACATACATAAAAATGATTGAAATTGTGTTACTGTCCGACCCATGGTGCATACAGATAACACTTAACATAAAAACTTCATATAAATAAAATACAACTATACAATACCCAAGGGCATGTAAACAAATAATAATAAAAATAATTATAAATTTAGCACGTTACCTGATTCTTGTTATCAATATCAAATAGCCATTTGATCTGGGCTTCGGCTACTTCTTTTGCAGCTTCAACAGCCTTTCTATTCCCTAAAGCCTGTTTTTCGTCTCCTGTTGCGTGACCTTTTACCTTTACTATGGCCACTTCGGAGGGTAGCTGCACTGCTTTGGTTAACTGTCCTATCACGTTTGAATGCGCTATGGGTTTTTCCATCTGCTGATTTGAAGTGTCTAGCTTCCCATGTTGTGGCAAAGTGATACAACCCCCCCATGCATATTTTGAATCAGTATAAATTTACATGTTCATAATAGCGCTACTAACTCAGCAGCTTGGGCCGAATTATAATCCAAAGGAAAACGTCTATTGTTTCCCCAGTTTCTGACACAACAGCATAGAAGTCAATTCATTGTGTCCCAAGTATGTTACTGTGGACTGAACCCATTGGAGCTTGTCTTTCGAGGCTTTGATTCCTGCCTGGGTGAGCACGTTGCAAATGATGATAGAGGCTTTTTCGCAGTCATCTTCCATTTTGCTCGTTATCAAACTATGCGTGGACTGTAGAGGGCAAATCAGTCATTTCGGATAATGTCCTCTGTACTTCTGCTAAAAAGACAGCGAGGAAGTCCACATAGCCATGCGATAAGCATGTCCACGAAAGCTGTTTTCCTTGGAAAGTGAAAGCTAGCATAGGCTACATGTCTGGATGTACAGTCAAAGAAAAAAGGCTGCACAAAAGCCGATGACTGTAAAACATTTGTTATGCCTTCTGCTTTAACTACCGGGTTAATTGGCGTTATAAGGTACAATTGACTAACAATTGCTATATATGTCAGAGTTCTCATGCATCTGGAGCAACTGGGGGTTAAGTGTCTTGCTCAGGGACACATTAGTGTCTCACAGTGGATTCGAAACTGGGTCTCTCATACCAAAGGCAAGCTTCTTACCCACTGCGTTATTGTTAGTTTTTTTAAACTTTGCCCTATACGTTTCCATGTCTATAAAACCTGTATCATCTTTATACTGTGATCAAAATGATGGATCAACCATAGTCTCTACAGCTTGTGGTATGTAGGACCTGGGTTTACATACGGTTGGTTGCAATTCACTGCTTTCTTCCCATGTTGACAGTGGGTTCACAGAAAGCTTTCAACCAGATAGGAAAGAAAAAGTAACCAGATTATCAATGAATTTGTGCATCAAATTTCGTCCTAGTAAATTTAGAGGAGCTCCTATTTCCAAAGGAGGTGAGACTGGACACTGAATGACACTGAAAGTGCTTGTGCAGAAAATTAATAAACATGCATTACAGGGAGGCACCCTCGTGATCACTTGATTTTTTTTCCTGATAATGAAATAACTTAAAATTGAGGTGCCTCACATACATGAGAAATATATCAAAAGAAAGCATGACATTTCTACTTTTAAACTAACCAATTCAAAATGAAAACAAATGCTCCCTGATTATGTAATCTGTGAAGTTGCATTTCTCTCGAAAGGTGTGTCCATGTGGAGAGAGTCAGCACCGTGAATGTCATTGTAACACTTTACAAACCTGCTGCTTTGTACTATTTTCCAGTTTTGCATTAATTGACTGTTAATTGTGCGCATCAACACTGCAGTCGTTTTGGCAATATAATAAATATAATATAATAAATATATTGCAGAAATATAAGAAACGTACCGAGGCTAAACATTAGGCCTAATCATTTTTAATTTCATTATTGGGCATTTCCAGCATTATTTACATGACTTTCAATTAAAACCTGAAATAAATTCTAACAGAATATATTCATTACCAAAATATAGAACACATTATGTTTTTCTTAATCCCAAACAGATTCCATACATCAGAACAAAAGTTTTTCTCTTTGGTAGATTCTTGTCTCTTTCATCAGTTTCTTTGTTTCTCTTTCAGAGGAGCCTCATGTCTTCTGTGACAAAACAAACCATATTATATTGTATGTAATACTCTGTATGTCATTGAAAAAATTGCAAAAGCCAAACCAAACAAGGAATTTGTCCTATAACAGACACTTTGCCTAAACCTGCAAGTTTGAAATACTGATCAGATATTCTCCAAATGAAAAGCAAGAGATTCACACTTTTATTTCAACCCCCATAAGCTATACAGAACATTGTAATTTTCTCAGAATATACAATTAAAATTAGAGTCATTTGCTAATGATTCTAAAATTATTAGTTCCTTGCAAGTTCGGAGCAATCCCCTCCCTTCCATAAACAATCTGCTCTGATTGGTCAGCTGGCCAAGCCTGTTGTGACTGGCACAGAGGGGAGTCCATAAGCCAGTTAGCCAGCACTACCCAAATAGGTATAACTGCAGACTGGAGATCTCCAAAATGGGGCGTGAACTTCAAAATTGGGCAGAATCTCCAAAATGGGGCAGGGTCTCCTTTCGCAAAGACTTTCACCATTGGCTGTGGCTTACATTTCAAAATAAAACTTTATAAATTAAACATTGTTTCTAGTTAATCTAAAATAAAATATGCTATACACCTATCCTGACAAAAGTCTTGTCACCTTTTCAAGTTGTAGGAACAACAAGGCAAGGCAATGCGAGGCAATATATGAAACCATTTCAAATGAAGGTTGGGTGTGCTGGGGTTCTTCTTCTACACAATTGGGAATGTGTTAATTACAGTATTTGTCACAGGTGAGGCTATAATCTGTAATTGGTTGATTCCTTTAAAGATGTCACTTTTGTCTAAGCAACGTCTGACCTGTGTGCAGTTTTACAAATGCTAGAAACTTGGCTTTCTAAAGAAAGATTGCTATTAAATAGCACACCTAGGTTCCTAACTGATGACAAAGAATGGAAAGAGTAGCCATTAAGTCTTAGACAGTGTTATAGGTTATTACATACAGTTTTTAGGTCCTATAATTAACACCTCTGTTTTTTTCAGAATTTAGCAGTAAGAAATTACTCGTCAGCCAGTTTTTTATATTGACTATGCATTCCATTAGTTTTTCAAATTGGTGTGTTTCACCGGGCTGCGAAGTAATATAGATCTGAGTATCATCAGCATAACAGTGAAAGCTAACACCATGTTTCCTGATGATATCTCCCAAGGGTAACAAGTAAAGCGTGAAGAGTAACAGCCTATTACTGAGCCTTGAGGTACTCCATACTGCACTTGTGATCAATATGATACCTCTTCATTCACCGCTACGAATGGATGGCGGTCATATAAATATGATTTAAACCATACTAATGTACTTCTATTAATGCCAACAACGTGTTCTAGTCTATGCAATTTTTTTTTTTTTTGCTGAAATAAATAAACAAATCATTAAATTAAAGGGATAGTTCACCCAAAAATGAAAATTATGTCATTAATAACTCATGTCGTTCCAAACCAGTGAGACCTCCGTTTATCTTCGGAACACAGTTTAAGATATTTTAGATTCAGTCCGAGAGCTCTTAGTCCCTCCATTGAAAGTGTGTGAACACTATACTGTCCATGTCCAGAAAGGTAAGAAAAACATCATCAAAGTAGTCCATGTCACATCAGAGGGTCGGTTAGAATTTTTTGAAGCATCAAAAAACATCTTGGTCCAAAAATAGCAATACTACGACTTTATTTAGTATTGTCTTCTCTTCCGTGTCTGTTGCAAGACAGTTCAAAACAAAGCAGTTTGTCATCTGGTTCGCAAACGAATCATTTGATGTAACCGGATCTTTTTGAACCAGTTCACCAAATCGAAATGAATCGTTTTAAACGGTTCGCGTCTCCAATACGCATTAATCCACAAATGACTTAAGCTGTTAACTTGTTTAATGTGGCTGACACTCCCTCTGAGTTCAAACAAACCGATATCCCAGAGTAATTCATTTACTCAAACAGTACACTGACTGAACTGCTGTGAAGAGAGAGATGAACACAGAGCCGAGCCAGATAAGGACTCGTTCACGAGTCAAGAATTGGTTGCATCGGTTTTCAGATAACCAGTAGTTCTTTCTGACAGTTCGATTCAATAAACCGGTTGAAGAAAACGGTTCACCGGTTCTTTTGTGCTCGACGTAATGGCGTCATTGGCGATGGCTGCAAGCCTTCGGTTTACCAGGGCTCACATCATTAGCACAGAGTCAGTTCAGAATCATTCACCAAAAGAATCAGTTCGGTTCAGACGCTCTGTGTGACAGTCTGCTTCACACTGAATCACACATGCACAGTATCATCAGCTCCTCGGTTCTCGAATCGGACCCATCTGACAGAAACGGTTCTTGACTCGTGAATGAGTCAATGTTTTGTTTGTTAACTGGCTCGGCTCGGTGTTCATCTTCAGTTCTCTCTTCACAGCAGTGTACTGTTTGAGTACATGAATTACTCCGGGATATGAAAAGATGGCGGTGATGGCGGTGACGACGGTGTATCGCATCTTGGCAGGTGCAGCGACTCCCTCGATATTTCAACTAGCCGGCCGTTTTCTTTGTTTTAAAGCATACTTGTCAGAGGCCGTATTAAATTTTCTAAGCAGAGCTAAAAAACTTTTAAATGATAAATTGGAATATACGTGTTGTAGTATGTTTTTTATACTATTACTCTTTTCCACCATTGCACTACCGGTGCGTGTGGTGTCCAGAGCTGTTCACGCTGATCAGCCGTGCTTCAGGAAGAACTTTAGCAACTATTTCGTGGATCAGGGAAAAAACTGTCTTCATCTTGTTCCTCTCCCGGTATCTATCCGTGCGGGAAGTTTTCATCAAAACTTGCTCGGCTATCATGCAATTTATTCATCTGTTTTGAGCCATGGACGCGCTGTGATGTGCAAACAGATCGTCCGACAACGGAGATCCGTTGTGTCTACTCGAAAGACTCATGGATTCTTGCTTGTCTTACTACTGCTTTCCGGTGATGTTCAATTAAATCCGGGTCCAGTTTATCAACAAATACAGCAGGACTCTGGAGCTGAGCCTCACCTGGCAACAACAACCATGGTGTCTCAAAACGAAGGGAGTACCTGTGGATTTCCTGTTGATCTACCTGGCCTTCCAAACAGTGAAGTGAGTTTAATTAACAACGCACTCAATGTTCCAAGTTATGACATCTCTACACTGCTTCCCAGTCATTTTACAAGATTAAAAGAAACGTCAGTGTATACCGCAAACGCTTCCCTGTGCCGAAATCCTGCAGTAAGAAGGCAGTCATTGTGTAAGATCTTTCAGACTGCTTATCATGCGAAGGTCCTATGGGATACTAAAGTTAAACCGAGAGGTCTTTTTGGCGGCCATCTGAATATAAGAAGCGTTGTGGCAAAGAGCGAACAGTTGACACATTTATTATCCAACTCAAATCTGGACTTCCTTGGTATCTCTGAAACGTGGTAGCAACATTCAACATCTTCTAGTGTGTTTATTATGCCTGGATATCAATGTTTTAGACGGGATAGATCTTCTGGAAGGGGAGGGGTAGTGTTAATATATGTTAAAAACAGTATTAAGTGTGAACGTCTTATGTTTAACACTGTTAATGATTTAGAATTTGTTGGGCTGAAAATGATTTTATCTCCTCAAATGTCATTCACTGTTTTATGTGTATATAGACCCCCTTCAGCAAACAATACCTTCTATGATCAACTTACAGGAATTTTAAAAGAATGTAATCATAACAAAGAAATAATTCTTATGGGTGATTTTAATTTGAATTGGGAAGATAAATTAAAAAGGAAAAAATTGAAAATTTTTGCAGATAAATTTCTTCTGAATCAGGTAATTAAAGGACCAACAAGAATTTCTAAATCTTCAAAAACACAGTTAGATTTAATATTTTCCAATAGACCTGAAAGGATAATCAAAAGTTATAATTTGATCACTGGGTTATCTGATCACAATTTAACTTTAGTTGCACGGAAACTAACGAAAAATAGATTTAAAAATAATGTAACTTCTACAAATGTTTTTCATTGTATACCTAAAGGAAAATTAGTAGCTTTTGATGAGGAAATAGCTGATTTAAAGTGGAATGATATCTTATCTTCCAAGGATATAGATTATGGTTGTAATACATTTTATAATAGAATTAATTCTGTAAGAGATACATTTACTGTTAGTGTTCAGAAAAAAACCAAGCATAAGAATGTTTTACCGTGGTTCAATGAGAATTTATGGAAGTGGATGAAAAGTAGAGATTCCGCATTAAAGAAAGCTATTAAGACTGGAAGAGACACTGATAGGCTTTGTTACAAAAGTTTACGAAACAAAGTTATTCGAGAGTTGAGAGTTGCTAAATCCAATTATTATCTTCATCAAATGAATGAGGCTAAAGGTAATAGTAAGTTAATCTGGAAAAACATAAATACTCTTTTACGGAAGGAACCAAATTTTATAGGAGATGTTAAGCTTAAAGTTAGTGGAAATCTAATTGAAGATGATTGTGCCATTGCTACTATTTTTAATAGTTTTTTTATTAACTCTGTTAAAGAATTAGGGGATACATTTGCAAGAAGGGAAATAAATATTATTCCGAATGAGGATGTATGTAAAGGTTTTAATTTAATTAAGACAAATGAAATGCAAGTTAATAAAGTTATTAGCTCATTGAAAAATTCAAAATGTAAAGATGCACATTATTTTGATACTATTTTTGTTAAAACTCATAAAGATATTTTAACCCCCGTTATCACTCATTTAATTAATTTATCATTTGAAGGTAGTGTTTTTCCTACTGCGTGGAAGAAAGCCATTGTTACTCCTATTTTTAAATCTGGAGATCATTATGAGGTTAGTAACTACAGACCCATAAGCATACTGCCAGTACTCTCAAAGGTTGCAGAGAAGATTGTTTTTGAACAGCTGACATCCCATCTTAACATCATTGAGTCTGGCTTACATTGTATGCAGTTTGGCTTTAGAGCAAATCACTCGACCGAAACAGCGACTTTACATTTACTAGAGCAAATAAAATCTAAAGTTGACAAAGGAGGATTTGTTGGGGCTATATTTTTAGATCTACGTAAAGCCTTTGATATGGTTAATCATGCAGTGCTCCTTTCCAAATTGTCTACATTTCAACTATCATCTGAAACTTTAGAATGGATATCCTCATACCTGCTTAATAGAGAACAATGTGTGAAAATCAAAGGAGCTAAGTCTAGCAACTTGCATTACACAATGGGCGTACCCCAAGGATCAGTACTAGGTCCTTTACTATTTAGTTTGTATATTAATGATCTCCCGCAACAGTGTGAAGGGACTCAAGTACAAATGTATGCAGATGATACTGTGATTTTTACACATGCGAGAACAGCTGAATTAGCAGCTGAGAAGTTAAAATCTGTTATTGAAAGAGTTACACAGTGGCTGGAACAATCATGTCTTAGCTTGAATATTAGTAAAACTAAAGGAATTTTTTTCACAAAATCAAAAGTTAAATCTCCTGATGTTGACATATTTATTAATGGTGAAAAGATAGAAATAGTTAATGAATTAAATTATCTTGGTTTAACATTGGACTCTAATCTTAGTTTTAAAAAACATGTAAAGAAAATGGTGAGAAATATTAAATACAACATGGCAAACTTCAGACAAATTAGACATTGTCTTTCTTTTGAGGTAGCTAAGGCTCTGATGCATACTACAATCTTCTCTCACATGTCTTATTGTTTGACATGTTGGGGTCAAGCTGGTGAAACTGTTATTAAACCCTTGAAATCTCTATATAAACAGACATTAAAAATGTTAGATAAAAAACCTAACCATTTTCATTCTTGTAGGATCATAGAGACGTATAATTTTTTAAACTTCGACAATTTTAGACTTTATTCAAGCATGTGTATGGTTCACAAAATTTTAAACGGTCTGGCTCCTTCTGTATTACGTGACTTTATTCATCCTCGCTGTGAAACGTCTGTGAGATCAACCAGACTATCGCATATGAGTAATTTTGTAGTTCCCTTTCGTCGTTCTGCATTTGTACTATCATCTTTTACAGTGAAAGCCACTAATCAGTGGAATGCCCTACCAGAGGACATAAAAGGGTGTAAAACTCATGGTCTTTTTAAATTTAAGTTAAAATCTTTTTTAAAATCAAATCAACTATGTAACCACTAAGAATGTTGTAGATAAATTGACTGACTGATTTAGTTGTTTTACAGCCATTTATGGCCTTGACAGTATGTGTGTATGTATCTATTGTTTTCTAACATATAGGTATTTTTTGTGTTTTGTAAGCGTTGACCTGCCTGGGGACTACGGACGAAAATTAGCCTTTGGCTAAATCCGGTGCAATGCATGAAATGTGAATTTTATGTAAAAAATTGTGCATGGTCCCGTTATAAATAAATAAATGAATGAATGAATATTGGTTTGTTTGAACTCAGAGGGAGTGTCAGCCACATTAAAAAAGTTAACAGCTTAAGTCATTTGTGGGTTAATGCGTATTGGAGACACGAACCATTTAAAACAATTCAGTTCGATTTGGTGAACTGGTTCAAAAAAAGTTCGTTCACGAACCGGATATCACAAACTGCTTTGTTTTAAACTGTCTTACAACCAGGGGGGCAGGGTTTCATATTTTTTTGAAGCACCCCTGGACACCGCCATTGGCTAGCAGACCCCCACCTGCTGTTAGCATTGCATTGACACCCATTCATTTTGGCGTCACTTTGACAGCAAATAAATTTACATCTGAGGCGTTTAAAAACTACATTTGTCCATTAATTATTTCTAAAGAAACACGAAAATGTATAAAAGGCTACATTACCTTGTATCTTACGTTATGGTCCCTTAGAAGCAGTTTTTGTAAAAAATAGGCTAACGATTGCGTCATAACCAGCGACTCTGTGTCGCACAGTAGAGAAATTACCGTATGGACAGGAGGAGAAGCTCGCAGCTAATCTTTTACTGTCTATATGAGGCATTTGGGGGGACATGGAGGCATAAAGTCAGGGGAGATAATTAATCAGAATACTTACCAAAATTTACTCCTGTTCACGCTCACCTTCTCTGGAAGATTCGGTGGGTGATTCAGATTTCTCTTGGCACAGCGATTAGAAGACTTACAGGTTGCTCATGTGACATCTACGTCATCAAGTTCAGTTTGAGTCTGCGCAGTACACCCGACCCGAAGGAAGTGCGTGCTTCTAATTGACTTCACTTGTCTCCGTTGAATCCAATGGGGTCGCTGTGTCCATTTCTTTTAAAGTCTATGCTTACGACAGACATGAAAGAGAAGACCATGCTGAATAAAGTCGTAGTTTTTGCTATTTTTGGACCAAAATGTATTTTTGATGCTTCAGAAAATTATAACTGACCCTCTGATGTCACATGGACTACTTTGATGAGGTTTTTCTTACCTTTCTGGACATGGACAGTATACCATTCACACAGTTTCAATGGAGGGACTGAGAGCTCTCGGACTAAATCTAAACTATCTTAAACTGTGTTCCAAAAATAAACGTAGGTCTTACGGGTTTGGAACGACATGAGGGTAAGTTATTAATGACATAATTTAGCAAATTGGGCGAACTTACTCTTTAAGTATCAAGCCTTTCATAGTTTGTAACATTAATGTGACTATAGTGCCAAAATGTGTTAAAAATAGGCCTAACCTATAACATGCAACAATAAACCAGCTTTTCAATGTTTATTTATTTATTTATTTATTTTTCTATGGCATAATGCACACATCCTTAAAGTTAATATCCCAATTTTTGTACGATTACTAGTTTTTCATGTCGCAGGTTAAGCCTATTATCCTTGATTTCTCATAAATTATTTTGTTCAAGGTATTTTTTTTTTTAATGGTGCGAATAAAGTCTCATGAACAAGCGGCCTTGTACACATATATATGTATGCTTGTACAGTGGACCAACGGACATGGTCCGGATTTTTTGGGAAAAATTTTCATTAGCCTGTAGATGATCCAAAAGAAACATCTTAATACAACATAAGGAAATTGTGTAGTTTTAATGGGTTCATAATCACTGTTTAATTACCATAACATGCAGTAAGAGCCTTTGTGTAAATTACATTTTATTTTGGTGCACCCCTAAATAAATACATTTTCTAACGATTTTTAAGGATGTTATAATGTTATATCATGAAGTTAGGTTTGTTTTATTTTGTTATTTGATCAAAATATAATTGCAGTTAGTTTGCAAACTCTCCCTTTGCGCCACCTAGTGGTAGTTTCGTGAACGACTTTAACACAAGACTGACTTGCAGGGCAAGCGTCATTTTGGTGAGGATGATTTCACCAAGTACAACATGTTCCTGGAACAACATTCCAATCAACCAATCAGAATAGACATGTATTTTCAGGAAATATCTGTTTAAGGCTTACAATCAGGGTTAGGTGCTTCTTCACCCTTGTTAATCAGCTGTAATTTCTCATTGATTTTAGGAATAAATTATGGGTAGGGTTAGGTTTAGGGTAGGGATTGGGTTAAATCTATATTTTTGGACAATAATGTTGATCCAGGATCATCAGAAGATGTTGATCCAGGAACATGTCTTACTTGGCAAAATAACGGCGACCGACTTTCAGTTAACGCCATGGCCCTGCAGCGGAATTAGGTGTTTTAGTTGGCCACCTACTGTAGAATATGGTCATGCAGAATTAACGACTTTATAAGTACTAATAAACAGCCAATGTGTTAATAATAACCATGATAAGCAACTAGTTAATAGTGAGAATTGGTGTCTATACTAAAGTGTTACCAATAAATAAATAAATACTTCTATCAAATCAAACAAAAACAAGATGGCATCTGTGTTGGTAGAGTTGTGTACCTTGATTGACCTACAAGGGATTGTGATGCCTTATATGAAACTGAACATAATAGAAATTAAGGGTATTAATTTAAAATAAATTGAGATAAAGAGATTTACTAATCAAGTCACTCATTCAGCCATCTTTTATTATGTGTCAATCATAGATACCGAAGAGTTTCCCATTACATCTGAACACCAGCCAGTTTGGTGCTTTCATTCCACAGGTCAGTATGCTGTGTATACAGGTTGTGATATTGGAAGTAAAAATTTAACCTGTTAACCTGCACAAGGATGCCAGCATCCTGAAACATTCTTTGTTTGTTTTGAATATATTAGTTCAAAGTTACTGTTATAAACTGCTATAATGTTATAAAGTAAAACAATGTTAGTAACTTGACAAACAATACATGATTAAAATGATCTACATCCCAAGCTTCAATCTGTCTTACTATATAATTTACTGTTTAAATAACTTTTAGTAACAAAAATGTACTAATAAGATTTATCAGAAGTTATATTAATTGATATATAATTATTATAAAAATATCTCATAACTAACTACACATAATACAGCCACATATGTTGATGAAACACCAATTAGGCCTTATGTGTCCATCTCTGTCCGTTACATGTTCTATAGTTTCTACAAGTTGTTATCCAGATGAATAATTTGATTTCTTTAAAAATTGTTTGTTCAGCTGCGCACATTATATCCCAACATGGAGATGCAGGTGCTCTTATATGCCAGTAAGACGCCACTATTCTCCTTCAGTTCAGGGATGATAGACCTTCATGTATCTGCTGCAGCCAAGTTCTCAGCTGTTCAACCTGATGGCATGCTGGTGCCTCTTTTCAGACTGGATGTGGTGAGTTTTGTCTTTGGATAAAATAATGTAAAAAAAAAAAAAAAGGTAAGAAGGACTCGCTTATTCTCACAGTAAGTACATAGTAACAGTTAGTACTGCAGCTGCTAATATTTGTAAAAAATAAAATAAAATAAAAATAAATCTGTACAAATGCTAGTTGGCAACACCTGTAACCAACTGTAAATAGATGCTGAAAACTTTTATAACATTATATATTCACTGAATTGGTCAAAATGTGATTTATGTAAAAGATATCAGCAATTCAGCTTAAAATTGAATAGCTTAAGTGTTCCTCTCATACTCCCCCCGCAGGATGGCAGCTTCAGTGGAAGTGCTTTGATTGACAATAAACACCTTACTGGAGATTTTAAAATGAAAAAGTGAGTAATATTGATATTTGTTAAATTAAAGTCGCAAGCAATTATGATCTATTCACGGGTGGGTCTAAATGGTAGCCAGGTGTGACACTGGCCGAATAGAAATCTGATTGTGTGTGTGTGTATGTTTTGGACTAATATACAAACCCGATTCCCAAAAGGTTGGGACACTGTACAAATTGTGAATGAAAATAGAATGCAATGATGTGGAAGTTTAAATTTTTCATATTTTATTCAGAATACAACAAAGTATTTTTTTAAGTCTTTTTATAACAGTCTGCAAACGTCTGGGGACTGAGGACACAAGTTGCTCAAGTTTAGGAATATGAATGTTGTCCCATTCTTGTCTAATACAGGCTTTTAGTTGCTCACCTGTCTTAGGTCTTCTTTGTCGAATCTTCCTCTTTGTGATGGGCCAAATTTTTTCTATGGGTGAAAGATCTGGACTGCAGGCTGACCATTTCAGTTCCCGGATTCTTCTTCTACACAGCCATGATGTTGTAATTGATGCAGTATGTTGTCTGGCATTGACATGTTGGAAAATGCAAGGTCTTCCCTGAAAGAGACGACGTCTGGATGGGAGCATATGTTGTTCTAGAACTTGGATATATCTTTCAGCATTGATGGTGCCTTTCCAGATGTGAAAGCTGCCCATGCCACACGCACTCATGCAACCCCATACCATCAGTGATGCAGGCTTCTGAACTGAACGCTGATAACAACTTGGGTTGTCCTTGTCCTCTTTAGTCTGGATGACATGGCATCCCAGTTTTCCAAAAAGAACTTCAAATTTTGATTCGTCTGACCACAGAACAGTTATCCACTTTGCCACAGTCCATTTTAAATTAGCCTTGGCCCAGAGAAAACGCCTGTGCTTCTGGATCATGTTTAGATATGGCTTCTTTTTTGACCCATAGAGTTTAAGACAATGTTTTCTTGAAGTATTCCTGACCCCATGTTGTGATTTCAGTGTGATGCAGTGGCGTCTAAGGGCCCAAATTTTAGGAGCATCCAGTATGGTTTTCCGGCCTTATTCCCTTACGCACAGAGATTGTTCCAGATTCTCTTAATATTTGGATGAAATTATGCACTGTAGATGATGATATCTTCAAACTCTCTGAGAAACTCCTTTTTGATATTGCTTCACTATTTTTCGCCGCAGCATTGGGGGAATTGGTGATCCTCTGCCCATCTGGACTTCTGAGAGACACTGCCACTCTGAGAGGCTCTTTTTATACCCAATCATGTTGCCAATTGACCTAATAAGTTGCAAATTGGTCCTTGGATGTTTAACTTTTCCGGCCTCTTAATTTGCTAAATGTCCCAACTTTTTTGAACGTGTAGTTCACATGAAATCCAAAATGAGCTAATATTTGGCATAACATTTCAAAATTTCTCACTTTCAACATTTGATATTGTTATCTATATTCTATTGTGAATAAAACATAAATTTATGAGATTTGTAAATTATTCCATTCCTTTTTACTCACAATCTGTACAGTGTCCCAACTTTTTTGGAATCGGGTTTGTAGAACAAACTTCCTTAACTTTATTAATGTGTAGTGTAGCTACTGGGGTAAATTACACTATGAATACCAAAACCTTGAGAAAATGGGTCCCACTTTATATTGTGTCCCTAATGCCTGCGTACATACATAGTAACTAGATGTGTACATATTATGTAACCACAGTGGTACACATTGGTACATAGTATCTACAGCTGTAATGTTTGTGCAACTAACAGCATGTTTTGGTAAAGCAAGTGTTATATTTTATATTAGGTTTATCATGTAATTACTCTGATGTTACACAGCAGTGGCCAGTAAGTTAGGCTTAGCACGTTAATTGTGGTTGGTGTCCAGAATGTTACACAGTTACAAAGTGGACAGTTACTGAGGAGTTACCATGTAAGTACACTGGTATTACAATGGTGCACCAACTCCCACTTTACATATTCCTAAACCTAGCCATCTCCACCCCCTGGATCCCATTCTCACCCCTAAACCTACCCATCTCCACCCTCTAGATCAAATGGTTCTAATTACTCTTATATTGTTGTTACAAAATGTAGTTATATAATTCCTGTTAAACAAATTCTTAGGGAAGTGAAAAAAGTGCTGTTACCAATGTCATGTTACACATTTGTACTTACACAATCCATCCTGAGGGTTGTTACATGTGTGTAGTTGTAGAAATATTACAGCGGTAGATACTATGTACCAATGTGGACTTACACTGTGGTTCCATAATTATTCAAGACAGTCAGTACTCAATAAAAAATAACATGACATTTTCATGATCCCTCTTATTTTGTTAAAATTATGAACATTTTGCATATTCTGCATGGGGTATGTAAACTTATGAGCACAACTGTATTATATTATAAACTTTATATGAGATTAATATTAATATCGTTTATATTAACAGCTTGATGGATTACTTAGCCACTCATAATGTAAATGTTATGTTTGTAAAACTCTGCATCTTCCTTTTCCCTGAATTCTGAATCAAGTTTAACACTGACTGTTGGATCATCTGAGATTGGTGATTTCAAGGTAAGATCCGATGAAATATAATAATCAATTACCAGACACTGATGATTCATGTCATATAACATTGATCTACCAAAATAAATATACGTTTTGTTTTCTTTGTGTTATGTTTCAATGTACACAGACTGCCGTGATCGAGCAAATGTTAGTGATTGCAGTAAACAGTTTTGCAATCCCAAAACTAAATGGTAAACATTTCGAATTATATTGCATTAATTATAATCTGTTTCATTATTTAAAGTATTCATAAGTGTGTAAATTTCCTTCCAAAGGAAAGTTTGGAAACTGTACAGTCATGGATAAAAGTTTTTGAAGTGACATAAATTTTGTGCTTTGCAAAGTCTACTTCTTAAACTGTTGTGGTTTTCATTCACAGTGTTCCTATATTATTGTGTAGAATGATCAGATGCATTTTAAATAATTGCTAAAAGCTTCATCTGCAAAAAAATAAAAAAAATAAATAAATACTTTTCGCGAAAAAACAAAAACAAACTAATTTGACTCTTTTGTATCCTGACACAAAATGACCAGCTAACATTAATTGATTAATCATATCAGCAGCACATGTGAAAGTGTGAATGAGTACTAGTCAGATTAATAACTATCATAGTAATTAGACTGTAAGAGCAGACTGATTACTATAAAAGGAGGGAAGAAACACGTGCAGCCATCATCACTTTGCATCACAATGGCCTCACTTGCAAGGAAATTGCTACAAGGAGTTTAGAGACCATTTACCAGATCATCAAGAACTTCAAGGAGAGCGGTCAGACTTCAGTGAAGAAGTCTTCATGAAGTTCAAGAGTGTGCAGCCAAGTGTCTGGTCCGTCTCCTCCTGAGGTGGCAGCTACAGAATCGTGTCACCAGCAGTGCAAAGCTTGCTCAGGAAGGGCACCAGGTTGGTGTGAGAGCATCTGCTATGGCCTGGTGTCAAGAAGGGCATCAAAGAAGCCATTTCTCTCCAAGAAAAATATCAAGGAAAGACTGAAATTCTGCAGGAATAAAATGATTGGAGAGCAGAAGAGTGGTTCAAAGGTATTTTCTGAAGCTGAAGCTCCCTTCCGACTGTTTGGGATATCTGGAAAATCAATTGTTCAGAAAAGAAAAGTTGAGCGCTAGTCCTGTGATGTGTCAACAGTGATGCACCCTGAGACCATCCATGTGTGGGTTTTCTTTTCAACCAAAGGAGTGGGTCTCTCATAATTCTGCCCAAAAGCACTGCCATGAATAAAGAAAGGTACCAAAACATGCTGCAAGATCGACTTCTTCCAACGATCCATGAGCAATTTGGTGATGATCAGTGCATTTTTTGCAGCATTATGGAGCACCATGTCAGGAAGCAAAAGTAATAAAGATGTGGCTTGAAGATCATTGAAATTTTTGATCCATGGACAGGCAACTACCCGGATCTCAATCCCATAGAGAACCTGTGGTCAGTCCTCAGAAGGCGGTTTACAAGCAGAAGCCCAAAAATTGTGATCAACTCTGAGAACTAACTAACTAGGCAAGAATTGATCACCATCAGTCGGGATTTGGCCCAGAGGCTGATATTCAGCATGCCAGAGCAAATTGCAGAGGCTATAAAGAACAGTGGTCAACACTGTAAATATTGACTTAAATTTTGTTTTGTCAATAAAAGCCTTTAAAACTTATGATATTCTTATCATTGTTTTTCACTATACCATAGTAACGTGGAAAAACAATCTTCAAATACTGAAGCAGCAAACTTTGCAAATCACAAAATTTATTGGCCATAAGTGTAGACATTGAAAACTTGGTTTTAGAAAGGAATTATTGTTATCACGGTCCGAGCATTGATGATGCGAGGACCCACTTGGAATTGTTTTGTTTATCATCATTATTATTGTACTTTGTATTGTAGATTACCTGAAGACTGGCTTTCGTCTACCCACACTGCAGCACTTTAGTTTGGTTAATTCTAAATTGCTTATAAAAAATGTGAGTACTATTAAGTTACTATTACTATTGAGAGTTTGAATTGTGTTTGTTATTGAAAAGTTGTTAGAAAGCAACTCAGTGGTAGTCTAAATTAGTTTTTCACTTTGTAACTCTCTTTCAGGGCTTTGTGGTCATTTTTACTGATGTTGAAGACTCTTGGACAGTCTAAATGAAAACTGAGGTCTAAATGTCTTGAAATAACCACTTAACTGGAGTCAATCTGCCTGGATAAGTAATCTGGCTTGCAAGGAAGGGTGGTGTGTTCAGGGACAAAATTCCCTCATTCCCTCATAATCCATTATCTGTCATGTTTATGTTGTGTTCTATTGACTTAAGTCAAGTCATTAAGTTTTTATTGTTGGTGTATCCTCCTCCCCTATGTAAATTTCTGGTTCTTTATTGCCTTGGTTTTTGATTGTCAATTATTCCAATTTGTACTGTTTATGCACATCTGCTTTTAGTCTTGGTCTCTATATACATACACACTCTGGATGTGTGTGTGGCCTCATTCACTGTTCCCTACATTAGTCATCTAATAGATTACAGTTGAAAGAGTGAATGGAAATGAGTAAGTATATTCAGACACTGAGTGTGCGGGAAGGGCAGCCGCTTTTCTGTAGTTTATGCTTGCTTTTTAAAAATTATTTGAAACCTAGCAATCTGGCAGCTCCAGTAGTTAAGGAAAAATGCCCTATTAAAATGTTATAGGGTGTTATTTCGGACACATCCTCTGATTCGTTCTGTTCATTGTCTGTTCTTTTTTAAATGTAGCCATGTTTCATTAAGCTAGTCAATCTGTAGTGTTTTTGCTGTTCTTTTGGACATAATGTTCTTTTTACCTTTTATCTTGTATTTTCTTCCATGCTTAATAAAGCTGCAAATAGATCCATAGATCTACTCCTTTCTCTGAGAAACTTAAGAGTATCTATGTAGGCCTTTTGGGTACAACACATGATGGATACAGATGAACAGCATGGGAGATCTTCACACTAGATGAACAGGTTATAATGTCCAACATGAAAGTGAAAGTGACATGTCATACAGCCAAGTATGGTGACCCATTCTCGGAATTCGTGCTCTGCATTTAACCCATCCAAAGTGCACACACACACAGTGAACCCACACACACCATAAACCATTTATGCTGCAGTGCCCGGGGATCATCTGGGGGTTCAGTGCCTTGCTCAAGGGCACCTCAGTCATGGTATTGAGGGTAAGGATGGGTGTCGATAAGGTTTTAATGGTATTACTACTCTTACCGATACTGCTTAACGGTCCGCTTCTTTAACGGTATTCTTATCGGTACTTTGTGTTGTGTTACTTTGTGTTGTGTCAGGCAGTCGAAAACTTTGCATTTCTCTGTCTGCACATAATGCACTTTTGAAAGATGCTTTGACAGATTGCTTGTGTTTCCGCCCTTACATGCAAAAATTTTGTTGCACTTATGACAACCAGCATTATCTGCATCAACTCTAGTGAAGTATAACCACACTGCGCTTGCGGCATTCTGAAAAGTTAAGATGTTTTTAACTCGATGTGTTGTAGATGCGCCTGGGAAAAAAATTAGCTCGTCGCACCGCGTGCGCGTCATGACTGGATCGCTTCCATTATGAGGCCGGTGACACACTGGATGCGTGGCGCAAGCGTCTCAGCCGCGTGGCGTGTCGGTTTTTAATTCGGCTCCCATGTTAACAGGTTAGAGCTTACAGACCGCCTGCGTGAGACGCGCGTCTCAGGCGCGGCTCGAGCCGCGCGGCAAATGCTTGCTTGCTAGAAATAGAACCGACGCCTATTTTTACCACGACACGCGCGCGTGTTGGAAGCTTTTCCAGGCTAAATATAATAGGAAAATGTGTTTAAATGTCATTTTGTACACAAATACATATGAATTCCTGATATTTTGATATTTGAAAGTCTATAGGTTGACATAAATTCAGATATAAATGTAATAAAAAAAAATAATAATAATTATCGATTTTCAAATATTGCACCTGTCAAACATAATCTATTTCGCCGTCAATACTTTTGACGGTGTCCTTTATCAGTAGGCATAGGTGTAGGTGTGTAGAAAAAAGTATATATTGTTGTAATGAAGACATGAGCCTGGTCTGTCAACGGTCTCCCTCTACAGCAGCAGCGCGCCAGTGCCGCGTCAGGCACGCTTCTGGTGTGTAAAGACACAGAATCCGCCACGCTTCTGGGACGCTTCAGACACGCGGCGCTCATGCCACGCAGCCAGTGTGTCACCGGCCTCATTTACACTGAACACGTGTGCGGCGCATTACGGCTGCGACATGGCTACCGGAGCTGCATGCCCTGATAAACCTAGCAACACAATGGATAAATCCCATGAAGGAACTCGCACAGGGCGGAAAGGCCTCAGCCGTCGCGCACCCTGTATGAAACTAGAAACTAGTGGATGACGCCCCACAGAGGCACCGCCTATGTATTCGTGGTAAGCTGAAATGGCTGCCACGTAAACCTTTAAAGTGGCTGGTGTAACGCCATCCGAAAAACGCTCCTGGAGGAACTCCAGCACTGAAGCCACTGATACGCTTTGCCCTCTAAAGCGAATCTGAGGAACTTCCTGTGTCTCTTGACGATCTGAATATGGAAATACGCATCCTTCAGATTCAGTGAGAATAGATTTTACCGTCAACATCTTGAATTTGCTCGGCCTGAGTGCAAGATTCAGACGGCGTAAATCCAGAATGGGCCGTAATCCGCCGTCGTTTTTGGTACCACGAAATAACGGCTGTAAAAACCTGTCTCCATCTGAGAGGGGTGTACTTCTTCTATATCCCCTTTGCTCAGCAGAGCTGACATTTCCTGTCGCAGCACCGCCATTTCCGTAGACTTCACCGTAGTGGAAAGAATTCCGCGGAAAGGAGGCGGGCCTTTTCGAAACTGAATGGTGTATCCATGACAAATCGTGCGTAACACCCATTGAGAAATGCCGGGCAAGCGTTCCCACGCGGCCCGAAACAGTATTAGCGGTTTCAAAACTTCCGCTCCCTGCAACGCTGTCATACGCGTTAAAACGGCCGGACACGAAAAACCTGTGGTGTTCGTGCACCGGGGAAGCGTATGCGCAAGAGTCGTTGCGTCCCGTTGAGTATAATCCTGAAACGTGTCCACGGCAGGAATTAGGCCAACAGATGGAACATCGGGCTCTGCCGCTAGCGAGAAAGCGGCGGCTGCGCAAGCCGTCAAAAACGGGCCGTTTGTGTAGGGTCCTTGAGTCGTCCCTCGAATTCCGAAAGCAGGATTTCGCAGAGTGTCTGAGGGAGCGTCTGACATTACAGCTCGATCCAATGCTGCTCGAGGCGCTGTTTGCGGCGAGACAGTCAATGTTTGAGCATGGGGACTGCAATGAGAGTGTAGGATGCGCGAAAGCGGTCCAACAGCGCTCTCTAGCGGAGGGCACAGTCCCTGGCAAGCAGCAAAAAGATCAGGAGCTGCTATTCGGTGCCCGAGAACGAGAGGCCTTTGCCGTCGAGGTCAGGTTCAATCTCTTTCGTTGACGCTGGTGCGCCGGAGGAAAAACCCTAGGGCCCCAGTCCTTACGAGGAGGCGCCATAGATGTGGGCTCCTCTCGAGAGGCTGCTCGCTGACGGTGAGAGGAGGTTGAGCGAGAACGCGCGGGCGCTTGCCGGCGTTCAACCTCTCTGGGTCTGCGGGGAATCAGCTGGCGGAAAGCGGCTGATTGCTGTTTCGCTGCCCTGAACTTCTCCACTTCCATGCCGCGGCCGAACTAGGCGCAAGGTGTTCGGCGAGAGTCTCTTCCACCGGGGGCATCATTGTGTAGCCATGGTCCGCCATATCAGAAACGGTGGCGAAATCCGCGGCCGCAGCATTAGTGATCCGTGCCGAAAACGGCTGTTTCCAGGACCTCGAAACCTCCTGGTGGAGGTCCGGGAAAAAAGGTAAAGGCCTCCGGGGCTGTGTAGGTGTCCGACTAGTTAGAAAACGGTCGTCCAGCTTAGAAGAAGGTTGGGCCTCGGCCTTGTCAACCTCCCAGTCTAGCCCCAATTTACCCACCGCACGAGAAACCACGTCCAACAGCTCACTGTAGGAGGGGGAAACACGCCTCTCCTGTCCGCTAGGAGGAAGAGGGCTAGTGTCGGTCGTGAAGTCCTCAGACCCCGAGGCCGCGGTGGATAAAACGTCGTCGTCATAGCGTCCACAACCGAAGGAGATGGCGGCGCATGCCTCCGGTGTGGGAAGTAAATCCTCATTAGAGAAGACGACAGGCTCAGTATAATTTTTATTCTGCAGCAGGGTAGGGGAGAGCGAGCGATGTGGAGAATATTCCAGCGCTGCGCTGTCCACGAAATCCATGTCGCACGTGTCACCCCAGGCCCTCGCCTCGTGCGGTGCCTCGGCAGTCGCAGAGGTGACCTGACGGGGGTTAGACTCGAGGGCGACATTTGAGAATACTTCCACCCTAGAGCGCAGTACTCTGAGCCGCAGGCCATCACAATGGGGACAGGAAGAAAGGCCGCTAAGCACCGCCTGTGCGTGATGTAGACCAAGACATACTACGCACCTGTCATGAGTGTCCCCCGCTTTGATGTACCTGGTACATGGCTCCTTGCATTTGCGAAAACTCATCGCGTCCGCGAAGAGGAGTTAACACTGCTCGAAGAGATCGCTGGAGAACGTGAGATGATAGGGCACAGATGATTCGCTATTCCTGAAGGAATGAAATCTGAAATGGCGCGCTGCACCCAGGTATATCATGCGTGCGCATGCGTAGGGTGGTGCTATGCGCCATTTGGCCAATAGGATTGGCGGGATGGTATAGGGCTTCAGACATTCGTCACACCGGAGGTGTTCCCATACGTGGTGACGTCACCGCAGCATCGAAGTGACCTATGATAGGGAAATCACGTGGTCTCTCGCATCCAGTCGCTCCGCTTCTGATATGCTCCTGGTGTGAGTTGGCACTGCGTGGAGGACGGAATAAAACCTTGTCGCAGCCGTAATGCACCGCACACTTGTTCAGTGTAAATGAGGGGTGATAGATCTCGCAGATCTCACAGACAGACGTCTTAATATGATCGCACATTACAAATGTGTGGTAAGATAAAATGTGCAGGATAACATTATTAAGCAAATCTCTTCGCCATCGTCTCTCTCTATTATCAAGCGGGACTATTCATACTGTGTGCGCGCGCCGCGCTCGTTCTTGTTGTGTGTGTGATTGACAGACAGCCTCCGCGGAGCGCCTGACAGATCTCGCAGATCTCACAGACAAACGTCTTAATATGATCGCACATTAGAAATGCTTGGTGAGATAAAATGTGCACGATAACATCATTAAACAAAAAATATATAGTACACTGATTTTTTCCCCCTCCAGTACCGAAAGCAGAACCGAGACCGTCAGATCTTACTGATACTACGGTCTTTCATAATTTATCCCCGGGGCCAGTTTAATACCGGGTTTCGGTACCCATCCCTAATTGAGGGTGGAGAGTATTACACACTCTACCTGAGCAACACTACTACTACACTAAAAGTAATGGTATTTTATTAAATATGCTAGCAGATTCATACTATAACATCTAAGCCCTGAAACTCCACAATAACCAATAACATTAGACACAATTATGCAGATGAAAACAGCCATTGTCCTCTACACCCTTGTAAGGCCTTTGCAAACGAGATATACCAAATCTGCAGAGCAACACATTCCACAGATCAGGGAAATTCCACACTGAGTCATCAGGAAGTCGTAAAAATAACAATTTTGTAGATGTCACAGTTACTGTATGTAACTTGCAGCTGCACGTTCATAGTGGTAGCAGAAAAACACTGGGAACAAGTGGAGGGAAACAGGTAAAATCCATCACATTGTGCAGATGACTTATCTGGTTCCTGGAGTCTTGCCCCAGTGGCCATCTATGAGACAATATATATATATATATATATATATATATATATATATATATATATATATATATATATATATATATATATACAGTACAGACCAAAGGTTTGGACACACCTTCTCATTCAAAGAGTTTTCTTTATTTTCATGACAATGAAAATTGTAGATTCACACTGAAGGCATCAAAACTATGAATTAAAACATGTGGAATTATATATGGAATTATATACATAACAAAAAAGTGTGAAACAACTGAAAATATGTCATATTGTAGGTTCTTCACCTTTTGCTTTGATTACTGCTTTGCACACTCTTGGCATTCTCTTGATGAGCTTCAAGAGGTAGTCACCTGAAATGGTCTTCCAACAGGTCTTCCCGCTCTGCACACTTTAGGCTTCAAAACCGCTATTGAGGAGTCTATGGGTGACGTCACGGACACTAAAAAAAAAATAATAATAATTATCGATTTTCAAATATTGCACCTGTCAAACATAATCTATTTCGCCGTCAATACTTTTGACGGTGTCCTTTATCAGTAGGAATAGGTGTAGGTGTGTAGAAAAAAGTATATATTGTTGTAATGAAGACATGAGCCTGGTCTGTCAACGGTCTCCCTCTACAGCAGCAGCGCGCCAGCGCCGCGTCAGGCACGCTTCTGGTGTGTAAAGACACAGAATCCGCCACGCTTCTGGGACGCTTCAGACACGCGGCGCTCACGCCACGCAGCCAGTGTGTCACCGGCCTCATTTACACTGAACACGTGTGCGGCGCATTACGGCTGCGACAGCGACATGGCTACCGGAGCTGATCGTGCCCATTCTAGCCGCGACGCGGCGCGTTTCAGAAGCTTCCCAGCAGTGTTTAAAACCGCATCCGACCCGTTTTCCGACAGCAGCACTAATTAAAATCCGCACCCGACCCGACCCGCTTAAAATAGAACCGACACCCGACCCGCACCCGAAATCAAATCAGTTAAGCAAATCACATTAGACACACTTTTTTCGAATTTTATTGCCAGGTCATACAGAAGTTATTTATGGAAAACTCTTTTAAAAATATACATTTTTATACATTGTATCTTAATTTTGATCAATGTTTTATCTATCAATTGCCCATATTTAATAAATAAGAAGCAAATATATAGCAGACAATGAAATAACCTTAGTGTAATGACAGAATTACAAAAAAATATTTTGCTACCTAAAATTTAAATATTTTTTTGTATCACGCATGCATGCATGTCTATTTCCCTCATATTAAATATAAAACGCATGCTGATATTTTCCAATGTCTGGACTCCTTTATTAATGGAGTAGGCTATATAAACAGACGTTTCAATATACTGGTATTAAATGCATTTTCTGATAATTTATATTTCACTTTTTTACTGCAAATGTCGAAATTCGTGCTCTTTGGTCCATCAGTCACTGATCACATTAGAATAAAATATCTCATAATAAAATACAAAATTGACTGATTTATGAATGTATATGCTCATCAGTCGGAAATACAGATAAAAGCTTTCATTTGATGTATTTTTGATCCTGAAAGAAAACAGAACAACAAAAGAGCGAATCATACCACCGTCTGAGGTTGTGCTTCAAGTCGAACGCACACATTTATTAATCCTTCACAGCTGAGCATCGCGAGAGGCGGATCTGCGCCAGAGCGCGCATGTAAATGAGCTGCACAAAGTAAAAAAAAAAACAACAACCCTGGATAGCCTAGATTAGGCCCATATTCACAAATGTGTTAGCTATGGAATGAAATATCTGATATTCCGATTGTCAAATACATGCAAGTGGAAGTGTATTGTTGTTTAAACACCTTTATAACGTTATGCGCAATATAATTTTATGACACAAATTTTAAAATAGGCTTAAATCAAACACATTTTAATTCAGATTCTGTATATATATATATATATATATATATATATATATATATATATATATATATATATATATATGAACGGAAACAAAGGGGGAAAAAAAAAACAGCTGGCTGATCTTAACTGATCTTAACGTCTGTTAACTATGACTCATGCAGCCGTTCGCGCCATGGTGATTTTTTTTAAAAGTGGAACGTAGGCCTATTTTTACGTTTGCACGTGACTGTTTTGAACCCGTGTTTAGACCCGTGTTTCCCGTGTCTGACCCGACCCGCACCCGTATCCGACACAGTTGGATATTTTTCACCCGTTTAAGACAATTTTGCGGGTCACCCGTCGGGTACCCGCAGGTACCCGAACCCGTGCAGCACTCTAACACACACACTCAACAGCTACACAGAGATTCGCAGCAGAAATGGCGAGTCAGTAGCAATCCGATGAAAAGTTGGCATTTTCAAGGTGGAGATATAAGTACTACTTCAAATTCATTGTGGTCCAAGGCAAGAACGTGCATGTAATGTGTAGATGTAATGTGTGACACGCATCTACAAAGCTAGTGGTCAAAAACACTCTTCCTACAAAGATAATACTTGAAGCGCAGGATAAAACTCTTGCTGTCTGTTGACATGCAATAAATATCGAAAGTTATGTACGAACACCTGTCTGTTCTACTCATTTCAACTGACTTGTGAAAACTGCAACAACAAAAAAAAAAAAATCTGTTACCCTATTTTTTTTTTTTTTTTTTTTTTTTTTTTTTTTTTTACAGTAACGCAAATAGTTACTTTCCCTGGTGAGGAGTTACTTTTATTATAGAGTAATTCAGTTACTAGCGCAGTTACTTTTTGGAACAAGTAGTGAGTAACTATAACTAATTACTTTTTTAAAGTAACCTTCTCAACGTGTTTACAACTGGAGACACTCCTAGTCCGTAAGAAGCTCTTCAGAATGGCCTTGTAGCAGTTTTAACTGAAAACAGTATTACACAGCTTAGAAATTATGTACTGAAGTTTATATATATATATATATATATATAATACTGTGTTCAGTTACCTGATGATCCTCGACTGTCTTTCTGTCTTGTGATGGTTGTGCATGAGTCCCTTGTTTGTCCTGAACAGTTAAACTGAGCAGCGTTCTTCAGAAAAATCTTAAGGTCCTACAGATTCTTCAGTTTTCCAGCATCTTTGCATATTTGAACCCTTTCCAGCAGTGACTTTATGATTTTGAGATGCATCTTTTCAGACTAAGGACATTTGATATGAAGATATGAGGTTTGAGCTTCTTCCCTGTCTACAACTGCTGTGGTAAGTTCATTCCTTTTTCTTATTAGAAGTGTTGAAGGAAAGGCATTTCACAAATAGACACATTTTTAGAACGGGTCGACACACCCATTGTTAGACCAGAGACCGTAGAAATCCGGTGGGGGGAGAATTAACCGGGAAACAAGGATTTTCAGGTACAATACAGTGACAGTGTAGATCAGGAGATCATGGAAATTCAAGCATTACAAATAAAAGACACTTTTTGACACTGTATAATCATGCATTCTTGATTGTTTGTGGTTTTCCCTTTTGGGAAGAGGTAAAACTTGTTATATTTACAGTTGATCACTAGGTGGGACCATTAACCATTTAGATGGGCCTGTGCAAAAAAAAAAAAAAAAAGCTTAGTTTCTGGCTTGTATTTCAAGGTAAAGGGTTAATGGTCCCACCTAGTGACCAACTGTAAAAAATGTTACCTCTTCCCAACAGGGAAAACCACCAACAATCAAGAATCTCTCAAACACACAAACACTATAATTTGCTGTTATACTACATATAACTCCATATACAAGCCAGAAACTAAGCCTTTTTTTTTTTTTTTTTTTGCACAGGCCTATCTAAAGTGTTAATGGTCCCACCTAGTGATCAACTGTAAAAATAACACATTTTACCTACGCCCAAAAGGGAAAACCAAAAACAATCAAGAATGCATGATTATATGGTGTCATGTTCGCGAATCATTTGAGACTATTTTTAACTTAAAAATACATTTTTATACATCATCGTTTCCGTTTATATAACGTGTGAATATATCCTCTATTGTATTCTACAACAAAAACAATCAGAGCGCCTCGCTATCACTAGTTTTATTTTGATCTCCCGGGTCCGCTATTAGCTTTTAGCCCGTTAGCATCAGCAAGCGTGGTTGCTGCTAACTGCGCTTACATTGCTAATACTCTATTCACACACATGACCACTGCTGTACTCACTGTTACTTGCTTTAATGGCAGATGAATGTCTCCACTCTATGCAGCTCGAGCTCGAGGCTGTGGGGAAGCAGATTCGCAACCTGGAGGAAAGGCATGCCCAGCTGAGAGAGCGGAGAGCCGCGCTGGAATCATCCCGGACTGACGCTCACAAGTCTGGGGTAAGTATTCAGCGTGCTGTTAACAGTCCCACCACGTCTACTCCGTGTGTTTCTCTGCACAGGCCCGGTGCACCCAGGACGCGATCTTCCCAGATGTCCTTCACTGCGACGCCGGGACAACACGGACCCTGGGTGCATCCACAGCGGAGGACGCGAGCCGGGTCCCGGGCGACGACTTCTCCCCCTCCTGCCTTCGAGATCTCCATCCGGAACAACTTCGCTCCCCTCCGCGAGACAGGATGCGACGCTGTGATCAACGGAGACTCCATCGTCCGACACGTAAGTGCTACGTTAGCCGAAGGTAAAGTGCACACTCATTGTTTGCCTGGTGCTCGTGTTCTCGATGTTTCTGCGCAGATACCCGTGATCCTGAACGCCGACGAGAGCCCCAGAGCGGTCGTGCTTCACGCCGGGGTTAACGACACCACGCTGCGGCAGACGGAGACGCTGAAGAGGGACTTCAGGAGCCTGATCGAGATGATCGTGACAGGACCACTGCCCACGTATCGACGAGGACACGAAAGGTTCAGTAGACTTTTTGCTTTAAATTAATGGTTGTTGTCATGGTGTAAAGAACAGAAACTGCTATTTGTTAATAACTGGAATCTTTTCTGGGAGCGTCCTAGGCTGTTTCGCGCTGATGGATTACACTCCAGCAGAGTACGTGAGTGGAATGGAGTGGCAACAATTTCCCCTCCGCGCTCAGAGCATTTAATAATCACTCTGCTCCAGCTCAGCTCCGGGTTCACTATTTCCCGCTCCCGCTCCACTCCGCGCTCAGTGATACCAGAAACACTGCTCCGCCTTCGCTCCGTGGCTAAAGTATTTCAGTATGTTTGAAATGTTATGTTCATAACGTAGCCTATGTAAAAAAATAAATAAATAAATAACAACAGGAGAGTTTCAAAGTGGCTTAGGCTATAGTGTGCAAACTTTTTTTCCTACCACATGCCAAACTAATAACATGGATGTCAGCATTGATATAATTACTGTATTCTGCTGTGCAAATTTTGTTTGTGATGAAAGTAACAGTACATTTTTATTTTATATACAGATCAATGCATTTCTTACAGATTTATGCTCATTCAAAATCAGATACAGATGAAGTAACACTGTAAGATTACATTTCTTTGAATGCATTGCGAAAGCGATTGCGTGTGAATGTGCTGTAACTGTTTAAATCATGCTTCGACCCGAAAATATTCAGTAAAAGGAACAGACAAACTCCTTGAGAACTAACCTATAACTTCCCGCTCGGCTATTGTCGTCATTGTAACCTTCTGATTTGAGAGATCGATCTGTATCAAGCTATAGTTAAATATGTTTAACGTGAATACTTGCTAAATATGCAGTTTTATTACGGGCCACTGGCATGAATTGTACTCGTGATGGAGCGGTGGTGGAGCGCTCTTGGAGCGAGTGAAAACCACAACGCTCCGACTTTTAAAAAATCCGCTCCTCGCTCCTGTCAAAATCACACCGCTCCACTCCACGCTCCGCTCCCACTCCTGCTTTCTGACAACATCTCCAGGACACTTCGCTCCTTGTGACTAGTCAGTCAATTCTCAAATAACCATTACGATGAGTTTTGTTCCACCCGCTTAAATGATAAAAGTACTTGCACTGTAAAAACAATTAAGACTGTGTCTGTTCCTCGAATAGTGAGGTCAAAATATAAATATAATGTAGGATCTAGAAAAAATCTTATCGCAATTAAACCAGAAAAATTTAAAGTAAATGAACAAAAACACAATTTTTAAAGTTTGGGCTCATAAATATTAGATCACTCACACCAAAAGCAGTTATTGTAAATGAAATTATCACAGATAATAGTTTTGATGTACTGCTTGACTGAAACCTGGCTAAAACCAAATTATTATTTTGGTCTAAATGAGTCTACTCCACCAAACTACTGTTATAAGCATGAGCCCTGTCAGACTGGTCGTGGCAGAGGTGTTGCAACAATATATAGTGATATTCTCAACATTACCCAGAAAACAGGATACAGGTTTAACTTTTTTTAAATACTTCTGCTAAATGTTACACTGTCAGACATGCAAAAGAAATCTAATGTATCTCTTGCTCTGGCTACTGTGTATAGACCACCAGGGCCGTATACAGAATTCCTAAAAGAATTTGCAGATTTCCTCTCAGACCTTCTAGTTACAGTTGATAAGGCGCTAATCATGGGAGATTTTAATATTCACGTTGATAATGCAAATGATGCATAAGGACTTGCGTTTACTGACCTAATAAACTCTTTTGGAGTCAAGCAAAATGTCACCGGGCCCACTCATCATTTTAATCATACACTAGATTTAATTATATCGCATGGAATCGATCTTACTGCTATAGATATTGTACCTCAAAGTGATGATATTACAGACCATTTCCTTGTATTGTGTATGCTGCGTATAACTGAAATTAACTATATGTCTCAGCGATACCGTCTGGGCAGAACTATTGTTCCAGCCACCAAAGAAAGATTTGCAAATAACCTGCCTGATCTATCTCAACTGCTATTTGTACCCAAAAATACACATGAATTAGACGAAATTACTGACAACATGGGCACTATTTTCTCTAATACATTAGAAGCTGTTGCCCCCATTGAAAAAGGTTAGAGAAAAACGTACTGTACCATGGTATAACAGTAATACTCACTCTCTCAAGAAAGTAACTCGTAGTCTTGAACGCAAATGGAGAAAAACTAACTTAGAAGTTTTTAGAATTGCATGGAAAAACAGTATGTCCAGCTATAGACAGGCTCTAAAAACTGCTAGGGCAGAGCATATACACAAACTCATTGAAAATAACCAAAACAATCCAAGGTTTTTATTTAGCACAGTAGCTAAGTTAACAAATTACCAGACGCAACCTGATTCAAATATTCCACCAACGTTAAATAGTAATGACTTTATGAATTTCTTCACTGATAAAATAGATAACATTAGAAATAAAATAGCGAATGTAGATTCTACAGCGTCTAACTCTTCGGTTTCATCCATCGCACCCAAAGATAAACTGCAGTGCTTTACAAATATAGGACAGGAAGAGCTAAAGAAACTTATCACTGTATCTAAACCAACAATATATTTATTAGATCCTGTACCCACTAAATTACTGAAAGAGTTGTTACCTGTAGCCGAAGAACCACTTCTCAATATCATTAACTTGTCGTTGTCTTTAGGTCACGTCCCAAAACAATTCAAGCTGGCGGTTATCAAGCCTCTTATTAAGAAACCAAAACTAGATCCTAGTGTACTGGCAAATTATAGGCCTATTTCAAATCTTCCATTTATGTCTAAAATTTTAGAAAAAGTTGTGTCTGTGTAGCGCCTGCTGCGGCGCAAGTGCAACCCTCCCTCTCAATTAGTAAATAACGGAAATGAGCGGAGAAGGAGTACACCGTTTCTAAATTTGGACCAGCGACCAGAAGATCAGATTCGCTCAAGAGACTGTGTCAGCAACAAGGGTAGAAGGAAATGAGAACAACACTGGCTGCATTAGAAACAGGTAAAGTGTATTAAAGGGAATGCAATAATAAAAGGGAAAAAATATATATAATAATAATAATAATAATAAAAGTCAGAGTTTCAATACATCATCAAAATCAACAAACAAAATGATTAAATAAATAAAAATAACAGAATATAGTAACCCAAAAAAGGGTAATAGAGAATAAAATAAATTAAAAGAATGAAATAAGTAAATGTATCCTACTTATATTTAAATGTCTATTTTTCTATTTATTTATTCTTCTATTTTATTAATTGTTTGTCTATTTATTTATTTTTTTGACTTATTTAAACTCAACCTAATAAAGTCAAATGACCCTTATTCTGCTAATATAGAATATAGATATATAAAATATAGAATATATTTTTCACCTATTTATGTGTGTTCTAATTGGCTTATTTAATATAGATAATAACTTTGAATTTGACTGTAAATACAATTCTTCCAAATTACTGGTTGAAATACCCTTTTCACTCTTGTTCTTCAGAAAAACAAAACAACAAAAATAAAAAAATAAAACCAAATAATTTTACAGTGGAATGAGTAAAAATAGAGAGAAGAAGACAAAAAACAATGGATCAACCTTGCTCACAATAACAGTCCCGATGTGGATTAGGGTTTTCACCAAACTTTAGCTCTAGTTCAGTGCTGCTTACACGAGATCCGTCTTCCGCAATTGAGTTCTGAGCAACACAGTTCAGTCAGAAAAAAAAACGAAGGAAAGCGTGTGCACAATCCTACCAATCTCTCAATTCACGTAGTTCGATCCTTATTTGGGCATGGCTCGCCAGTTCCTGCTCACAGGCTCTTTTTAGTGCAATGCAGGAACAGTTCAAGTTCAAAGTCTTCTTCGATGATCGTCTGGTTCCAGAAAATGTGCTGCACCCGACTCAAAAGATGATTGAAGATAGAAGATAGCAGGAAGATAGATAGAAGGACAGAAAAAAAAGCCAACCTTGCAAAAGACAAGGCCAAAAATACAATTAGACACTGCGTTCAAGATATACATCACCACAGCAGTTAATCTGCGAATAAACAACATTTGAACACATTTAACTCCATGCTCGTTTAACATTAACACATTTAAATTTGCATAGACATGCTAAGAGCATGTTTCAAATGGCGCGCTTAGGCCTCATCTGCCCGTATCACATGTGCGTCACAATCAGCCATTTTTCATAGCCGAATACACGACAAAAACCCATCAAAATTACACTTGTAAACTGCTTGAAGCAACTTTTAAACCTGAACATTAGTTATTTAATGCATTTACCCGATATTCCTCCCGTTTTAAACAGAGGATTAGCTTATATACATCTTATGTAAAATAATGCACATAATACAACAGCATTTGATGGTTAAAAACAATTTACAGAAAATTGTTACAAAGCAACCTCTATAATTGAGGATTTAATAATTTTACTCACAAAGAGAAATCTTATTTTCTAAATATGAAGGTTTCAGGCGACACTCCAACCTCTGCGAGTTTCTCTCTCCTGGTAACAGTTTGCACCAGCATCAATAGTGATAAACGGCTGATGATGTTCAATTCACATCTCTTCCCTCAAAATCTGTTATTTTTCTAAACACAAATGCTGAAATATATATTCTAATTTAGTTTTCTTCTTTTTTCAGGACCGTGTCGCAGCTGCTGTTTCTCGCACTCCCGCGCACAGCTCCGATCATAGGGCGGGGCTAACTCTTCGCTCTCCTCATTGGACCAATTTTAACTTTGTTTTATTTGAATAATAATAAAAATATGTTTCTAAAATAGTTTTCTCTTTTTTTAATGCATTTCCTATTTCAAAATGTTATGAAAATAAAGTGCTGATTTACATATTTACGAGTATTATGGTATTTTTTCTTTAATATTTTACATTAACAGGGCTCTTAGTAACCTGGGTTACATCTGCTCAATTGAGCACCTTCCTGCATAAAAATGATCTGTATGAAGAATTTCATACAGATCAAGGCTGCATCTCATTTCTAGTCTTACTTGATTTTAGTGCTGCGTTCGACACCATAGATCATGACATACTCATAGATTGATTACAAAACTATACAGGTATTCAAGGCCAGGCTCTAAGATAGTTTAGATCCTACCTGTCCGATCGCTACCATTTTGTTTACTTAAATGGGGTGTCGTCTCATTTATCATCAGTAAAATATGGAGTGCCACAAGGATCCGTCCTAGGTCCCCTTCTATTTTCAATATACATGTTGCACCTTGGTAATATTATTAGAAAATACGGAATTAGCTTCCACTGTTATGCTGATGATACTCAGCTATATATCTCAACGAGACCAGATGAAACTTCCCAAATATCTAAGCTAACAGAGTGTGTTAAAAATGTAAAAGATTGGATGACAAATAATTTTCTCCAATTAAATTCGGATAAGACAGAGATATTAATTATTGGACCAAAAAACACTACACAGAATCTTGTATATTACAATCTGAAACTAGACAGATGTACTGTTACTTCCTCTACAGTCAGAAATCTGGGTGTTATATTAGACAGCAATTTGTCTTTTGAAAATCATATTTCCAATGTTACAAAAACTGCATTCTTTCATCTTAGAAACATTGCCAAGCTACGAAACATGTTATCTGTTTCTGATGCAGAAAAGCTAGTTCATGCATTTATGACCTCTAGACAGGACTATCGTAATGCACTTCTAGGTGGTTGTCCTGCTTCTTCAATAAACAAGCTACATGTAGTCCAAAATGCAGCAGCTAGAGTCCTTACCAGGTCAAGAAAATATGATCATATTACCCCAATTTTACAGTCTTTGCACTGGCTACCTATTAAGTTCTGTATCAGTTATAAATTATCATTACTTACCTATAAGGCCCTAAATGGTTTAGCTCCTGCGTACCTAACTAGCCTTCTACCACGCTACAACCCATCACGCACCCTAAGGTCACAAAACGCTGGACTTTTGGTAGTTCCTAGGATAGCAAAGTCCACTAAAGGAGGTAGAGCTTTCTCACATTTGGCTCCCAAACTCTGGAATAGCCTTCCTGATAATGTTCGGGGTTCAGACACACTCCCTCTGTTTAAATCTAGATCTCTTTCGCCAAGCATACGAATAATGTATCTTTTAAATTGTGAGTGTAGTTGCATCTGATCAAATGTGCATTTTTATTTATTAGCTTCGGTTAAACTAATTTTACTTTGTTGGATCAGCAGCTATGCTAATTATGTCTCTATTTTGTTTCTATGTTTTGTGTGTAGTTGCATCTGATCAAATGTGCATTTTTATTCATTAGCTTGGGTTAAACTAATTTTACTTTGTTGGATCAGCAGCTATGCTAATGATGTCTCTATTTTGTTTCTATGTTTTGCCACGGGATTTACCTCCCGTGGTAACTAGGATTTACACAAGCTCCAGTCTGGATCCAGAACACCTCAGAAGAGATGATGCTGACCCTCAGAGGACCCCAGATGATGCCAACCTTGAATCAACAAACAGAACTAACAATTATTGCTAAATGTGTGACTGCATCATATAATAACTATTAATTACTAATATTGATAGTTCATCATCTAGCTGACTACGTCTTGTATTATTATTATTTTATTTTTTATTTTTTATAAAATCCTGTCAAACGTGCACAAACTATTAGCTACTACTAAATATTGTAGAAACATAATTTTCTGTAAAGTTGCTTTGTAACGATTTGTATTGTAAAAAGCGCTATACAAATAAACTTGAATTGAATTGAATGTCTTTGCAATCAAAAAAAGGTTGTTATAATGGAATTCAATGGGGCAAAAACAGCCACCAACAACTAATGAAGGAGAAAAAATTAAAATCTAATGCTGCACAAAAACTAACAATGCATCAAAGCCAATCTTGCTACTAATCTTTGACATGCCCAAGACTGTGAACAGGTAAAAAATATAATTTTGTGTGTGCCTTTATTGAATGGCATTATAGGAGGGGGAAACAACATCCCGAAGTTGTTGCTGTCTGCTTCAAGACATTGCTGCTGCATATAGTTTATAATACGAAAATCATCTATATTAATTTCTTTATGAGTAATCTTGCTAAAGATCAAGATACAAGGCATTTTCACCCACAGGACTGCCACATACTGGATGTTTTTTCCCTTTTCATAACTGTCTACTGGTAAGAGCCCGAGCCTACACTTAAACATGTTTTTATAAATTACAGCAATTCCACCACCCTTCCTAGAGTTTCTAGGGCAGCTAAAAAAGCCACAGTTTGTGGGAGAAAGTTCTGAAAAGGGGCTTAAATGATTTTCAGTGAGCCAAGTTTCAGTAATAAACATAAAGTCCAGGGCCCGTATTCATAAAGATTCTAAGAATCCTCTCAGAAAACTCTTAATTTAGCTTAAAAACTTTTACGTAGGAGTCTTAGCTTAAGAGCAATTCAGGACCGATCTGAGAGCAACTCTGAGTAAGGAAAAGACAAAAACTTTCATCTTAGTGAGGAGGCGGGGTTGACCCCGTTGCTATGTATGACACAATCTTTTTGAAGACTGTGATTGGTTGGTTGTCCAAGAAGGAAAAAGAGAGTGATTTTACGTATAGGGTCTATTCTAATTCTCACTTTGAATTTACATGCATAATTTTGCGCGCATGCGAAACAGATACTGTGTTTCAAACCGTGAAGCGCGCGCACGGCATAGAGGGAGAGGGAGCGAGAGACTTTGCGTGTGTGTGCTAATGTGCGTGTGTGCGAAGCGCATGTCAGACAGAGAGCATCCTGATTGGCCTGTTTCTGCAAATCAACCAATCAATTGTCAGTGTGGGCAGGCTTTTATCTCTTCTCCCGTACAAAATTAATCAGTTATGTCTATCTAGAAACAATTAACTTTTGCTGTTTCAAAACTGTCTCATAAAGGTTGAGAATGCCCAGGGTAAAAAACTGTATAAACATTTAATAACACTTCAGATATGCTGAGTCCCTTTTATTTGGTTTGTTTTATTTTATTTATTTTGTTTTAGCATATTTTTTTATTTTATTTTATTTTTTCAATCTAATTTGTTCTCCCTTGTCATGTGAACGTTATAGAAAATGTCTTCTCAGATGATTTGCTGGAGGTGACTCTTAGTTTATGATACAATAAGATTTATATTGTAGATTTTGAGGATGTAATATTTTTTTTCTTCTTTTTGTCAGATATTTTCATTGTTTATTGTGATAAAAAAAAAATAGGGATAGGGATACCTCCCTGAAATGACATTTTGCAGGTTGGGATGTCTGTATTTGTTTGGCTTAGAATGATAAAAATTGTTTCACTCTTTCCAATTACAGTGATTGCTGCCCAACATTAAATGGTGGTTTGAATGTTGGTTTTAATTTATCAAACATGGAATCAAAACCAAGAAGGGCGAGAAAGCCAAACTGGACAGAGGAACAGTGTTTACTGTTAGCCCAGTTAGTGGATGAACACAAGGCCATTCTTAAAGGAAAATTCGGGCCGGTGTCACAGCAAGGGACAAGAAGCAGACGTGGGAGTGTATAGCACAAACTATTAACGGTTCATTCCCCCTGCTTATGCGCACCTATAAGCCTGTTATATTCATGAATGCAGTTTTTTGATCCTGCAAGGTGGGAATGTCCAGTGGAAACAAAATGAACTGCGACACAATAAGATGTTCTGAAAGTGCTGTAATTGTGTGATCACTCTGCTTACAGAAGGTTGTGACAATCCCAAATCATCACTATTGCATTGTTGCATTTTCCCAGTTGCCAAATATGGTAATGTAGTGGTTACTTTAATTTATATATTAAATTATAAATTATTATATAATCTATAGCGTCTTATTAACTCACTGTCATCCATTGTCTGCAACACATTTCTTCTGTCTCTTCGTCTTTCTGCCATTTTCTCTTCTGCTATAGAAACTCTTAAGCCTCTTAAAAGTCCTTGTCTGTGCTCTTAACAAGTTTGACCTTAAGACCTCTTTTAAGGGTTAAGATGCTTTCTGAATTACTTTTTTCTTTAGGATTTTTTCTTTAATTTTAAGAGAAAACGCCCACATTTCTAAGAATTTTCTTAGAATTTTGTCACTAGGAGCTACTTTTTGCATTAAAATTCTGTATGAATACGGGCCCTGGGCCCGTATCCCTAAAGATTCTGAGAATCCTCTCAGAGAGCTCCTAACTTAACCTAAAAATTCCTTGCCAGGAGTTTTAGCTTAGAAGTGATTCCAGAACATTTTCAGTGAACTCTGAGCAAGGAATGGATGGAAAATCCTCTCTTAGTGAGGAGGTGTGGTTGACCCTGTTGCTAGGTATGAATCATCATTTCAAAAGCTGTGATTGGTTGATCCTACAAGTTTGATGAAAATGAACTTTTGGTGATAGTGAGCAAAGGATGTACTGTACCCTCAAATCAATAAACAATTATACACTCTATTCTTATGCAGACTGTAATTGTAAATAATATTTCACATTCAAGAACATATCTGGAAAATGAATAGAAAGCTGTAGGGGCCTAACATTATAATCTAAAATATGTGAAAACTTAAGCTCATTACACCCTGTTCAAATAATGATTCGTGTTTTATTTGCTCATATTAATATCCTAGCTGGCATATTTTGTATTTTCACTCCCATATGGACCCCATTGAAAACAAGATGGCCTGTCTGTCCTTAATGAAGTAGAAATTACAACGTTACAACTCAGTGTGGTCTTAACGAGGGTAACACGGCTCAGCTTTTATCAATGTCTGTGACTGCTGGCTGGTCTATTTATGAAGGCTTGTTAACAAATATCCTACAAACACAGAAAATGGAGAAAAAAAGGAATCGCAAGACAAACTGGACTGAGGAGCAAGGTTTGTTACTGGCCCAGTTGGTGAAGTAATTGCATCTCTAAGGAGATCCACCACAAACATGATTCCTGCACGATCCAATCTGTAGCGTCTCAATAATTCCCTGTCATCCAGTGTTTGCAGGACATCTCTCCTGCCTCCTCTGTTGTCCATTTTGTGCAGCTGCTTAGGGGAACTCCTAAGCCACTAAAAGTCCTCTTCCCTGCTCTTAGCAGATCTCGCCTTAGGAGCCCTTTTAAGCGCTAGGAATCTTGAGGAATAGCTTTTATATTAACTGGGATTTTCGTGTCACTTTTAGGGGCAATTCTAAGAAAACGTCATGACTCTGAGAATTTTCTTAGAATTTGAAAATTCAAATTCTAGGAGCCACTTTTTGCACAAAAATTCTTTAGGGATACGGGCCCTGGAGTCTAAGGGTATTTTTGGGGCCTGGAGAAGTTCTGTCATGCCCTGACATTTGTGCTTTTTTCAGTTGCTTATAAATATCTAAATGGGTAAAGTCTAAGCTCACTGTAATCAGCATACACTGGGCTATAATAATATGTGAAATGCATGTATGTACATGAATGTGTTTTTGAGAAAAAAAAAAGTTATGCGTGGTTAGTGAAAAAATGTTAGCTCACTTGAATAAGGGAATAAAACACATACAGAACATTGGTTCCCGGGATTTTTGAGAACTGGAGCTTGACGCCTAGAATTTTTCTTTCTAAATTATGTGAAAATCATCTTGTTTACTCACTTACAGAAAACAATATATTGATTTAAATTTTCTAAGACACTTTTTGTTGGTAAAAGTCATATGCGAGTAGGCGTCAACTATCATGAATATCATTGTGATTTACACCTGAGAAGACAAAGGCCTGCATAATGAGCTGCATAATGAGCCATTCAGTCAGCTGTGTCACTGAGAGGGAGGAGTTACAAGAAAGAATTTGAGGACAAAATAAATCTATATACTTTTATGTTTGTAGTTTATTTAGAATATATTTAATTATCCCACAACATAATTTAATATCCACCTGGGGGAGCAGTTAAACAGTTTATTAGGAACAATCAAAGCTGACTTTCAAACTGAATCTTTTGCATCATTACTCCAGTCACACAGTCCTTCAGAAATCCTTTTAACAATCTTATTTTCTACAAAAAAAAAAAATATATATATATATATTATATATATTATATATTGATATAATAATAATAATAATAATAATAATAATAATAATAATAATAATAATAATAATTATTATTATTATTATTATTATTATTAATGTTGAAAAGAGCTGAGAATATTTTTTCCTTTTTTTTTAGGGGGGATTGCTGAAAGAACAGCATTGTTTGTTAAATTTGTTACAGTTACATTTATTTGTCACATTTATATTATTAACATGAAGCTTTTGAATTGTATAGTATTGTATATTGTTACTGAAAATTCATAATATTTCACTTGATTATACATCTAGTCAGGATTTATAGTTTGAAAAAAGTCTAACTAGTAAAATTTTTACACGTTATGTGTAAACTAGTACAAGTATATAAATAAATAAAAAGAGACTTACTCATGTTTATGATCTCTGCTGAATAAAGCACTTCAGTCTTTTTTCTGAGGAAATCCAAATCTCAAATCCTCAACCACATCACATCTTTTCGGGGTGAATTATGTCTTATTCCTCTCATCATGAAGCAAACAGTAAAATAAAAAGAACTTGAAGAACAGTCTCGCTGCGTGGCGTATTCAAGCCGCGCGCTTCAGTGAAACATTACAATCTGAATATAGCGTTCAGTGGTCGCATTAGATATAACCAGATGCTTGATTCCAATATTTCATCAATGTTTAATAGTAATGACTTTATTAATTTCTTCACTGATAAAATAGAAAACATCAGAAATAAAATAACAAATGTAGATTCTTCAGTGTCTAACACTTCAGTTTCATCCGTCACACCCAAAGATAAACTGCAGCACTTTACAACTATAGGACAGGAAGAGCTAAATAAATTTATTACTGTATCTAAACCAACAACATATTTATTAGATCCTGTACCCACTAAATTACTAAAAGAGTTGTTATCTGTAGCCGAAGAACCGCTTCTCAATATTATTAACTCGTCGTTATCTTTAGGTCACATCCCAAAACCATTTAATAATAACAACCACCAAAACCACATAAGCTGGTGGCTATTAAGCCTCTAATTAAGAAACCACAACTAGATCCCAGTGAACTGGCAAATTATAGGCCCATTTCAAATCTTCCATTTATGTCTACATTTTTTTTAAATGATCTGTATGAAGAAGTTCCATAGCACAGAAACTGCACTTGTTAAAATTACAAATGACCTGCTTCTTGAGTCTGATCAAGGCTGCATCTCATTGCTAGTTTTACTTGATCTTAGTGCTGCGTTCGACAACATAGATCATGACATACTCATGGATTGATTACAAAACTATACAGGTATTCAAGGGCAGGCTCTAAGATGATTTAGATCCTACCTGTCCGATCGCTAGCATTTTGTTTGTTTACTTAAATGGGGTGTCATCTCATTTATCATCAGTAAAATATGGAGTGCCACAAGGCTCTGTCCTAGGTCCTCTGCTATTTTCAATATACATGTTGCCCCTTGGTAATATTATTAGAAAATGCAGAATTAGTTTCCACTGTAATGCTGATGATACTCAACTATACATGTCAACTAGACCAGATGAAACTTCTAATTTATCTAAGCTAACAGTGTGTTAAAAGATTAGATGACCAAAACATTTTTCCTATTAAACTCGAATAAGACAATTTGCAACTAGACGGATGTACTGTTACTTCCTCTACAGTCAGAAATCTGGGTGTTTTTTAAGACGGCAACTTGTCCTTTGAAAACAAACCATATTTATCATGTTACAAAAACAACATTCTTCCATCTTAGAAACATTGCCAAGCTATGAAACATGTTACCTGTTTCTGATGCAGAAAAGCTAGTTCCTGCATTCATGATCTTTAGAATGGACTATTGTAATGCACTTCTAGTTGGTTGTCCTGCATCTTCAATAAACAAGCTACAGGTAGTCCAAAATGCAGAGGCTAGAGTCCTTACCAGGTTTTAGTAGTTCCTAGGATAGCAAAGTCCACTAAAGGAGGTAGAGCTTTTTCACATTTGGCTCCCAAACTCTGGAATAGCCTTCCTGGTAATGTTCAGGGTTCATACATACTCTCTCTGTTTAAATCTAGATTAAAAAACACATCTCTTTTTGTCAAACATTCGAATAATGCATCTCATAATTTGTGATTGCAGTTGTATTTGATCAAATGCGCATTATTATTCTTCAGCTTGGGTTAAACTAATTAATTTGACTTGGTTAGAACATCCCACAGGATTCGCAAGCTCCAGTCTGGATCCAGAACACTTGAGAAGAGAGGATGCAAACCCTTTAGAGGACCTCAGATTATGTTAACCATAAAACATACAGAACAACCAAATATTTATACAAGTGTGATTGCATCATACAATAATTGCTGTTAATAATGTTCATCGTCTGGTTGAGTACGTCTTGTATTAATTTTTCTGAACATTTTTGTCATATGCACATAAACTGACACTCTCCACTTATAAGCTACTACTAAATTTTGTAGAAAAATTTTCTGTAAAGTTGCTTTGCAATGATTTGTATCGTAAAAAGTGCTATACAAATATACTTGAAAGTAATTTTACTTTAATGCCAATATAAAGGTCATTTTATGCACCAGTAAAGTGAACTAAACATAAATATTGGAGTCTGATAAAATTTTAGATGACAATTTTAGATGGAACTTTAGAGGCTTTTGCATCTGAACTCTTCAATTTCAGAAAAATAAAATAAAGCTTATTTTGTTACCTTTTTTAAATGTGGAAGTGTTTGATTTGAGTGATGATCCATCACTGTCATCATCAGATCACACTTCCACAGTACACTCATCTTCACAATCTCAACCATATTCTCAAAACTATTGTTTTGAATGGCTTTAAATCATTTTTTTTTTATCACTGGCACCTTATTCACCACATCCACCATCAAATGACAGTGACATTTATATTTCATTGCGTACAGTAATTGCTCTGCAGTAAATCCTTTTAAACCAGTTCAGTTCAGTTTTTTTCTGTTTATAATGTATATATTCAATATGCATTTGTACATTTAAGAAAAAAATGAAGGAGGGAGAAATAGTGAATGATCTCTCGGTTCGCTAAAGACACAAGGCATGCATTTAAGGGTAAACAAGTTTACAAACAAGTTTGGCCTTGTCTAGAAAGCCTATAGTAACGTTTATAACAATGTCTGTAGTTTCAAAGATCCGAGATTTTGTGTAACATAAGTGTAATTTTTCATGTAGCATAATTCAATTCAATTCAATTCAAGTTTATTTGTATAGCGCTTTTTACAAAACAAATCGTTACAAAGCAACTTTACAGAAAATTATGTTTCTACAATATTTAGTAGTAGCTAGTAGTTTGTGCACATTTGAAAGGATTTTAGAGAAAAATAAAAATAATAATAATAATACAAGACGTAGTCAGCTAGACGATGAACTATCAATATTATTAATTAAGTTATTATATGATTCAGTCACACATTTAGCAATAATTGTTAGTTCTGTTTGCTGATTCAGGGTTAGCATCATCTGAGGTCCTCTGAGGGTCAGCATCATCTCTTCTCAGGTGTTCTGGATCCAGACTGGAGCTTGTGTAATTCCTAGTTACCATGGGATGTAAATCCTGTGGCAAAACATAGAAACAAAATACAGACATCATTAGCATAGCTGCTGATCCAACAAAGTAAAATTAGTTTAACCCAAGCTAATGAATACAAATGCACCTTTGATCAGATGCAACTACACTCACAATTTAAAAGATACATTATTCGTATGCTTGGCGAAAGAGATGTGTTTTTAAACTAGATTTAAATAGAGAGAGTGTGTCTGAACCCCGAACATTATCAGGAAGGCTATTCCAGAGTTTGGGAGCCAAATGTGAGAAAGCTCTACCTCCTTTAGTGGACTTTGCTATCCTAGGAACTACCAAAAGTCCAGCGTTTTGTGACCTTAGGGTGCGTGATGGGTTGTAACGTGGTAGAAGGCTAGTTAGGTTCGCAGGAGCTAAACCATTTAGGGCCTTATAGGTAAGTAATGATAATTTGTAACTTATACGGAACTTAAGAGAGGATAAAGTATACCATGTGTCAAAAATTTGATTGATGAGGGTCATAAAAGCCATCTGTTCTAGACACCTGTTTGTACACCCCCACCCCTCCCCTCCCTGTACACCCCGGTGACCTAGATATGAACTTACGACCCTAAGAAGGAATTTCGGTGAGGGAGGGTGAAAATGTGTTGGGGTCTATGTGCTTTTTTTTTTTAAACTGTGGAAAGGGTTGAAATCATTAAAATGGTATAAGGGAAGTTTTTATTAAGGTTTTAAGTACACAGTGCATTTCAAGAAAAAAGGTTATAACACAAACAAAATGGGAACGATGCAATGATTGTTTTCGTAGTTGGAAAAGTGTAAAACGTTGTTAAAGTTGTAACAAATAAAAAAGAAAACTACTGGTTATTTATCTAAAACAACTAAACAAGTCAAAACTATCAGATGTGTTTTCGTTAAGCAACACGTGAAAAGATGTGAGAGCTTGTAAAAATTTAAAAAGGTGTTTTGTTACCAGCTAGAAAAGAAAGCATTTATCACTTATACCTTACCTCAAACTAAAAAAGAAATGAATGTAAAGCGGCGATACAAACCAGAAAACTTGGTGTTTGTCACAATGTTATAAAAAGTTAAAAACAAAAGAAAAAATATGGTAGGCATTACGCGGATCAAAAATAAAATCCATCAGACAAGATACTTCAAATCAAATCTATGTTGTACTTTACCACTAACTACAACTTTAAAAATCTAGACTATTACTGACAGAGAGTAAGACGAAAGAAAAAAAGATATCACAGCAAAGTGTCAAGGCATCTCCGTTGAGCGATCCTGACAGCATCGCTGACACACTTAGAATGAGGCTCGGGGGATGCTCCGGAAAAAAACCACGCCTCCAGCGCTAGAGACTGCCCCGCTGTAGGCGTGATAGCAGCGTCAAATAGATTTAAATGTTAAAATAATTAAACTAAGTGGTTTTTAATAAATAGACATCAGTCCTTAATTAGTGAAAACTTTAAATCCGTTTAAACATAAGATCAATTTGTACTTTTTAAATGATGTAGCTTTATGCGATTTTTATTTACTTTTAGTCTTAAAAAAATAAAAATAAAAAAAAAATAATAAAAAACAGCATTGAAAAAACATTATTTGTTTTTAATGTATTAAGTTAATTACTCTAATCTACGACTAGTCTAAATTTAGACTATTGTCGCCGATATATCTTTTATTTTTGTCAAGCTTAATTTCTCAAGCTATGACAATTAACACACACACACACTCAGCCACCCATCCACGCTTTCCTTCTGTCCAGTTTGTAAGTTTGTGTCGCGTTATCTAGTAAATAAAACAGACATATGTAGTTAAAAGTAGTCGTTTAACAATATGACAGGGAAGAAATATCTCGTCTCAGGTCGTGCAGCGAAACGTGACCGCGCCGGGCATCTGGAGGCTGTGTGATTACTGTGCCTGCATATCAGTTAGACATCAGCGAGTGTAAAAACATCTAAAGGTTTTTGGGGGTTTGCAACTCAACTGTAATCTAATTAGTTTTCCGGGGGGTTCTGGTGTTGTAGCTAAATGGTCTGCTGAAGGTCAGCTAAAGTTTAAAAAAAAATTGTGTGTAATCAAATTCAGGGATCAAAGGTGCGACAATTTCAAATTTATGGCTTAGGCCTGTGATCGTGAGGTTATCTGACAGTTCATTTAGTGGGTCAAATGGGCGTGAAATCTTTTAACAAGTCAGACCATATAGGAATATGTAGTTTAACTCGAGTTAATTTAGTTTATTTTAGTTACATTTATCATTTTTATTAACCCCTAGATCTTTCAACCTCAACATAAATTTACCGAGAATGCAAACAAGTACACAAACACAACCACACAATCATAAACACACACACACACACACTTTTCTTCTGCCGAGTTTGTGTCGTGTTATCTAGTAATTAAACCATACATATGTAGTTAAAAGTATCACCCATTTAACAATATGACAGGTAAGAAATATCTCGTCTCAGATTGAAACGTGACAAACTTAGTAGTGATTCTTTAAATCCTGTTTAGCAACTCTTTGAGATACTTAATCATTGAAACATTTCTATAGTCACATCTTTATTTAACATTTTCTAAAATGAGATCTGGTTTATTTCTGTATTAAGTGTAAGTAAGTTGTATTCTTTCGTTGTCATATCTTTTACATTTTATTAAAATAGGTTCAACTGATTGAGGAAGATCACATTTAACACAAAGTCCAGACACATGTTTTTCCTCTTATAAATAATGACTGATTAAGTGCAATGTGTCCAATTTTATGGCGAGAGCTTCCTTTCTACCCCCAAAATTCTCCTTTCATTAAATTTGATGTCTGGCATTTTTATGTTTTTATCTGATCCACTACCTTCTATTCCTATATGTGCAGGTATCTATACAAAATAAATATTTGTTTTTGGTTGTATTCTGAACAAACTCTGTAAAATGAATGACAAATTGTCTTGTTGAAGATTCGCCACACTTTAAACTTGGTAGTACTGCAAATGAGTCTGAACATATGACTACTTTAGGTATATTAATGTGTTCAACCCACTGAAGAGCCAAAAATATGACAATCATTTCTGTAGTATAAACAGACGGATGATTAGATGTTCTTTCAGGTATTCTATATCTACCCACTTGGAACATATGTGTCCTGTTTCAGGATCTTTAGATACATCTATGTATATGAGTTACTTTAAAACTATATGCTCTTTATTTTTCATCTAAACAAAAGTCCTTGATGTTTTATTTTATTTTAATAAGCCACTCACACTTACTTTAGTAGCCTAAATCATTGAATATGTCTTTTATTTTCTTAATATCAACTTCTGGCACGAAATTCTACATTCATAAATGTATGTTTTTCTAAATCCTCACGTTTAGTGTCATTTAAAGAGGAATTTGTGATGTATTTGGAGACGTTAAAAGAAATGAAAAGTCTCAAAGCAAGATTTTTGTATTCTTCATTAAAGGACTTTGGTTTTTCTTAATGTGAAAATCTGTTACTCCCCTACTTTTTCATTCTTTATCTTTTTCTTCAGTGTTGTTTTATTTATTTTACATTTATTTTGTTTTATGATGTACAGAGTGTGAACGAAAATTGAGTGTAATCTCAGACCATATTTGTAAATCTACCAGTAATGTACGCCTTTATGTTTTTAATGTTTAAAGCATCGAATAAAAAAGAAAAAAACACCCACTAACACATCCCCCTAACACCTCCCTAATAAAGTTGGTCACAAAGGTTTAAATGTATGTTAAAAGAGTTAAACAAAGTAACGTTTTTAATAAAAACACATCAGTTATTTGATGAAAACATTCTACCTGGTTTTAATATTAGACCGATGTTTTTACTTTAAAATTAGGTTAACCTATACCATTTTATTTTCATCTCAACAAAAATTCCTTGTTGGAAAAAATTGTTGTTTTATTTCATTTTAATAAGTCACTCACCCATACTTTAGTAGTCTAAATCCTTGAATACGTCTTTTATTTTGTCAGTATTAACTTCTATCATTGCTATAGCGTAGCTATATCAATTAAAACATGCGTTTAGGCATACACAAATCTAACTGGAATGAAATGTTTTGGAATGTCTTTGATTTTTTTGCCAAAGAAACTTTAACAACATTACAGGAGAGGCTAAATATTTCATCTCAAGTAGTGCGTAGAAACGCGTCTGGTATCTGGAATCTGATGTCTTTGTGTTTACTGTTACGACCATGTCAGCGAAGATTGTAAAACATCTAAAGGTTTTTGGGGTTTCCAACTCAACTGTTATCTAATTAGTTTTCTGGGGGTTCTGGTGTTGTAAATGGTGTGCTGCAGGTAACCATAAAATGGTTTATGGTTTAGGCCTGTGATTGTGAGGTAAGCTAAAAGTTCATTTACTGGTCAAATGGACGTGAAATCTTTTAACAAGTCAGACCATATATGAATATGTAGTTTAATTCGAGTTAATTTAGTTTATTTTAGTTACATTTATAATTTTTATTAACCCCTTTCAAACTCAACATAAATGTACCGACAATGCAAACAAGTACACAAACACAACCATACAATCTTAAACACACACACACACACAAATGTAAACATTACAGAAAACATGAACATGCAAACTAAATAAATACTAATATACACTCAAACAAGTAAAAAAATACACAAACAAACAAAATAGGTCACAAACACGAACATATCTATATAAGATTGAAAATGAGTTGTCCTAAGTTTTCTTTGAAACCAAAAGTGTTTGTTGGTACAAATGTCTGACAGAAATGTGTACAATAGATTAGACGTCCTTTCTCACTTTCCAAATGGTGTTGTTAACCATGATGTTTAAAATAGTTTTCAAAAAGTATTATTTTTTAGCTTTCATGCAGGATTCATGTCAGCACTCAAGTGTTTTAACAAGAGTCCAGAGAGAGATGAAAATAGATGTGTGAAGAAAAAAAAAATGTAAGAGGTTTTTAAGGATAGACTAAATGGTTTAGATTGTTTAAAACAATTGAGTTTACGCATTTCTCTTGAATGTATGTATGGTAACCGCTGCATACATGAAGCAGAACAAATACATAACTCATAAACGCATTGTGGTTAATAAAAAAGACTTATTTATCTAGCATAACTTACCTTCTTTTCATAACAATAAACATTCTTACGACTTTAACAACTGCAAACAAACGGTTTGGTTGAAAAAATAAATAAATAAAAATAAAAACATATTGTGTTTTCTTAGTTAGAATGCTTGTAGTTTGTAGTAAAATCACATATATAAGCTAAAAAAAATTTCTTCCAAACCATGCTGCTTTCACACACACACACACATGCACACACACACACACACACACACCTCACAAAACTGTCAACAAGGACCTTAAGTTTTTGTTATAACGTTTAGCTGTAGCTGAGACCTTGGTGGAATTATTTTACGTACAGTTTTGGGGAAGTTACTATGAACGTTGTAATAGGTTATAGATCACAAATTAACCCATTTAAAATCTAAAAGTTTAAAAAGTAATGTAACTGATAACATTTGATTACATGTTTTAAGACTTGTAATGTTTTCAACCGTTAATCTTTTGAAACGTGTAAACAGGACAGGGGTTAACATTAGAGTACTCAACAACTAATGACCGTCAGACTTTTCAAATCCTTCATCACTTAAATTAGGATTGTGATCATTTCATTTTAAAGCACAACCACCACGAAATCAGATTTGCTTGGAGATTAAATACATATTTAAAAACACAACAAGAAAGTTTAACAGCTATGATACTGTTTTTAAATCAGGTTTTTGCACACCTATTCCCTGAAGGGAAATGCCATGGCATCTAACAATGGTTGGTAAATCGGTTCAATTTAACAAATAAATATACATCGGCCAAATAGGAAATAAGCATACGTCTTTAACTCATGAAACATCTGACTCATATTTTAGAGTATTTAAGGTGGTTTATGAAATTTCTGTAATCTGTAAAAATATTCAGATGTAACATTTTCATAATTAACCGCAATTTAATTATTTTTCTCACTGACTGTAACTGATTACATTTATTTTTAATCAAATGATATAATTTAGCTATATGTAACTAGTTGACCCCCTAACACTGATTATGCGTTCTAACAAGAATAGTTAGTGAAAGAGTTCATTACCCTCTTTAACTTTAAAAATGCGTACAATGTCCACAAACAAGGGTTTGCTCTTAAAACAAGCCCCAGACACCGACTTGGAAGCATCGTAACAAGTATAGCCATTGCAGAAATTTGTTATAGAGATTCAGTAAGTTAAACTCTGGATGCACGATTGACCGACTTACGTTTGCCATATTATTACTTTTTCTAAAGATAAAGACAATTATTTGGTTTCAGGACACACGAATCCTAACGCCCAATGGTTCATAAGATAACATGACAACGGTTGCTCCATTACAGCATAGTCAACCCATTTTAGCCTGTTTTAGCACATGTATATCGTATTATTGTTGAATATAGTCGTTTGGTCTAAATATGTGTTAACAGTTATTTTATTGTTGTTATATGTATTATATGTTTTTGTTTTACAAATGTAATATGTTTACCTAATACCTCATTCAAGCTATGTAGATCTTCAGGTCAGGGAACTACAATACCCATCACACACCTTAGGCTTCAAACATGCCTGTCGTGAATACATACTCATATTGTATGTGGCAACGCTCTAAATCATTGGACATCTGATTAAACGCATACGCAGATAACCTAAATAAAAAGACTCATATTCTTTTCTGTGATCTGTTTTAGTGATGCAAAGTTCGATTCACTTCTGAAAAATTATTTATTTGGACAGTTTGGTTCAATGAACCGATTCATAGGGTCCTTAAGTCATTTTCGCAGTTACGTAGTACACTTTTTTTTCTTCTAACAACTGAAGAGTCATTTTTATTTCTGTGAATCATCTAAATAAATGTAATTGTGTGAACACACATTAGCGGTTATTGTCTTTTGTTCATTTAAGTTAATTCTGAATCATCTAAATAAAGTTAACTGTGTGAACACATATTAGCGGTTATTGTCTTTTGTTCATTTAAGTTAATTCTGAATCATCTAAAAAAAAAAAAAAAAAAAAGTTAATTGTGTGAACACATATTGGTGGTTATTATCTTTTGTTCATTTAAGTTAGTGATGTTTGTGTTTGCAGTTTTATGCACAGTCTCTCTGTCGTTGTTTAGCTTAAACATCAGTTTTTAGTCAGTTACAAAAGTGTCAGGCATTAAGTTTTTGTATTTTTAATTCACCTAATTATGACAGAGTTACAGGTTTCGGGTGTTTTTGAAAGTGTAAGCGGTGAAAACTTAAATGTGACCGTCGAGTAACGTTAGCTACTCAAACGAAGACAAATTGTGTAAGTGTTCATTAAGATGCAGAAATGAAAATAAGCGTACAAATATTCATAATGACAAGTACAATATAACCTAAAAACACTATAGACCCCCTGCTAAGTATACCTAAAATTTTCTAGAGAGGTGAGATATTTACATTTACTGTACATTTATTCATTTAGCAGACGCTTTTATCCAAAGTGACTTACAGATGAGGACGGTGGAAGTAATCAAAAAACAACAAAAAGAGCAATGATATATAAATGTTTTACCAAGTCTCAGTTAGGTTAACACAGCACACGTACCATGGGATTTTAAATAATATCATAAATAAAAAGAAAACAGATTGAATAAAAAAAGAATAGAGCAAGCTAGTGTTAGAGGTCTTTACACATACACACACATGCAAACACACACGCATAAATAGATATAAACCGAAATTTTTTTCATAGCGTTACACTTTGAACGATATGTTTCCATGACATTGTTAGCTCTTTCTGTTTGAATCTATTTACAGCAGTTTTCACCATCCTAATTGTAATGGTTTGGTCTTATGCTTAGGGCCTTATACGTTGTATTTTCTAGTTTTTGCTCTTGTGTTAGTGGGTCTCTTTGTTCATACAAATCAATATTTTTGCGGATTTGGGTATTAAAATATTGCTTTAAACATCGTCTTCATTCGAGACGTTTACTTAACATCATTATATCATCCTAGTTTATATCAGATATAAGATATGTTGATTATTAATTATTATCCAACCTTTTAATCATCAAAATATCACGACTGACTTGAGTGATCATCTTGGGCGGAGCCATCTTGGGCGTGACCAATGTTTATGACTTGCTGATGACAAACCCCCATCGTGTACATCATACAAGGATTGAGGGTGGCTCACTAAAACAAAGACCGGCTGATAAATGCTACAGTTGCCTGCTGTGAACAACAAACAATACAATAAATCAATAAACCAGAAATTTATCGTGAATTAATACAGTACTACCGCATTCGGCGACCGTTCTATATCGATTAGGGGCAAAGTTTACGCCTTGGAAAGAATCGAATTCTGAAAAAGTCGTCTGACGCTGCACAACTGACCCATGCAGGGTAAATGGAGCGGCGCTGATGAGGTCGAAAAACTGGAGTGCGCTGCGGCAGACACCAGTTTTGTCAAAGACATTATCGACCCTGATTTTAAACTACACTACAGAGGACAGATGATCGGACTGATGCAAAAGATCATCAAGAAGGAATGCGACCCAAATCACGATTGTACGGGCGATAGCAAGCGGGAAACAAATCTCAGTAACCAAATGAAACTTGTAAGAAGACTGAAATATACATGGCCTGATTTGACGAGCATATTTTTAACCGGGAGGGACCCGGTGCATGTTTCTGCACGTAAAATTCTGGAAGTGATGTCTGAATGTGAAGATGAGATAGACGTTAATGACGTTCTCTATCTGTGTACATCTATAACAGATCAATGTGTGCTGTTGGCTTCCAAAAATTATGATTCTATGACTTGTGAAATTGTTGCATCGTTGGTTGATTTTATATTGGACCAAAACATGTTAATCTGCAGAGATTTTCTATTCTGGTTAGATTGCCTGTAATGTCATGAGTACTATTTGTTTTTAATGACAATTTGATAATTTTCTTCACTACATCGATATATATATAAAACAATAAGGTGTTGAAATAAAAGATTGATCCACTTCACTCGCTATTCTGTTTTCTGAGTTCAGCAACTTTTTTGTTTGTTAACAATTAACAATAATAATTAATAATCAACATATCTTATATCTGATATAAACTAGGATGATATAATGATGTTAAGTAAACGTCTCGAATGAAGACGATGTTTAAAGCAATATTTTAATACCCAAATCCACAGAAATATTGATTTGTATGAACAAAGAGACCCACTAACACGAGAGCAAAAACTAGAAAATACAACGTATAAGGCCCTAAGCATAAGACCAAACCATTACAATTAGGATGGTGAAAACTGCTGTAAATAGATTCAAACAGAAAGAGCTAACAATGTCATGGAAACATATCGTTCAAAGTGTAACGCTATGAAAAACATTGCGGTTTATATCTATTTATGCGTGTGTGTGTGCATGTGTGTGTATGTGTAAAGACCTCTAACACTAGCTTGCTCTATTCTTTTTTTATTCAATCTGTTTTCTTTTTATTTATGATATTATTTAAAATCCCATGGTACGTGTACTGTGTTAACCTAACTGAGACTTGTTAAAACATTTATATATCATTGCTCTTTTTGTTGTTTTTGATTGCTTCCACCGTCCGCATCTGTAAGTCACTTTGGATAAAAGCGTCTGCTAAATGAATAAATGTACAGTAAATGTAAATATCTCACCGCTCTAGAAAATTTTAGGTATACTTAGCAGGGTTCTATAGTGTTTTTAGGTTATATTGTACTTGTCATTATGAATATTTGTACGCTTATTTTCATTTCTGCATCTTAATGAACACTTACACAATTTGTCTTCGTTTGAGTAGCTAACGTTACTCGACGGTCACATTTAAGTTTTCACCGCTTACACTTTCAAAAACACCCGAAACCTGTAACTCTGTCATAATTAGGTGAATTAAAAATACAAAAACTTAATGCCTGACACTTTTGTAACTGACTAAAAACTGATGTTTAAGCTAAACAACGACAGAGAGACTGTGCATAAAACTGCAAACACAAACATCACTAACTTAAATGAACAAAAGATAATAACCACCAATATGTGTTCACACAATTAACTTTTTTTTTTTTTTTTTTTAGATGATTCAGAATTAACTTAAATGAACAAAAGACAATAACCGCTAATATGTGTTCACACAGTTAACTTTATTTAGATGATTCAGAATTAACTTAAATGAACAAAAGACAATAACCGCTAATGTGTGTTCACACAATTACATTTATTTAGATGATTCACAGAAATAAAAATGACTCTTCAGTTGTTAGAAGAAAAAAAAGTGTACTACGTAACTGCGAAAATGACTTAAGGACCCTATGAATCGGTTCATTGAACCAAACTGTCCAAATAAATAATTTTTCAGAAGTGAATCGAACTTTGCATCACTAAAACAGATCACAGAAAAGAATATGAGTCTTTTTATTTAGGTTATCTGCGTATGCGTTTAATCAGATGTCCAATGATTTAGAGCGTTGCCACATACAATATGAGTATGTATTCACGACAGGCATGTTTGAAGCCTAAGGTGTGTGATGGGTATTGTAGTTCCCTGACCTGAAGATCTACATAGCTTGAATGAGGTATTAGGTAAACATATTACATTTGTAAAACAAAAACATATAATACATATAACAACAATAAAATAACTGTTAACACATATTTAGACCAAACGACTATATTCAACAATAATACGATATACATGTGCTAAAACAGGCTAAAATGGGTTGACTATGCTGTAATGGAGCAACCGTTGTCATGTTATCTTATGAACCATTGGGCGTTAGGATTCGTGTGTCCTGAAACCAAATAATTGTCTTTATCTTTAGAAAAAGTAATAATATGGCAAACGTAAGTCGGTCAATCGTGCATCCAGAGTTTAACTTACTGAATCTCTATAACAAATTTCTGCAATGGCTATACTTGTTACGATGCTTCCAAGTCGGTGTCTGGGGCTTGTTTTAAGAGCAAACCCTTGTTTGTGGACATTGTACGCATTTTTAAAGTTAAAGAGGGTAATGAACTCTTTCACTAACTATTCTTGTTAGAACGCATAATCAGTGTTAGGGGGTCAACTAGTTACATATAGCTAAATTATATCATTTGATTAAAAATAAATGTAATCAGTTACAGTCAGTGAGAAAAATAATTAAATTGCGGTTAATTATGAAAATGTTACATCTGAATATTTTTACAGATTACAGAAATTTCATAAACCACCTTAAATACTCTAAAATATGAGTCAGATGTTTCATGAGTTAAAGACGTATGCTTATTTCCTATTTGGCCGATGTATATTTATTTGTTAAATTGAACCGATTTACCAACCATTGTTAGATGCCATGGCATTTCCCTTCAGGGAATAGGTGTGCAAAAACCTGATTTAAAAACAGTATCATAGCTGTTAAACTTTCTTGTTGTGTTTTTAAATATGTATTTAATCTCCAAGCAAATCTGATTTCGTGGTGGTTGTGCTTTAAAATGAAATGATCACAATCCTAATTTAAGTGATGAAGGATTTGAAAAGTCTGACGGTCATTAGTTGTTGAGTACTCTAATGTTAACCCCTGTCCTGTTTACACGTTTCAAAAGATTAACGGTTGAAAACATTACAAGTCTTAAAACATGTAATCAAATGTTATCAGTTACATTACTTTTTAAACTTTTAGATTTTAAATGGGTTAATTTGTGATCTATAACCTATTACAACGTTCATAGTAACTTCCCCAAAACTGTACCTAAAATAATTCCACCAAGGTCTCAGCTACAGCTAAACGTTATAACAAAAAACTTAAGGTCCTTGTTGACAGTTTTGTGAGGTGTGTGTGTGTGTGTGTGTGTGTGTGTGAAAGCAGCATGGTTTGGAAGAAATTTTTTTTAGCTTATGTATGTGATTTTACTACAAACTATAAGCATTCTAACTAAGAAAACACAATATGTTTTTATTTATTTATTTTTTTTCCAACCAAACCGTTTGTTTGCAGTTGTTAAAGTCGTAAGAATGTTTATTGTTATGAAAAGAAGGTAAGTTATGCTAGATAAATAAGTCTTTTTTATTAACCACAATGCGTTTATGAGTTATTTATTTGTTCTGCTTCATGTATGCAGCGGTTACCATACACACATTAAAGAGAAATGCGTAAACTCAATTGTTTTAAACAATCTAAACCATTTAGTCTATCCTTAAAAACCTCTTACATTTTTTTTTTCTTCACACATCTATTTTCATCTGTCTCTGGACTCTTGTTAAAACACTTGAGTGCTGACATGAATCCTGCATGAAAGCTAAAAAATAATACTTTTTTAAAACTATTTTAAACATCATGGTTAACAACACCATTTGGAAAGTGAGAAAGGACGTCTAATCTATTGTACACATTTCTGTCAGACATTTGTACCAACAAACACTTTTGGTTTCAAAGAAAACTTAGGACAACTCATTTTCAATCTTATATAGATATGTTCGTGTTTGTGACCTATTTTGTTTGTTTGTGTATTTTTTTACTTGTTTGAGTGTATATTAGTATTTATTTAGTTTGCATGTTCATGTTTTCTGTAATGTTTACATTTGTGTGTGTGTGTGTTTATGATTGTATGGTTGTGTTTGTGTACTTGTTTGCATTCTCGGTACATTTATGTTGAGTTTGAAAGATCTAGGGGTTAATAAAAAATATAAATGTAACTAAAATAAACTAAATTAACTCGAATTAAACTACATATTCCTATATGGTCTGACTTGTTAAAAGATTTCACGTCCATTTGACCAGTAAATGAACTTTTAGCTAACCTCACGATCACAGGCCTAAACCATAAACCATTTTATGGTTACCTGCAGCACACCATTTACAACACCAGAACCCCCGGAAAACTAATTAGATAACAGTTGAGTTGGAAACCCCAAAAACCTTTAGATGTTTTACAATCTTCGCTGACATGGTCGTAACAGTAAACACAAAGACATCAGATTCCAGATACCAGACGCGTTTCTACGCACTACTTGAGATGAAATATTTAGCCTCTCCTGTAATGTTGTTAAAGTTTCTTTGGCAAAAAAATCAAAGACATTCCAAAACATTTCATTCCAGTTAGATTTGTGTATGCCTAAACGCATGTTTTAATTGATATAGCTACGCTATAGCACTGATAGAAGTTAATACTGACAAAATAAAAGACGTATTCAAGGATTTAGACTACTAAAGTATGGGTGAGTGACTTATTAAAATGAAATAAAACAACAATTTTTTCCAACAAGGAATTTTTGTTGAGATGAAAATAAAATGGTATAGGTTAACCTAATTTTAAAGTAAAAACATCGGTCTAATATTAAAACCAGGTAGAATGTTTTCATCAAATAAGAACTGATGTGTTTTTATTAAAAACGTTACTTTGTTTAACTCTTTTAACATACATTTAAACCTTTGTGACCAACTTTATTAGGGAGGTGTTAGGGGGATGTGTTAGTGTTTTTTTTTTTTCTTTTTTATTCGATGCTTTAAACATTAAAAACATAAAGGCGTACATTACTGGTAGATTTACAAATATGGTCTGAGATTACACTCAATTTTCGTTCACACTCTGTACATCATAAAACAAAATAAATGTAAAATAAATAAAACAACACTGAAGAAAAAGGTAAAGAATGAAAAAGTAGGGGAGTAACAGATTTTCACATTAAGAAAAACCAAAGTCCTTTAATGAAGAATACAAAAATCTTGCTTTGAGACTTTTCATTTCTTTTAACGTCTCCAAATACATCACAAATTCCTCTTTAAATGACACTAAACGTGAGGATTTTGAAAAACATACATTTATGAATGTAGAATTTCGTGCCAGAAGTTGATATTAAGAAAATAAAAGACATATTCAATGATTTAGGCTACTAAAGTAAGTGTGAGTGGCTTATTAAAATAAAATAAAACATCAAGGACTTTTGTTTAGATGAAAAATAAAGAGCATATAGTTTTAAAGTAACTCATATACATAGATGTATCTAAAGATCCTGAAACAGGACACATATGTTCCAAGTGGGTAGATATAGAATACCTGAAAGAACATCTAATCATCCGTCTGTTTATACTACAGAAATGATTGTCATATTTTTGGCTCTTCAGTGGGTTGAACACATTAATATACCTAAAGTAGTCATATGTTCAGACTCATTTGCAGTACTACCAAGTTTAAAGTGTGGCGAATCTTCAACAAGACAATTTGTCATTCATTTTACAGAGTTTGTTCAGAATACAACCAAAAACAAATATTTATTTTGTATAGATACCTGCACATATAGGAATAGAAGGTAGTGGATCAGATAAAAACATAAAAATGCCAGACATCAAATTTAATGAAAGGAGAATTTTGGGGGTAGAAAGGAAGCTCTCGCCATAAAATTGGACACATTGCACTTAATCAGTCATTATTTATAAGAGGAAAAACATGTGTCTGGACTTTGTGTTAAGTGTGATCTTCCTCAATCAGTTGAACCTATTTTAATAAAATGTAAAAGATATGACAACGAAAGAATACAACTTACTTACACTTAATATAGAAATAAACCAGATCTCATTTTAGAAAATGTTAAATAAAGATGTGACTATAGAAATGTTTCAATGATTAAGTATCTCAAAGAGTTGCTAAACAGGATTTAAAGAATCACTACTAAGTTTGTCACGTTTCAATCTGAGACGAGATATTTCTTACCTGTCATATTGTTAAATGGGTGATACTTTTAACTACATATGTATGGTTTAATTACTAGATAACACGACACAAACTCGGCAGAAGTAAAGTGTGTGTGTGTGTGTTTATGATTGTGTGGTTGTGTTTGTGTACTTGTTTGCATTCTCGGTACATTTATGTTGAGGTTGAAAGATCTAGGGGTTAATAAAAATTATAAATGTAACTAAAATAAACTAAATTAACTCGAATTAAATTACATATTCCTATATGGTCTGACTTGTTAAAAGATTTCACGCCCATTTGACCCACTAAATGAACTGTCAGATAACCTCACGATCACAGGCCTAAGCCATAAATTTGAAATTGTCGTGCCTTTGATCCCTGAATTTGATTACACACATTTTTTTTTTAAACTTTAGCTGACCTGCAGCAGACCATTTAGCTACAACACCAGAACCCCCCGGAAAACTAATTAGATTACAGTTGAGTTGCAAACCCCCAAAAACCTTTAGATGTTTTTACACCCGCTGATGTCTAACTGATATGCAGGCACAGTAATCACACAGCCTCCAGATGCCCGGCGCGGTCACGTTTCGCTGCACGACCTGAAACGAGATATTTCTTCCCTGTCATATTGTTAAACGACTACTTTTAACTACATATGTCTGTTTTATTTACTAGATAACGCGACACAAACTTACAAACTGGACAGAAGGAAAGCGTGGATGGGTGGCTGAGTGTGTGTGTGTGTTAATTGTCATAGCTTGAGAAATTAAGCTTGACAAAAATAAAAGATATATCGGCGGCAATAGTCTAAATTTAGACTAGTCGTAGATTAGAGTAATTAACTTAATACATTAAAAACAAATACTGTTTTTTCAATGCTGTTTTTTATTATTATTTTTTATTTTTTATTTTTTTTTAAGACTAAAAGTAAATAAAAATCGCATAAAGCTACATCATTTAAAAAGTACAAATTGATCTTATGTTTAAACGGATTTAAAGTTTTCACTAATTAAGGACTGATGTCTATTTATTAAAAACTACTTAGTTTAATTATTTTAACATTTAAATCTATTTGACGCTGCTATCACGCCTACAGCGGGGCAGTCTCTAGCGCTGGAGGCGTGGTTTTTTTCCGGAGCATCCCCCGAGCCTCATTCTAAGTGTGTCAGCGATGCTGTCAGGATCGCTCAACGGAGATGCCTTGACACTTTGATCTTTTTTTCTTTCGTCTAACTCTCTGTCAGTAATAGTCTAGATTTTTAAAGTTGTAGTTAGTGGTAAAGTACAACATAGATTTGATTTGAAGTATCTTGTCTGATGGATTTTATTTTTGATCCGCGTAATGCCTACCATATTTTTTCTTTTGTTTTTAACTTTTTATAACATTGTGACAAACACCAAGTTTTCTGGTTTGTATCGCCGCTTTACATTCATTTCTTTTTTAGTTTGAGGTAAGGTATAAGTGATAAATGCTTTCTTTTCTAGCTGGTAACAAAACACCTTTTTAAATTTTTACAAGCTCTCACATCTTTTCACGTGTTGCTTAACGAAAACACATATGATAGTTTTGACTTGTTTAGTTGTTTTAGATAAATAACCAGTAGTTTTCTTTTTTATTTGTTCCAACTTTAACAATGTTTTACATTTTTCCAACTACGAAAACAATCATTGCATCGTTCCCATTTTGTTTGTGTTATAACCTTTTTTCTTGAAATGCACTGTGTACTTAAAACCTTAATAAAAACTTCCCTTATACCATTTTAATGATTTCAACCCTTTCCACAGTTTAAAAAAAAAAAAAGCACATAGACCCCAACACATTTTCACCCTCCCTCACCGAAATTCCTTCTTAGGGTCGTAAGTTCATATCTAGGTCACCGGGGTGTACAGGGAGGGGAGTATGGGGTTAGAATTGTTGCATTATTCCAAATAAATAGATTATTATCCATAAATAAATGTAACGAGATGCACAAAAATATATCAAATTCACAAATAAATGTAAAGAGTTTCACAAAAAAATATAAAACTCACAAATAAATAAAATGAGATTTGCAAATAAAAAAATATATATTTACAAATGTGTTTAATGTCACAAACACAACTCTACCTGGCATTTATTTGTGAACCGCTGTCTGTGCATTTGTAAATTACTGCACGCATTTGTGGATCGCTTCCTGTGCATTTGTGGATTTGAAACACTTCTAGCGTCGACGTGCAGATAAATCCACAAATAAGTGGACTCCACCCACCGTCTACTTAACCCAATCAGACAACGCCCATGTTGCACTGACCAATCGCAGCACGCTCTCTCTCCAACCAATCACGTTTTGCCTAACAACCAGGGCGGGATCAGACAAATAAACGCAAGTCACTCGCTACAGGCTCTTCAACATGGCCGATCAAGAGGAGTAAAGACAGGTGAGTGATGCTAACACAGTAATTAACTGAAGTTTTACCAGGTTCTTGATATGTCATCATTTGTCATAACTAGTGAGGTAGTTTGACAATTTACACCATGATTTAATAAGTTATTATTTGCTCTCAAGCACCATTTCGAAGACTGTCGCATTTGTCTGCCACATACATCAAGGGTGTCTTAATTCTAAAATGGACCATTATTCATTGTGAGGTGTAAATTGTTGTAATTTCTTTACTTTTGAATTTCTTTACTTGTGGCCTACAAAATGCGACCTCCTTGAGGAAGCAGCCCTCGAAACAGTCAGCGGATTTATTTTACATTTAGAATTACTGAATTAGTTTATTAGATTAAATAAACTATTACTTAATATTGAGTGCAAGATGAAGAATATGTGAAGTTGCGGGTAGATTCGATGTGCGCCTGTAGTAAGGTTGCCAACTGCCCTAATTATACAGACATACGTTTGGGGTAAGATCTTCCACTGCATATTACATGAGACTCGGTTTTATTCCCCCTTGTCACCCCCCGCAGTGGCATCGTCTCAGATACTACGAGTATGTGTGAACTGAGGGTCATAAGCTGTTGTTACGTTACCTGTAATGCATGACATGTTAATTGAAATTAACTGTCGAAAAGAACCAGTTTTCGAAAAAAGAACCTGACTTCCCATCACTAGTGAAAAGTTGGCTTTCCTCATTATTATGTTCCCTTGTATATAACTGGAACGGTTACTCCATGCACCTTTAAACTACAGTCTGTTCAGTTAAATATTTGGCTGCAGTTTGTGTTTACTTACTGTTTGTTCAGGGCCTTTCTGCACAAGGTGAAAGTGCTGCTCGGGCATTAGTGCAGATCATCGCCAGGGATCTGACACCAGGGCCAGGCCGCTCCACTAATTACTATTATATATAATGCTCATTACTGTAGTAACATCCAAAATAAAACTATAACGTTATTTGTAATTTAACTAGTGTTTCCCAGTTTTCTACCTCTCTGGTGTTTTCTGAACCCATCCGTCCATCTGTGTTATTAATTTTTTTTTTTTTTTTAAGGTAATTAAATGACCACTTGGTCATGTAGCATGTTACATTTTAAAATATTGTTGGAATATTGGCTATCTGCTAAAAATAAAAAAATCTAAAGTACTGTGCTGTGTTTACCAATTAGACTAATATTTCATTATGAACAAGGTTTATTGCATTGATCAAAATGTTCTGTGTTTGTTATTATGCATTTTAGGACAGTGAGGCAGCAAATGACAGACTAATCCACTTTCTGAAGCTTGGATTACCCCAGGAAAACATCAGTAACATTTTAGGTGTCACTCATACAACTATCGTTCGTCGGATGAGAGAATGTGTTTGGCCAGAGACAGAATCCAATAATTAACCCTGAGGTAATTATTTCTTCTTACAATGCTTTATTGGTTTTGCTCTGTTAGATTAACCCCCCATATTTAAAATTATTTATTTGTTTACCTTTAGATGGATTATTCAGACTCAATGGCAGTTGAACAAGATGGTGGAGATGCTGACCATGTTCACTTTGCAGTCAACGTGCCTGTAATTCACAGGCCACAACTCACAAATGAGCAAATTGACCCACTGCAAGTGTCTGATTCATTTGGAGTAGATGTATACCTCAAGACTCTCACATATGTACAGACTTTGATTGAATAAAGGGATATTTGAAGGTTTATTTCTGCTGCTCTAATTTTGACAGCAAGGTTGTAAATGTGTATACATAGTTGTATCTTAAGTAAAACTTGTGGAAACAACCTTTTAAGACATGTAAAATAATTAAATTTATTTTAAAATGTTATTGAAGTACTTTTTTTTATTATTATTACTTGTACATATAAATTTTTTTTACATAGAACCAGTGTCCAGAATTAAATGAGTCCAAATCCAGTGGAGGATGTGTTAGCACAAGCTTGCAATGTAGATGCAAAGTTATCCATTGTGGTTATTTCAGCTGGTATCATCAGGGTCCTGCTGCAGGTAGAAGCCTTGAAGTATCTTCCATTCCAAACATTTACCTGGAGATTCTTGGATGGGACTTCCCATCCAGTCCAAAATGATGTAAGCTTTTGTAGCTGGTCTGTAGTAACTGTGTGGAAAAATAATCAGAAGATGCATACAAACAACTCTTTATGGAAGAGAACAACATTTTATGGAAGGTTGTATGCATTAAAACTGTCAAACTGCAATGAGTCTTAGAATGAGAAGTTTGAAAAATACTTTTTACAGGATTTATATTGTAATTAAGCCATTTATAATACATATTAAAACAATAAATATTGCTAATTTGATTTACAAAGTATTAATAAAAAATATAATCTTAAGAACATCTAAGTGTACTCAACTGTGCTCTTTTGAGACACCATAAACTAAAATGTGCTTTTAATATACTACCTCTATTTAAAACAATATGTATTTAGTTACCACTTGTAGTACAAGAAGTTCAGTTGGACTATAAGTGGTAACTAAATACATGTTATTAATAATTCCAATCATAGTAACCTGAACGACATACCAATTTTTCCTCAAATGTGCTTTATAATAAATTACAATAAATCTATGAACAGGCTGTGGTCATGTCATGCATTACAGGTAACGTAACAACAGCTTATGACCCTCAGTTCACACATACTCGTAGTATCTGAGACGATGCCACTGCGGGGGGTGACAAGGGGGAATAAAACCGAGTATAATGTAATATGCAGTGGAAGATCTTACCCCAAACGTATGTCTGTATAATTAGGGCAGTTGGCAACCTTACTACAGGCGCACATCGAATCTACCCGCAGCTTCACATATTCTTCATCTTGCACTCAATATTAAGTAATAGTTTATTTAATCTAATAAACTAATTCAGTAATTCTAAATGTAAAATAAATCCGCTGACTGTTTCGAGGGCTGCTTCCTCAAGGAGGTCGCATTTTGTAGGCCACAAGTAAAGAAATTCAAAAGTAAAGAAATTACAACAATTTACACCTCACAATGAATAATGGTCCATTTTAGAATTAAGACACCCTTGATGTATGTGGCAGACAAATGCGACAGTCTTCGAAATGCTGCTTGAGAGCAAATAATAACTTATTAAATCATGGTGTAAATTGTCAAACTACCTCACTAGTTATGACAAATGATGACATATCAAGAACCTGGTAAAACTTCAGTTAATTACTGTGTTAGCATCACTCACCTGTCTTTACTCCTCTTGATCGGCCATGTTGAAGAGACTGTAGCGAGTGACTCGCGTTCATGTCTCTGATCCCGCCCTGGTTGTTAGGCAAAACGTGATTGGTTGGAGAGAGAGCGTGCTGCGATTGGTCAGTGCAACATGGGCGTTGTCTGATTGGGTTAAGTAGACGGTGGGTGGAGTCCACTTATTTGTGGATTTATCTGCACGTCGACGCTAGAAGTGTTTCAAATCCACAAATGCACAGGAAGCGATCCACAAATGCGTGCAGTAATTTACAAATGCACAGACAGCGGTTCACAAATAAATGCCAGGTAGAGTTGTGTTTGTGACATTAAACACATTTGTAAATATATATTTTTTTATTTGCAAATCTCATTTTATTTATTTGTGAGTTTTATATTTTTTTGTGAAACTCTTTACATTTATTTGTGAATTTGATATATTTTTGTGAATCTCGTTACATTTATTTATGGATAATAATCTATTTATTTGGAATAATGCAACAATTCTAACCCCATAGGGGAGGGGTGGGGGTGTACAAACAGGTGTCCAGAACAGATGGCTTTTATGACCCTCATCAATCAAATTTTTGACACATGGTATACTTTATCCTCTCTAAATTAATAGGTAGCCAGTGCAGAGACTGTAAAATTGGGGTAATATGATCATATTTTCTTGACCTCGTAAGGACTCTAGCTGCTGCATTTTGGACTACCTGTAGCTTGTTTATTGACGAAGCAGGACAACCACCTAGAAGTGCATTACAATAGTCCAGTCTAGAGGTCATGAATGCATGAACTAGCTTTTCTGCATCAGAAACAGATAACATGTTTTGTAGCTTGGCAATGTTTCTAAGATGAAAGAATGCAGTTTTTGTAACATTGGAAATATGATTTTCAAAAGACAAATTGCTGTCTAATATAACACCCAGATTTCTGACTGTAGAGGAAGTAACAGTACATCCGTCTAGTTTCAGATTGTAATCTACAAGATTCTGTGTAGTGTTTTTTGGTCCAATAATTAGTATATCTGTCTTATCCGAATTTAATTGGAGAAAATTATTTGTCATCCAATCTTTTACATTTTTAACACACTCTGTTAGCTTAGATAATTGGGAAGTTTCATCTGGTCTCGTTGAGATATATAGCTGAGTATCATCAGCATAACAGTGGACGCTAATTCCGTATTTTCTAATTATATTACCAAGGGGCAACATGTATATTGAAAATAGAAGGGGACCTAAGACGGATCCTTGTGGCACTCCATATTTTACTGATGATAAATGAGATGACTCCCCATTTAAGTAAACAAAATGGTAGCGATCGGACAGGTAGGATCTAAACCATCTTAGAGCCTGTCCTTGAATACCTGTATAGTTTTGTAATCGTTCTAGGAGTATGTCATGATCTGTGGTGTCGAACGCAGCACTAAGATCAAGTAAGACTAGAAATGAGATGCAGCCTTGATCTGACGCAAGGAGCAGGTCATTTGTAATTTTAACAACATTTTTATCATTTTTCTGCCATAGTTGTGCAATATTGGGGGATTTACGGTATTTTTAATTTGAACTGGATAATTTAGTTTGTATTTAACTGGGCTTATTAAACAAATGAATGTATAATTCACTTTAAAGATGAATTACAATCGATGGTGATAACATTAGAATAGGCTAGTAGAACATTGCTGTCATCTACTGAAAAATCTAACTAACTAAATCTAACTATCTAATTGTGCTGGGATATCAGATGTAATTATTCTAGATGTTTAATTGTGTTTAATTTATAAATTGCCACTTTATAGAGCACATATGTTTTTATAGTTTCATGAAAAAACTTAAAACAAGGTTCAATTGTCAATAACTAGCACTAACAAAATAATAAATACTGCTACAAATGTATTTTTCATTGCTAGTTCAAGTCTCAAATGTCTCATGAGGAAGTTAAAGTGAAAATGCCGTTCATATTTTTTTTTTCTCATATTTTCCAAAAGGAAACATCAGAATTTTAATATGCAGAGTCAAACACTCATTGGGGTGAATCAAGAAAAGGTCTTTCCACTTAAAGATCGTTTTCATTTTCACTTTAATTGTGACTTTCACATTACATTTATCATGTGTCTTTTTCAGTGGAACAAGTATTTGTCACAAAACTTACACTTTAAAAACTAGTAATACATAAAAAATAAAAAAATAAATCTATCTTTAATTAACTGAACTCTAAAGCCATTTCTGAGGTTAGGTTTTGTCTCAATAATTTTCTTCTATAATCGGACATATTCTGTTTCCTGGAAGGAAAATATTTAATGAAGGACAACCATGGCTCAGATAACCCATAACCAATTCCATTTAGATAGATTTAGATTAGACTCGTATGGACATTTACATACAATACAATATCTTGTAAACAATCCCTCAATAAAGGACACTATTTTTTACAAGGATGGTATATAAACTTCATTTATGTCGTTGTGACCACTAGGAGTCACTCTTGGGATTTTTTAATGCCATTAGAGAGTAATGTGACAGGATCATGAGGAATGTGGAAAATGAAGTTCAACAACCTCCAACATTTTTTTTCAGACTATGTCATTTTCCCTAATTGTCTTTTGGGTGAGTAATGTCAGTTTTGTAATGAAGCATTCTTGAAACCTGCTGACAGGTTTGTGGCTTTGTTTTATTCTCAGGGCATGGTGTCAAAAACACGGTACACAAAGTAGGCTAATTGTAATTGTAATTTGTGCCCTGGTTGCATTAAAAAAGTAAAAAAAAAAAAAAAAAAAAAAATGCATTTTCGAGCTTGTTAGCATGTTAGTAGAATTAGTCACTGGATGTAGGTATAATCTTAAACAGTCTTATTGCTTGAGGAGTCCAAAGCAGATGACATCAACTTTGCATTCTTTTCATTCTGTATGCGAGCCTTTTCTGTGGACATTTTGTCTTGGTAAACAGTAGCACGCCTTCCTTTGAATCTGGCTAAGCACCTCAACAGTGCTTTGACAATCAGGTAGGCCAGTTCAGCCACATTGAGCAAAATGCAAATGGCAGAAGAACCCACCATGAAAATGGTGAAGAGTGTCTTTTCTGTTGGTCGTGAGATAAAGCAGTCAACTTTATTGGGACAGGGCCACTGCTCACACTTCACCAGATGAGGCATCTGAAACCCATCGTAGACATAATACAGAGCATACATGAATCCGGCCTCGAAAAGGATCCGGAAGAACAGGCTTGAGGTGTAGGTCCACCACAGTGGCCCAGTGATAGGTAGACGCCTCTTCTTCAAGCTCTCCAGGTCATCCCCTTTGACTTTGCCACCTCGTTTGGCCAAAAGTCCTTTCTTTACATTGCGTTTGCTATATGCCACATGCATAGCCACCAGCAAAGCTGGTGTAGACACAAAGATGAGCTGCAGGCACCAGAAACGGATGTGTGAGACTGGAAAGAAGTAGTCGTAGCAGACATTTTTGCAGCCTGGCTGTTGAGTGTTACAGATGAAGCTGGACTGCTCATCCCCCCAGACCTTCTCAGCGGCTATTACAAGGATGCAAATGCGAAAGATGAAGAAGACAGAAAGCCAGATCTTCCCCAAGCTGGTGGAGTGTTTGTTTACCCCTCCCAGCTGGGTATAAAGTGCTCCCCAACTCATTCTGTCTGCTATTGCTCTCAGCTCCTGATCATTGAAAAGAAAGAGATCAATTTGATTTTGAGCAACTACAAATACATGTTTGTTCAAATTCAAATTTATACAATATTTAAAGTTCACATACTTCCATATGTGTATGTATGTATGTATATATATATATATATATATATATATATATATATATATATATATATATATATATATATATATATATATATATATATTAAATACGCTAAAGCTCACCAAAGCTGGTCAGAAAATCTAGTACAAATAGAAATAGCATATTAGAATGATTTCTGAAGGATCGTGTGACACTGAAAATGTAGTAATTAATGCTGAAAATTCTGCTTAGCTATAGCAGGAATAAATTAAATGTAAAAATATATTACAATAGAAAACAACTTTAAAATGTTAATAATATTTTACAGTATTTTTTTGTAAAGTTTGTGTAATATTGCACTCATCTACTGTTTTTCTGGTCAAATAAATGCAATCTCGGTAAGCATAAGAGACTTCTTTAAAAAGTATGTACATTTTTAATTCTTCCAAACTTTTGTAGGGTAAGCTTAAATTTGTATCCCTCAATCCCAACAACAACACACACATGCATTTATATATATATATATATATATATATATATATATATATATATATATATATATATATATATATATATACGCACACACACACACACACACTATAATTCTGTGTCTTGATAAAAGACTCACTATATTGAATTTAAAATATTTTCATTAATGTTTAATAAATCCTTTCATTTATATTAATTGAGAAATCCTTCATTCTGTTCGATAATTTTGGCTATATTTGGTTAAATTTAACAAGTCAAAATTATCACATTGTATTACTGAAATGTCTGGCTGTGTTACAAAACAAAGTTTACCTGTTATCTGACAAGATCATTTAGATAAAATCCATAGTATATATCCGTCCAGGTGAGTTAAAATTAGTACTTTCACCTGCTGAGTTTCTTTTAGGTCTTGAGATGAGGTGATTTGTTTGAGGACAGTGAGCGCAAGTTAAGTGCTCTCTCGAGGAGAGGTGCACCTGACTTCGGGTGGAGCCACGGCATTCATTGGGTTCTTTTTGAGATAGCAAGTGACAAAACCTGAATTCTGGAATGCGCAGCACGCCTCAAATGATTACAGCAGGAGTGATCTAATGCAGTTGTGTTGCTAGCGTATAGATTTTGTATTATGTTCAAATGTACAACATATCTTAACTTTCACACAGAATAGTTTCACTAGAAGTAGAGTTAGTATATATATATATATATATATATATATATATATATAGGCTTAACTTTAATGTGCTTCAAGAACTTCAGCATTTCAGCTCATTAGAAATGCATTACCAGAACAATATTATTATTTTTTTTATTTTTCAGCATTCTAAAATGGCATATTAGAAAGTACAAAATTCATTACATTAAAATGACACAAATGTACACACATTTTCTAAGATCTAGAAAACTTTAATGTTCTATATCTTGTGTACATTATGACAATTAATTCCCTGAATACATTTAGAAAGTACAGCAGCATAGACAGTCTCTTGACCAAAATAATTACAATTAATAAATTAAAATAAAGATCAGTGAAATATTTTAATGGTCCAAATCTCCAGTTACCAGTCTTATAACTATCCTCAGTCACCAGCCCAGTCCACTTGGAACTACATTTCCCTTCTGTTTAACACTTGCACACAGTCAGCTATCACCAAACCTGCCACAGATGACCGCCTCAAGTATGGCATAAAAACAGTCACCCTCCACTTCTCACTTGTCTGGTCTCATTGTTTGAATGTGGGGTCTTGGGCTCAAGTCAAACTCAGTTCCTGGAGGGTCGAAGCCCTGCAAAGGTTTGTTCCAACGCTGCTCACACATGTAATTTTCAAATAAGGCCCCGTCCACATGGAGACGCGTTTCTGTTTATCGGATAGGCATTTCGTCCACACGGATCCGGCGTTTTCATCAGGTGAAACCGCTATTTTTTGAAACCGGGTCCCAGAGTGGATAAATTTGAACACGCCGTCTTTGCGTTTTTGTCTGGACGGCTAATCCGTATATTTTCTGAAACAATGACGTCATCAGCCCACGTCTCCCCCTAGTCAGACACCTCTACGTCACGTAACAGCAACAAAAACATGAAAAAACACTGAACGATTGTCTTTTTATTAACTAAGATTAACACTGATTAATAAATGTATAGTTCCATGTTCGTTTGAGTACCACGCGCAAGGTTTATGAGCATAGTCCAAGTCTTCTTCTCTGTTTTTAGTGTATCTCTGTGGCAGAATTACAGCTCCACATACTGGTCTGGCATGTATACTACATCATTATGCGGTTTCGTGTGGACGCGGATATTTCTTGAGACAAGGAAAAAAAAGATCGGATTGGGGTAAGCTCCGTCTCCGTGTGGACGGGGCCTAAGCCTGAAGGACTTCATTAACTGGATCAGGTGTGTTTAATTAAGGTTTAATCTGAACTTTAGGGATGTGCCGAGAGGGGCCTTTGAAGCAGCGAGGGTTTACAACAAACTGCATTGATGCTTCAAAGCTTTTGACACAGTGCTGTACCCCACCATCTGGTGGTCAACAAAAATCCAGATATTTTATTCATTTGGATGTCATTGTAAGGTAAACTGTCTATTTAATAAGTATCTGTGTCATAGTAAAGTGCCATATGTGAGTGCAGCGATAGAGTCTCCTAAATTTATTGCATTTTGCACAATATAATGACAATACTTTATTTTCTTAATTTTTACTTGCATCAGACTTGCATCTTTTCCCATAAATAGAATGTTTGTGCCAATAAATTAGACCTACGTCATTTTTCATTGCACCATTTTTGTGTCTTCCTTACAAAAGAACACAAACATGTACATTGTTAAAAACACAGATGCACAAATACAAATGCAGTTATTGCATTTATATATTTTGCAGTATTTTTCTAGCCAATGTGAGCTGTTGACAACAGAGGACGGCGTTTACAAGCAGCAAAAATCTTCATGGTTAAGGAAGGACTTTTATCCATTTTTGGGAACAGTGGTTGAGCCCGCAAGGTGTTTAAATTTATTAATTCAGTCACAGACATTCACATGTCATTGTTTTAATAGTAGTACTATAATTAACAATGATACACCACGTAAAAACACTACATACATATGAGCATGCTGACTGATATAACTATTGCACTAAATGGATCACGGGTATGGGACAGTGCAATCAACGCACTTTTTTTTTTAGCCTAGTGTGACGTGTCAATAAGGTAACGTAGTTTCGTTTTCACAGGTCACATGACAGCCTCATTTCAATTAATGCTCCGGAACACTGTTTTGAAGCACTAGTGTGTCAAAAACTCATCAAGTCTCGATCTACCCATCCCTACTAACCTCTGCAAGGTTCCGGGCGGTCCTTATCTGTTCTCTTTGTCTTCTGCCCCAGCCTTGATCCCATCTCATTCACTCATAAACCCTGCAAATACAAAGACAATGGCTGTGTATGAAAAGGCATACTCAATGAGTAGGTACTTAATTTCAATCTCAGTAAGTATTTATTTAACGAGCACAAAAAGAGTGCGTACCCTCCAGCCAAATCACGCTGAGTATGAATGTGATCCATACATCATCTTCCATGTCGACGTTATCATGTGACTTAAGATGTTACAAGAGCAACAAATTAAAATATATGAGCATTCATTCATTGTAGCAATAAGAATAAATTGGAAATTAAAGAATTAGGACAAACAAGACCAAATGTAAACATAAAAACAAATATCTACAAAGGGCAGGAAGTCGTATAAACTAGGATTTTCGAGGAATTTACTGCTGCATTTTGTCACATCGCGAGAGCGTGATGGACATCATATGTATTGACCATCCAACTACAGGTGTCACCGAAATGCATCAACTCTCGGAGAAGGTGAAAAAACACGAAAGAGAAAAGATGCATATGGATAGTAGGGAGCAGTTTAATATAAGTGAGTAATTTAAGTAAGCAGTGTAATGTAAGTGAGGAATGTGATATAAATGAGCAGTGCAATATAAGTGAGTTGTGTAAACAGTAATTTGTGTGACTTCAATTATTTCTTATATAACTGAAATCAAAGTAAAAAAGTTTTTTTTGGAAAAACCACATCATGGCGTCAGTCTTCATTTGCTGCTGAATTGCGTTAGCGCATATATACATATAAGGAGAACAAGAGATTGATTCGTAATGTCAGTTTATTTTTAATTGATACTATAGTTGTTCAGTTCCCTTTACATCTTTAACTAGCCATTCAACTTATCAATTGAATGGGTGACCTATCCTCATTAATCGAGCAAACATTTGTCCTGGTGGTCCTCTGAGACAAGGTCTTTACAGGGGATCTGTATCTGGGGCTCTAGTTGTCCTGGTCTCCGCTGTCTTTCAAGGCGGTCAAGGTCCTTTCTAGGTGCTGATACACCATCTGGTATGGATACATACTGGATCCGGGTGACTGCAGTGAACCTTTGATCTGGATACAGACTGGATCTGGTGGTTACGGTGACAATCGGAATAAGAGAGAAATAGACTAATATTAGCGTAGATGCCATTCTTCTAACAATGTAGCAAGTATATCGGGTGTTATGGGAAGGTTTCCCGGTTCCGGTTTACCTAATTAATGCAGCCTAAAAATCCTTTAACAGGTTTGGAAAATTAGAAGTGTATTAGTGTGTGATGTGTAAGCCAGGTTAAAGAGATGGGTCTTTAATATAGATTTAAACCGCAAGAGTGTGTCTGCCTCCTGAACAATGTTAGGTAGGTTATTCCAGAGTTTAGGCAACAAATAGGAAAAGGATCTGCCGCCCGCAGTTGATTTTGATATTCTAGGTATTATAAAATTTCCTGAGCTTTGAGAACGATGCTAAACCATTCAGGCCTTCCTAAGTAATAAGCAAGATTTTAAAATCTATATGATGTTTGATAAGGAGCCAGTGCAGTGTTGACAGAACCGGGCTAATATGGTCATACTCCCTGGTTCTATGAAGAACTCTAGTTTATTAAGCGTTCAGAAAAAACACCAAATAAAGCATTACAATAGGTTATTAAATGCAGAGTTTTTAGGTCCTATAATTAACACATCTGTTTTTTTTTTCAGAATTTAGCAGTAAGAAACTCCTCCTCGTCCAGATTTATATATATATATATATATATATATATATATATATATATATATATATATATATATATATATATATATCGACTATGCATTCCATTATGGAATTGGTATGTTTCGGCGGGTCATGAAGAAATATGCAAAAGAATGTTGTGGTCAATAGCGTCGAACGCAGCACTAAGACCTAATAGCACTAATAGATATATACAACCACCAGAGATGTATAAAGTACTAGAGACCCATACTTGAGTAAAAGTACAAGTGCTCTATCAAAAAAGTGACTTGAGTAGAAGTTGAAGTGCTCTTTAAGCACCACACTTAAGTAGAAGTACTAAAGTATTCAACATTTTTTGTACTTAAGTATTGCAAGTAGTCTATTTTAAAATTTACTACTCAAGTACTGAAAGTAAAAGTAGAAGTATTGTGTTATGTAGTTATTAAAGAAAGTAGTCAAAAGTTTGAACATATTCTTTTTACTATTTCAAATGATTAACCTAAAGGACAATCACAATTCCTTTGACTGTAACTTCTTGTAAACAAAAAACGGTTACTAGGGTTATTTAGCCCAATTTGCAAAATGATGTCATTAATAACTTACCTTCATGTTGTTTCAAACCCGTAAGACATCAGAGGGTCATTTAGAATTTTTTGAAGCATCGAAAATACATTTTGGTCCAAAAATAGCAAAAACTACGACTTTATTCAGCATTGTGTTCTCTTCCGTGTTTGTTGTAAGACAGTTTGTGCAGTTTGTGATATCTGGTTCGCGAACGAATCATTCGATGTAACCGGATCTTTTTGAAACAGTCCACCAAATCGAATTGAATCGTTTTAAACAGTTTGCGTCTCCAATACGCATTAATCCACAGATGAATTAAGCTGTTAACTTTGTAAATGTGTCTGACACTCCCTCTGAGTTAAAACAAACCAATATCCCGGAGTAATTCATTGACTCAAACAGTACACTGACTGAACTGCTGTGAAGAGAGAACTGAATATGAACACCGAGCCGAGCCAGATAATGACTCGTTCACGAGTCAAGAATTGTTTCTGTCAGACGCGTCTGATTCGTGAACCGATGAGCTGATGATACTGCGCATGTGTGATTTAGCGTGAAGCAAACCGACACACAGAGCGTCTGAACCGAACTGATTCTTTTGGTGATTGATTCTGAACTGATTCTGTGTTAATGTTATGAGCCCAGGTGCAGTAAACGCCAATGACGCCATTGCATCGAGCGCAAAAGAATCGGTGAACTGTTTTCTTCAACTGGTTTATTGAATCGAACTGTCAGAAAGAACTAACGTTACTGGTCATCCGAGAACCAATGCAACCGGTTCTTGACTCGTGAACGAGTCATTATCTGGCTCGGCTCGGTGTTCATTTCTCTCTTCACAGCAGTTCAGTCAGCACGCGCAGTCTTCTTAATCGCTTGTTTAGCTCAAGGATGTGCCAGCTTCATCAAATCTGCCATCTACAGTTCTGGCAGTGGTTTGTAATGGAATGATTCGTAACATTATTATAATTGTAACGAGTAACGATGCAGCACATAAAAAAAATATCGGAGTAAAAGTATTAAACTCAGCGAAAATATGTACCGAAGTAAAAGTGGAAGTAGGAGAAAAAAATAATACTCCAGTAAAGTACAGATACCGCCTTTTAGTACTTAAGTACAGTAGTGAAGTAGTTCTACTTCGTTACTATACATCTCTGACAACCACTATAAGATGATAAGAGCAGGTCAGAATCAGCTGACTCTGTAGCTGACACCCCACCAAGCCTGAATGATATCGCTGCAGGTCAGACGCAAGCTAATGAATGCAGTAGCTCTTTCAGGTAGGGTGACCAGACGTCTGAAAAACTGTCTGCGGAGGTTGAGTCATGCAACCAGCCCCTGCCGGTTGCTCATTGGCTGCAGCATTTTTTTTTAAGTTCTAAAAAAATACAGTAGGCGTCTTTAGATAGTCATTTATCTAATTAATCTATATGCACAAAGACAATATGACCTTTTTGACCCCTTTTTGATTTAAATCTTGATGAAGAGAGCGCAAGTTGCTGCAGCTGCCAGGAGGACAGTGATGTACGCGTACAGGAGTGATTGACAGTTCACGGCACTGTGTACAAAAAATAAGTTTAAGCTCATTATATACAAATATTTATTATTTGAGTTTGGTTTAGACCAACCGCTGGGGTTTATGTGATGTTTAAAAAGTTTTAATTCATATGTTTTGTGTCTTAGGAGCCAGCCTGTGTGGGAGTTCTTTCCTCCGGGGTCATGGGCCTTTCCTTCACTGCATGTGGCGGGAGGTTTCCTGCACTGCATGTGTATTGCTTTTGGAGTGTGGAGTGGTTTGTATTATTCACTACACTTTTCTTTAAAAGTGGTTTTGTTAATCTTCTTGAAAACTGTGCATGTGTGGTGTGTGCTCTCAGGACAGCGGCCTAGTGAATTTCTCTCTCTTCACACAGGCTTGGCCAATTCTATTGTAAGACTGGTGGGTTGTGATTTTTCTGCCACACCCTAACCATCCAAAGACCTCTATCCCACTATCCATATTTCTCTTCCTGCCGCAACAGTGTCTGCTCCCGCAGGAGCCTCTATCTATAGTTCTCCACCTCCGCAGCAGTGTTTGCTCCCGCAGGAGCCTATATCTATATTTATCCACCGCCGCAACAGTGTCTTCCTTAAACTTAATGTAATGCATCGCTAAAAATCGAACGTATATATCAATCATATCAAAAGCCTTCAAGGGACCAAACGTTCCCGACAATAGTTTCTACACGTCACTGTACAACCTAGTCCTTGTTTTGCTAAACATCTAATTCAAAAGTACACCATCTTTAATATTGGACAATTCTTTACAACAGGCATGCTACAGCAATCATAAGTCATGACCTCAAATGTTGCTATACGTTTCAGCTTTTCTCCGAAATAATCTGTTCAGATTACCCTTATAGGTGGCGCAAAAAGAAATAATAAGAAAGCTGCTCATGAACCCTTTTGAAGCCCCGTCTTCTCATTTTCTCATTAGCCCACTGGAGTGGATAATCTGAAAATTCTTAACCAAGAATTTGAAAACTCTTAAATGAATCTGTCAGCTCCATATAATTTGCCATTTAAAAGCACAATCACCTCGATGGCTCTTAATGAATTCTCTCTCACAACCGTAAAACAATGATCACGCAATCAATATAGAGAGAGAGAGAAAAATAACAATAATAATAATACATAAATAAATAAATAAAAGAGTAAATAAATAAATAAATAATTATCAAGCTCTTGGTTGGGAAGGATGACATCATCTCTGCTTTAAGCTATGCCCATGCATCCAGATTTATGGCACTTATTCGAGGTACACTGACAGGACAGGGAATTCCATTTCGTCATACGCTTAACTTCAAATGCAAGCCAATCAAAGATTTTCTGGCGTTATCAGAAGCATTGTATTGGATTTGCTAAACCACTACGCAAGTAACCCTCATAGCATCCCCTTTAGACAACTCAAATTGCTTGAAACTCAAAGTATTGAACTCTCCGCCAGGTGCTGCAAAGCGCTCCCAGTGAAAAAAAAAATAAATAAATAATAATAAAACAAAATAAATACATTCTCCAAATACCAGCAAGGCTCACCCATCCAATACAGTGAATATTGAATTCCCACCAGATCGCCTCCCTGTCGAGCAAACCTTGCCTTTTCCGACAAACTATCATAGCAGTTACCCGTCTGATGCCGCTAGTATTTAAATCCCGTCAGATGCCGCAAGAGATGTCCTGGTCGAGTGGATGTTTCCCTCCAACTAATGGTGTTGCTTACACGTCCGTGCGCGAATATTGAACTCTCACCAAAGGCTGCAAGAGCTTGGTCAAGCATCCTTGGCCTTCACGTCCGACTACAGGTGTACCCATTAAGTGCAGCAAACATTGATCTCCCAACGAATGCCAGCAAGAGCCTTCCGTCTAGACAACCTTACCTTTTCGATTTATGGCCAGCATAGGCTTACACGTTCGATGCCACGCTCCCATCGTACATCGGCGGGAACCTCCCAGCAAAACAAACCATCTTCCCCCTTATGGTCGTTGAGACTTACCCACCTGGTGCGGCGAGTATTGAGCTCCCACCAGATGCCGGCGAGAGCCTCCCGGCTAGACAACCTTACATCTTCTATTTTATGGCCACTGATGCTGACCCAGCCGATACAGCGAGCACGAAGTTCCTGTTGGATGCTGGTGAAAGCCTCCTGACCACACTACTTTACCTTTCCGTCTTTCATCCGGACATGCTTACCCGTTTGATGCCGTGAGAATAAGCTCCCGTTGGATGTCGGTGAGAGTCTCCCGGCTAGACAAACTTAGCTTTTCCTTTTCTATGGTCAGAGAGGCTTACCCGTTCAATCGTGTTTGCTCCCGTCGAACGTCGGCAAGAGCCTCCTGGCCAGACAACCTTATTTTCCAATCTATGGTTGGAGAGACTTATCCATTCGATCATGTGTGCTTCCGTCAGATGTCGGCGAGAGTTCCCCCGGTCGGGTTCCATACTTGCTGGCCACAAGCGAGTCTCATCAATCCGATGTCGTGAGTATCGACCTCCCGTCGGATGTCGCAAGAGTCCGCCCAAAAACCTTTTTATCTGCCAAACCGAGAGGACCCAGACGTCCGTCATCCTGAATCTTAATCTCCAGTCAGAGGCTTCATGGGCCCTCTCCGTCAGCCATTTGCCCTTCTGCCTCTGAATAGCAGGGGCTTATCAGCCAGTAGGGCCCGTATGCCGACACCGTGACCTATTCCAGTCAAGACAACTCAGGCCCTCCTGGTCGGGCTATACAACCACACCGCTCCTCCTCATCGGCCGGTAGGACTCACTGTTCCAACCTTGTGAGCCCCCGTTTAGCAACGGCTCGAGCACTACCGACCGGGTGCCTCTAACCACATAGTCCAGTACCTGTAGCTGGTGGGGCCTACCTTCCCAATGCTTAAGTCGCTCCCATTGGAGTACGTAAGCTCTTCCGGCCAAGCAACGAGACGACTTCTCAGAAAATAAATTCAGCCTCCGCCAGTATTCAATGCTATCTTGGGGGGCGTCCTTAATCTGGCGGCTGTCCTCTTGTCCATTTGCTTTTTGGGGGCTACTCTAGGTTCGGGCCATTCCCGAGCTCGGAGCCCTTCCCCGGACAGCACGCCAAATACGCATACCATACCTCAGCTAATTAAATGTAAGCGTGAATGTCACAGGTCGGAGCGGACCACAGATGTCGTGAGTCACGCCCCTTCCTTGTTTCCACCTCGAGGAGGTCCCAAGAACACCCCAATGACCAGACACACGAGAGACAGTAAGTAAATATTAAAACAACTTTATTAAATTACAAAAAAAGGTATGTGAATGGGGGGAGGGGAGGCTAAAATCCAATTCTCCAATTGGAGAGTAACAGTCTCGAGCCTCTTAGACTCCGTCACGGGAGATCTCAGGTGAGTCCTTCACTCCTCTTTCCTTCTGGCTATATGACTACAATCAGCTTATTCACAAGTGCCCCTTTGTTCTGGCTTGCAGGGCGACTGTCCAGGGCCCCCTCCTTTCCTGGACGTAACAGATACAAGTGGTAAGTATTGAGAGTTTGAATGCACGATGGATACCTGCTGCTACTCGTGGCAAACTCCGAGTCGGCCCAGCGGGTTGGACTCCCGGTCGTCCCGATGCTGGTGGAGCATACAATGGCTGCCGGGATCCGACTGAAACCGTACTGGTAAGTGTACGGGGGGTTTCCGCGGTGTCTGTATCCTGAGTGGCGGTTCGACTTGCAGGTAGTTGCTTCAAAGGGACCCGCTAGATCTGCACAAGAACATACAGGTAGATATAACAGGACTGGACACAGACAGTGGACAGAGGGGCCACTGGCTCTTCACTCGGGGCACAGGTAAGTCTGTAGAAAAGACAGCTGGGGCTTCACTTGGCATACAGGCGAGTGTACAACACAATATGCTGGCTTTAGCTTTGGGCATAAGGTAAGTACATCACAGGTAACTGGGGCTTCACTTGGGCATACAAGCGGGTGTACAACACAATATGCTGGCTTTAGCTTTGGGCATAAGGTAAGTACATCAAAGGTAACTGGGGCTTCACTGGGGCACACAGGCGAGTGTACAACACAATGTGCTGGCTTTAGCTTTGGGCATAAGGTAAGTACATCAAAGGTAACTGGGGCTTCACTTGGGCATACAGGCGAGTGTACAACACAATATGCTGGCTTTAGCTTTGGGCAATAGCTTTACGGTGAATATACAGGGAAACAGGAAGTGATGTAACTCACAGACCTTTGAGGAAATAGACGTCAGGCATTCCTTTTCTGAGGCTTCAACCAACTGCCGATAGAGATGCGGATCGAAAGCTGCTGCTGTGTTGGGCCGAACACGGCCTCCGCTGGTGCCACACACAGGTAAGTTGTTTCACCCGGGGCGTGCTACACTGGGTGGGTCAAACGCTTCCCTCTTCTTCCGTCCAACCGAAAGGGCAAGAGGTCTAGACAGGGGCGAACCTTTAAAGAACTCCACAGCAGATAATAATACACGCACAGCTGATTTCCTCCTACCGCAGCCAACTCCTCACCGTTAATACTTCCCACTATATCCACACTGTTCTTACTTGAAATTGTTTCCCGCCACCGTCACGTGGAGAAGAAGGGTTAGGTGTCGTTGACGGCATATAATTGGAGATGTTTTCTTCGCCCACCTCAGTACTCACTTCCTTTGCAGGATTTCGTCAGGCCTGAAAGGTGGTTGTTGATGACACAAACACAGCACCACACTGCAATTTTCAAGTGTACACACTCACAGCAAAGGACAAAGACTGACCCACTGCACTCCACACACTCTTGGTGAATTTAGGGTCAAAACCCCGTCTGACCAAAGACTCGTCCTGGAAATCGTAGAGAACTGATGCAACGAATATTCAGCTTTAAACATCGCCGCCACGACACCCCAATGTGTTTTCTCGCTCACTGGTCCCGGCTCACCCACAATCCTCCTCCACAGTGGGGCCGCTCACATACTATGCCACAAACTCACAAGAAGGCTCACAGATAGTTCACTCTAGATGATGATGCTGCTGTACGATGGTTTAGGGTACTCACACCGTTACTAACACGAGGTCTCTTTTCCCTCTTCTTTCCAGCTCCTGGATACTTCTCCGGCTGTCATGTGACCTGACGAAAGGGCCTCCTTCGGCGATACTTCCGGTGAGTCTTCCTGTTTTCAACCACTCAGAATTTGTTACACATGTCCATAGAGCATTTCACAGTTAGGTAGACATCCCAATATACTCAGCCCGGTTTCTGTTTCTGCCAAATCCTTGTCTCCGTCCTCGCCCAGCCAACAATATCTTCCGCCTTCTTTCCGCTGCACTCGCCCAAACACTCCAACTCGCTCGCCGTATCGGCTGGAATAAAAGACTCCTCTCTTCAGTTTCTGAGTCCCTCTTTATACTCCTCCTTCTCTTCACGCTGCCCAATACGCGATCGCCCTGCTCATCTATCCACCTGCGATCAATAAAACCCTGATTTCCTTTACCGGATTTCCCGGAAGTAACTGGTGTTTGCGGATTATGGTCCGGGCGGAACCAATCTCCATCACTTTTAGTTCCGCCCTTACAATGTCACTCCGTGATATCCTCCCCCGCCAATCCGTTCTAGTCCCTAGAACGTCTCTCTGCCCACTCACCGTAACGTGCAGGGGGGCGTCCTCGGTTCTCTCGCTGGGACCGCCGAGGTGGTGAAGCAGGGTCAACTCTGGCAGGCACATCCACAGGGCCCCTTGGGACCACTCGGGCGGGCACATTCACAGGGCCCCTTGGGACCACGGCCAATCCCCCAATCCACAGGGCTACGGGCGCCGGCTCTTTTGGAGCCTCCTCCACGGGGCTAGGATAATTTGGACAGGGGCGGATCATGTTGCGGTGGACTACTCGGTCCGGCCCGGCCTTCCCTTCTGGGCGAATCATGTACAAGGGTTGTCCAGACCGCTGCTGGCCTTGGATCAAATATGGAGTGGTCTCCCACCGGTCATTCAACTTTCCTTTACCTTGTCGCCTGTGGTCCCGCACCAGTACTCTTTCTCCAGGGAGTAGGGGGGCCTCTCATGCCTTCCGATCGTATAGCCGCTTGTTCTTATCTCCGGCCACTCGTATCCGCTTGGTGACTTGCTCATAAGAAAAATGGAGGCGTTGATGATGACGGCCCACCCACTCTGTCAGGCTCACCTCTTCCTCGGCCACTGCTGTTCCCAACATCAGATCTGTTGGCATCCGCACATGTCTGCCAAACATTAAATAAGTAGCGGCATACCCCGTAGTGCTGTGTATGCTGTTATTGTATGCCTGAATTAGATTTGGCAAGGCACTCACCCAGTCGTTCTGATGATCCCGATCCAATGTGCCCAGTAGGCCCAGCAGGGTCTGATTAAACCTCTCGCACCCCCCGTTACCCTGGGGATGGTAGGAAGTGGTGTGAGTCTTCGTACACCCATACAGTTGGCACAGTTCCTTTATCACTTGAGACTCAAAGTTGGGTCCTTGGTCCGAATGCAGGAACTCGGGGCATCCAAACGGCTGGAAGACAGCCCTCCACAAGGCCGTGGCGGTGGTGTTAGCCGTCTGATCTAGGGTAGGAATAGCCCAAGCATATTTCGTAAACAAATCAGTGACCACAAGAATGTTCTGGTAACGGTCCATGGGTCGGCCCAGCGTCAGGAAGTCCATAGCTACAATGTGGAGAGGGGCTTTTGCGTTTATGGGGACCATTGGTGCTCTGGCTTCTTGCCTTGATTTAAATAGAGTACATCGGGGACACACCTGGATGAAAGCACTCACTGATGCCTCTAGTCCTGGCCAATAGAAGTGTCGGCGCAGAAGGGACACCATTTTCTCCTGTCCTTGATGCCCCAGCTGGTCATGGTAAGCCGCTAATAAAGCTCGTACCTGATTTTCTGGTACCACAATCTGGCAGATCTCCTCATCTAGCCCCGGATCTCTGATGATTCTGCACAGTACTCTGTCTCTAAACTTGAGCTTCGTCCATTGTCCCAGCAACTTCTGTCCTGTCCCAACTTGGGCTTGCCTTTCCATCGGCGTCGGCCTTCGGCCCTGTTCCAGCCATTGACTCAGGGTCCTCACCTCTCTGTCTCCCTGTTGCCTCTCCCTCCATCGGCGGGGGTCCCATCCCCAACTTAAGGGCACCACCTCTCGTTGACCTCCAGGCGCTTCCACCACGCCTACCATGTACCCCTCCTCTTCTTGATCTGATACTGGTTCTGATGGACTCCTCGAATTCCCCACTGCCGGGAATCGGGACAGGGCGTCGGCGTTGGTGTGCTCTCGCCCTGGCCGATACTGAAGCTGGTAATCATAATTCGCTAGCTGGGCCACCCACCGCTGCTCCACAGCCCCCAGCTTCGCTGTCTGTAGGTGCACAAGTGGGTGGTTATCGGTGACCACTGTCACCTGAGCGCCCCAGAGGTAGTCTTTGAATTTTTCGCTGAGTGCCCACTTCAATGCCAACAACTCCAGTTTGAAGGAACTATAATTGGTATCGTTCCTCTCAGCGGGATGAAGACTCCGACTAGCATACGCAATGACCCGTTCCACTCCCTCCTGCCGTTGGGCTAGCACTGCCCCTAAGCCGAGGTTGCTGGCATCTGTGTAAAGAACGAAGGGTTTAGTAAAGTCAGCGTAGGCTAAAATCGGGGCTTGCAACAGCTCTTGTTTCAGCCGTTGAAAGGCAGTCTCACACTCAGGACTCCACGTAATGGCAGGGGACCCGCGGCCTCGAGGGCGTCCCGTCCCGGACAGCAGCTGATTCAAGGGCTTTGCGATCTTAGAAAAATCTTTGATAAACCGTCGATAGTATCCTACAAAGCCCAAGAATGATCTCACTTGCCTCACTGTCTTTGGGGCACTCCATTCTCGTACTGCTGCTACCTTTTCCGGGTCCACAGAAACCCCCGCGGCACTCACACAGTGGCCCAGAAACTTGACCTCTTTCCGCAGCAGGTGGCACTTCTGGTTGGAGCTTCAACCCATACCTCTCCATCGCCTGAAAGACCTTCTCCAGATGTTGCAGATGGGATTCAAAGTCTGGGGAATAGACAATCACATCATCAAGATATACGAGTGTGGACTCCATCAACTGACCTCCCAAACACCGTTACATGAGCCGCTGGAACGTGGCTGGGGCGTTACAAAGGCCGAAGGGCATCCGGTCCCATTCAAAAAGACCAAATGGGGTCTTTTCCCGGTCTACCTCTTCCACCTGCACCTGCCAATATCCGCTGGCCAAATCCAATGTGGAGTACCAAGCTGATTTTGTTAAACTGGCGAGTGAGTCTTCAATTCTGGGTAATGGAAAGGCATCCTTCTTAGTTTTCGGTAGTCAACACAAAACCTCCAGGCCCCTGTCTTCTTCTGCACCAGTACAATAGGAGCCGCCCATGGGCTGCTGCTTTCTCGAACGATCCCCTGGTCGAGCATACCTTGCAGCAGAGTCTGAACCTCAGTATATAAGGTAGGTGGTATCGGGCGATATCTCTCGCGACTGGGTCCAGCTTCCCCAGCCCTCCTGGAGGGCGAGTCTACTTGAGTCAGGCCCACTTCGACCACTGTAGGGCATACCTGGCGGAAACTCACATCCCTTTCTTCTCACACTTGATGGGGCTCCACCATCATTACTCTTGCCAAACGTTGGTGTTTATGTAGATGTATGGCCCAGAGCTTCTCATTTCGCACTTTTACCGGAACTCGTCCTCGTCGGACCACCGCCAGTCCTCGGGCCACTTCCACATACTGACAATCCAAATGGGGCTCTACCAGTACCCAGCCTTCTGGCCCGTGTTCTTGTTGGGGGACCCTTACCCATACTATGGCCTCACTTCGGGCCGGTATGGACAGTGCATAGCGGCAAGCTACTCGACCAGTCTCTTCCCGGTCCCTCCGGACCCTGGTCATCTGGTCATCTGGGGGAGGGGAGGCTAAAATCCAATTCTCCAATTGGAGAGTAACAGTCTCGAGCCTCTTAGACTCCGTCACGGGAAATCTCAGGTGAGTCCTTCACTCCTCTTTCCTTCTGGCTATATGACGACAATCAGCTTATTCACAAGTGCCCCTTTGTTCTGGCTTGCAGGGTGACTGTCCAGGGCCCCCTCCTTTCCTGGACGTAACAGATACAAGTGGTAAGTATTGAGAGTTTGAATGCACGATGGATACCTGCTGCTACTCATGGCAAACTCCGAGTCTGCCCAGCGGGTTGGACTCCCGGTCGTCCCAATGCTGGTGGAGCGTACAATGGCTGCCGGGATCTGACTGAAACTGTACTGGTAAGTGTACGGGGGGTTTCCGTGGTTTCTGTATCCTGAGTGGCGAGTCGACGTGCAGGTAGATGCTTCAAAGGGCCTGCTAGATCTGCACAAGAGTATACAGGTAGATATAACAGGACTGGACACGGACGGTGGACAGAGGGGCCGCTGGCTCTTCACTCAGGGCACAGGTAAGTCTGTAGAAAAGACAGCTGGGGCTTCATTTGGCATACAGGCGGGTGTACAACACAATATGCTGGCTTTAGCTTTGGGCATAAGGTAAGTACATCAAAGGTAACTGGGGCTTCACTGGGGCACACAGGCGAGTGTACAACACAATATGCTGGCTTTAACTTTGGGCATCAGGTAAGTACATCAAATGTAACTGGGGCTTCACTCGGGCATACAAGCGGGTGTACAACACAATATGCTGGCTTTAGCTTTGGGCATAAGGTAAGTACATCAAAGGTAACTGGGGCTTCACTTGGGCATACAGGCGAGTGTACAACACAATATGCTGGCTTTAGCTTTGGGCAATAGCTTTACGGTTAATATACAGGGAAACAGGAAGTGATGTAACTCACAGACCTTTGAGGAACCACTCAGAACCACTCAGAATTTGTTACACATGTCCATAGAGCATTTCACAGTTAGGTAGACATCCCAATACATCGCTCGCCGTATTGGCTGGAAAAAAAGACTCCTCTCTTCAGTTTCTGAGGCCCTCTTTATACTCCTCCTTCTCTTCATGCTGCCCAATACGGGATCACCCCGCTCATCTATCCACCTGCGATCAATAAAACCCTGATTTCCTTTACCGGAGTTCCCGGAAGTAACCGGTGTTTGCGGATTATGGTCCGGGCGGAACCAATCTCCGTCACTTTTAGTTCCCCCCTTACAAAGTCACTCCGTGACATGAACAAGTGAATGTGCCATTGAGTGTAGCCCATTGAACAGCTCACAAATGCAAAATCAAACAGGCAGATTTAATACGTGACGATCCTGCTTTCTGGCCAAAACAAATGTCAGATAAAAAGCACTATGAGCCTGTTGGGAGAGTGCCAGTTCAAATCAAAGATTAAAGAATAATGTTAATTTCCCAGTTAACAGTGATGGCCAATGATTCACGTGTAGTAATGACTTCATTATTATGAAAAACAGTGAAAAGATTAGCTGACAGTGGCTAGTGTACTGTGTAAAAAATGATGGAGCAGTGTGCTTTTGTTGTCAAATGTTTGGTAACTGGTCAATGGCTTCTATGAGCTGATGGGTGATTTACTCTCATGATAGGATGGGAATCACAGAGCAGGAAGGTAAACTAGATGAGTGTTGCCAAAGACTGCAGTGAACAAAGATGGCAAAAGCTGCAATCAGTGCTTTCCTCACTGTTATGTGTACCTGTGTGATTATTAGGGCCCGAGCCAATGGGCGCAGGGCCCTATTGTTCCCCTAAGGATTATTCTTATTAGGGCCCGAGCCAATGGGCGCAGGGCCCTAATGTTCCCCTAAGGATTATTCTTATTATTAGGGCCCGAGCACCGAGGTGCGAGGACCCTCTTGTATCTGCTTTGTTTTTAGGGCCCGAGCACCGAGGTGCGAGGACCCTCTTGTATCTGCTTTGTTTATTATTATTATTATTATTATTAGGGCCCGAGCACCGATGGTGTGAGGACCCTATTGGAATTGCTCCGTTTATTAGGGCCCGAGCACCGATGGTGTGAGGACCCTCTTGTTTCTGTGTCGTTTATTAGGGCTCAAGCCTGGAGGGCGAGAGCCCTATTGTTTTCCTTAGGATTATTTGTTATTATTATTATTATTATTATTATTATTATTTATTAGGGCTCAAGCCTGGAGGGCGAGAGCCCTATTGTTTTCCTTAGGATTATTTTTTATTATTATTATTATTATTTTTTTTTTCTAACGTTACGGGGGCTTTTGGGGTCCTTAACATGCTCGAAAACTCTTGAAAATTGGCACACAGATTGGAACCTGCGGCCATTAGGGTCGGGCAGAGACTGATACACGGGCGTGGCACAGGGGCTCTACAGCGCCCCCTGGAATACTGAGGGCCATATATCATACATATTTGCACGTAGACACATGAACCTCGGTACTCATGTAGATCTCATTAAACCAAACAACTTTCGTACTGCATGTCATAGGCTCCGCCCAACAGGAAGTTGGCTATTTAGGGTTTATTATTCATATTTTTGGTCAAAGTTGTGGGGGCTTTTGGGGTCCCTAACATACTCAAAAACTCTTGAAAATTTGCACACACTTTGGGATCTGTGCCCTTTAGGAGCCTGCAGAGGCTGGGACCCGGGCGTGGCACAGGGGCTCTACGGCGCCCCCTGGAACACAGTCATAAATGTTGATGTATAGCTCACACATACTTGCACATATTCATATGAAACTCAGTACACATATAGATCTCATTGTGCCGAACAATTTTCGTATTGCATGTCATTGGGCTCCGCCCAACAGGAAGTCAGCTATTTAGAGTTATGTAAAAAGCGCATGCTCTGGAATTTGATATACTTGTCATAGGTTTTTTACTCGTTTACCACCAAACTCGGTCAACATGATCTCAAGACATTGGGGATGAAAAATTGCCAGGGGATTTTTGATATCTCGAACGGTTTGCTCGTGGCGAGGTGTTGAAATTATGGCGAGAATTGAGAAACAGGAAGTGTCTAATACCATCCACATACATTTCCTGATTTCAATCAAACTTCATCAGATTATTCATTGTATGATGTCGATCGGATATATGTGACTATTAGGAGTCAAAGTTATAGCGCCACCAACTGGCAGCAGGAAGTGTGTCATTTTCAAAATGCTTTGAATTCAGCATCTTATTTTTACTCGATTTGCTTCAAACTTCATCAGAATAATGTTAAAACACAGCCGATATGAATCTGCTGGGGGAAATTGGATATCTAAAAATATTGTTGCCGTGGCAACATGTCAAACTGGAATACTTCTCAGGTGATTTTGAGGCAAATAACATGCTTAGAATTTCATCAAACTCAGAACACATATCAGTATTAGTGACAGCTAGACACTGGCAAAAGTTCATAAGAGGGCGTGGAAGAGGCACTCTATAGCGCCACCTTTTGTCAAAAGTGGGGGGGTTAGTTTTAGCTACAGACACCAAACTCAGTACAAAAATTGTTCTTATCAAGACGGACAACTTTCTAATTCACAGTCATCAGCTACGACCAACAGGAAGTCGGCTATTTTGATTTGAATGTGGATTGTTTTTTACATTTAGCTGTGAATTAATGCATACTGCTCAGAGGAGAGTAACACTATACACACCAAACTTTGTCTACATGTTGAAAAAAACATTGAGGAACTTAAATTGTGAATGGGTTTTGGATAGCTTGGATGGTTTTGTCGTGGTGATTTTTTTAAATGAAAGTAAAGATGGATTTATTAATTTTCCTGCATTTTTAAATTTCAAACACTTCAAAACCTTTTTTCATACAGAAAAAAAGTTATTCTGAGTAAATATGCATAGTTTCATGACTTTACAACACTGTATGGATAACATAAAATTAAAAAACTGTCAGACATCTCATCTCACTCTGTCCCTCTGTTTGAGTGTGTGTGCTTAGACTTCCATTGTCTGAGAGAAATAGCGCCCCTACAGGTGCAGTTACCGGACTAAAAAAGGGAGGAGACTGTCTTTTGGTTTCACTTTTAAATCGGTTAAAATACAAATAAATACTTGGATTTAATTCACACTGACAAGCTAAACCAACATATATGATTATTATCAGGTCAGGGCTCATTAATAATTGATGTGTGGTCAGTGATACGTGAGAAACACGAGAGATGAATCACGCTCTGAGCAGGAGCGTGTGGAATGATGAGCTCAGAAAAAAACGAGTTTATTCTTGTTTTATAGCTATTAAAAATAAAGTATTGCAGCGATATCACACAATTCACCAATTAGAGCACACCAAGAGCTAAATTAAGATGTTTTTGAACTGTTTGTGTGAAAATGAAATATTCGCGGCTGCCTATCTGAAATCACTGCCTCCGATCAGCGCGCACAGTGTCACAAGTTCAAAACTAACGAATTTATTCTTGTTTAACACGAGCTAAATGCAGGTGTTTATGACCCGTTTAAGTGTTCAAGACTATTTGAAAGCGCGACTGGCAGAATAGCATATATCTCTGGAGCTGCAGGATTCTGCCTTTCGTCGTAAGAACGAACACATCACGGACAAGATTATTTCAAAATACATAATAGCTTGGCTAATATAAACGAAAACAGCCACGTGAACATAAACTGTTGAGAAATAAATCTGAAGTGGATCTACTGGATTTTAATATTAAGTGACCGCATATACCAGCTGCTTCTGTCTTCAATTTTAATCTATATAAAAAATTTAACTCATTCATCTTGGCTGCTTTTTTAATGTGTGTACGTATTTATTTATTATTTTGCTCTAACAAGACTTAATCTATATTTAATTAAATCAATTACATTTTATTTTACATTTGATTTGTCCATTTCTGCATCTAAACGCCTAAAAACATAAAACATGCTCTATTATACTATTGTTAGCAATTTCTTTATCGTCCAATTTATCTGGTGTACACTTTTATTTTCATAATAAACTTGTTTGTTAGATTATACACAGTTATAGTGGTCTATAATAAATATTAACAAGTTTTATTCAAGCTGTTTAGAATGAATGCAGTTGGCTAATTTTTTTTAATGTAAATCCAAAAAAAAAAAAATTAAATAAATAAAAAACATTGGAAAATAATAACTGTTGTACTTTTTTTATACATTTTGTATAATTTTATAGTTTATGCATTATAGTTACAAAAACAAATAAATTTAGCCACTCACATAGAAATCTTAGGCCTTATCCTTTTTTGACAGTTTTAGGGATTTGTAAAAATCCTAAAAAACCTTATTTGTGCTGCAAATAATAATTTCAAACTAATTTGATACTGACCTCTGACATCCTGTGACATGATATTTATTTACATAATCTCATGGATGTAACAGTAAATCTGTTCAGCTCACAGATCAAGACTAAGCTGTAATGCAAGCAGAACTTTCACAAATGCTTGTAGGTCAATAAAATCATTACAAAACACTTACAAATCATTTAAGGGATTTGATAACACTGTAAAATAATGTCTAATTTGTTAACATTAGCAAATGCATTGATAACACTTTATAATAACTGCACTCATTAGTAAATAGTCAGTTCATGCTTCATAAAGCCTTGTCCCAATATTAATAGTCAATATTAAGCAGTTTATAAATACAGCTATAAATAGCTTGTTCTTGGTTTATAAGCACATTTATTAAAAAGGAGAGTAAAGGGTCAGTTATCTTCCTATGAAAAAAAATAAAATAAAAATAAACAAACAACAACACAGATTGATACAGAACTCAGAAATGTTATTGTGGATTTATGATAAACTCAGCCTGTAAATGAATTAATTCTCCTCCAAGAAGACACAAGTAGTTCACACCAAACTGTTTTAACATGAAGCCATATACTGAAGATGTTAAATTTCGAATGAGTTTAGGATACCTTAAATGGTGTGGCCATACCAATTTATTAAAGTAACATAAAAAAATACAATAGTTATTTTACTATATCTTTAAAATTTTTAATTCCAACTCTTCATAATTTTTTATATACGTAGAAGTCATCATTTGAAGGAAGCACAGTAAGTTTCATAGCTTTATCATTTTCAAGAGCCAGCATAAAATTAAAACTATCATAACTTATAAATCAAGCTGGCAATTCTTAGTACCAATAATGGCCACCAGATGGAGCTATAGGATTACTTTTAAATAATTATTGTAGAAACAAGTATGATTTAAATCATTTATAGAAATCTTTCAAAGAAAAATAATATGAATTTTATGTATTTTACTGATAAAATGACCCTCACTTAATTGGAAAAACAAGCTGAAGTATTGTGAACCGTATATTAAGAATAATTCTTTATAGGCTTTATGGACAGATACGTTTTCAGAGACTCTTGAAGGATCAGCACCACATCCTCTTTTACCACTGTTTAAAGAATGTATCTTACAGTACAGGTGCGGATGAATTTTGAATAGCTTGAATGGTTTTGTTGTGGTGATTTTTTGAAATAACAGTAAAAATGTAACCAGTAAATGTCATTTATTTTTTTTAAGTGCAGCTTCTAAACACTTCAAAAAAATGTTCACATAGAAGACAAGTCATTCTGAGGAAATATGCATAGTTTCATGACTATACAACACTATATGGATGATAGAAAATTAAAAAAAACTATCATACATCTGATGTCACTCTGTCCCTCTGTCACTGTGGGTAATGTGTGTGTGTGTGTGTGTGTGTGTGTGTGTGTGTGTGTGTGTGTGTGTTAAGTGAATTAGGTGTGAAACTATCAGGGAGCATTTAGTCTCCAGCGCCAACATTTTACAGAACTGCCACTTTCCTGGAGTCTCAGAATTACAATGTGTCAGGTTCTGAGATATCTAAGATTCCAAAAAAATGATTTAATTAGAATACCATGAAGTATTGTGAAATACTATATATAAAGACTTTATATATAGGCTTTATGAATAGATTAGAGTGACTCGTGAAGGACCAGCACCACCTCCTCTTGTCCGATGGTTTGAGGAATATATCTTCCAGAATCCGGGATTAAGATTTAGGAGCTCATTTTTATTCCACCTCCTTTCCTGAAAGTCTGTCTTGCAGAATTTACAAAAAAATTTATCTTTACATTAATTCCTAATTATTTTGCAATTATTTTTGTCAGTTCTTCTTGACCTGTTTTTTCTTCTTCTTCTTTTCGGACATCATGACCCAGTCAGCATTTTTGTACAATGGTCAAGTCTTAACTTATCCATTTTTGTATTGCATTTGTGTTTGATATTTCTCATGGTTATTTCATAATTTTCGACTTTGAGTTAAAACAGTTTGAGTTAAAACTCTTTTTTAGCGCATTTCATCTGTAAAAGAAAACATGCCTAATAATTCTGCACACATGAATATAAGGAGTTTTTCTCTTCCAGCTTTCCTGGACTATTGTATAGCACTCATAAATGATTAAATAAAAAATAATGGTAGTTATTAAGATTGATATGGTTTGGAATTGGTAAAATGTGCTTGAAAAAAAATCACAATAAAACAATGTTTTAATGTTTAAGTTTGGAATATTAACTGACATGAATGAATGCTATATAAATATTGTTCATGTTAACATAATGTTTATAAATGAAATCTTATTGTAAAGTGTTACTAAATATATATATATATAGTTCTGTGAATCTGATTTTAAAGTCTAGATGATTCGGATTAACCCTTTAACCGCCATATCCTTTAAAACCTCACTGCCAGAGGGATATTGTGAATGCATGTGCCCGCTGGACACAGTTTACCTGATGCCACTGGGGTGGCGATGGCATTGGTGGCTTGAGCCCGCCATCGCTGCTTGCAGCTATATTTATTATTATTTTTCTTCAAGGTTTCGGGGGCTTTTGGGGCCCTTAACATGCTTAAAAAGTCTTGAAAATTGGCACACACATTGGAACCTGCGGCCATTAGGGCCGGGCAGAGACTGATACACGGGCGTGGCACAGGGGCTCTACAGCGCCCCCTGGAATATGGAGGGCCATATATCATACATACTTGCACGTAGACGTACGAAACTCGGTACACATATAGAACTCATCAATACAAACAACTGTCGTATTGCATATCATAGGCTCCGCCCAACAGGAAGTTGGCTATTTGGGGTTTATTATTCATATTTGTCGTCAAAGTTGTGGGGGCTTTTGGAGTCCTTAACATACTCAAAAACTCTTGAAAGTTTGCGCACAATTTGGAATCTGTGGCCTTTAGGAGCCTGCAGAGGCTGGGACACGGGCGTGGCACAGGGGCTCTACAGCGCCCCCTGGAACACAGTCATAAATGTTGATGTATAGCTCACACATACTTGCACGTATTAATATGAAACTCAGTACACATATAGATCTCATCGTGCCGAACAACTTGCGTATTGCATGTCATAGGCTCCGCCCAACAGGAAGTCAGCTATTTAGAGTTATGTAAAAAGCGCATGCTCTGGAATTTGAAATACTTGTCATAGGTTTTTTACTCGATTGCCGCCAAACTCGGTCAACATGATCTCAAGACACTGGGGATGAAAAATTGCCAGGGGATTTTTGATATCTCAAACGGTTTGCTCGTGGCGAGGCGTTGAAATTATGGCGAGAAATGAGAAACAGGAAGTGTCTAATACCATCCACATACATTTCCTGATTTTAATCAAACTTCATCAGATTATTCTTTGTATGATGTCGATCGCATATATGTGACTATTAGGAGTCAAAGTTATAGCGCCACCAACTGGCAGCAGGAAGTGTGTCATTTTCAAAATGCTTTGTATTCAGCATCTTATTTTTACTCGATTTGCTTCAAACTTCATCAGAATAATGTTAAAACACAGCCTATATTAATCTGCTAGGGGGATATTGATATCTAAAAATATTGTTGCCGTGGCAACATGTCAAACTTGAATACTTCTCAGGTGATTTTAAGGCATATAACATACTTAGAATTTCATGAAATTCAGAACACATATCAGTATTTATGATAACTAGACACTGGCAAAAGTTCATAAGAGGGCGTGGAAGAGGCACTCTATAGTGCCACCTTTTGTCAAAAGTGGGGGGGTTAGTTTTAGCTACAGATACCAAACTCGGTACAAAAATTGTTCTTATCAAGACGGACAACTTTCTAATTCACAGTCATCAGCTACGATCAACAGGAAGTCAGCTATTTTGATTTGAATGTGGATTTTTTTTTTACATTTAGCTGTGAATTAATGCATACTGCTCAGAGGAGAGTAACACTATACACACCAAACTTTGTCTACATGATGCCAAAACATTTTAAACAACTTAAATTGCCAAATGATTTTGGATAGCTTGAACGGTTTTGTCGTGGAGATTTTTTTAAATGACAGTAAAAATGGAATTATTAATTGTCCTGCATTTTTAAATTCCAAACACTTCAAAACCTTTTTCATACAGAAAAAAAGTCATTCTGAGTAAATATGGATAGTTTCACGACTTTACAACACTGTATGGATAACAGAAAATTAAAAAACTGTCAGACATCTCATCTCACTCTGTCCCTCTGTTTGAGTATTATGTGCTTAGACTTACATTGTCTGAGAGAAAATGCGCCCCTACAGGTGCAATTCCTGAAAGGGAAATTCGACTGAAAGGGAGGAGACTCTCTTTTAGTTTCATTTTTAAATCGGTTAAAATACAAATAAATACTTAGATTTAATTCACACTGACAAGCTAAACCAACATATATGATTATTACCAGGTCAGGGCTCATTAATAATTGATGTGTGGTCAGTGATACGTGAGAAACACGAGAGATGAATCACGCTCTGAGCAGGAGCGTGTGGAATGATGAGCTCAGAAAAAACGAGTTTATTCTTGTTTTATAGCTTTTAAAATTAAAATATTAAAGCGATATTACACAATTCACCAATTAGAACACACCAGGAGCTACATTCAGATGTTTTTGAACTGTTTGTGTGAAAATGAAATATTCGCGGCTGCCTATCTGAAATCACTGCCTCCGATCAGCGCGCACAGTGTCACAAGTTCAAAACAAACGAATTTATTCTTGTTTAAGAGCTTTTTCAAATAAAATATTGTCATAAATGCACACAATACACCCATTATAACACAACACGTCCTAAATGCAGGTGTTTGTGACCCGTTTAAGTGTGCAAGACTATTTGAAAGCGCGACTGGCAGAATAACATGTATCTCTCGAGATGCAGGATTCTGTCTTTCGTCGTAAGAATGAACACATCACGGACAAGATTATTTCAAAATACATAATAGCTTGGCGAATATAAACGAAAACAGCCACGTAGACATAAACTGTTGAGAAATAAATCTGAAGTGGATCTACTGGATTTGAATATTAAGTGACCGCATATACCAGCTGCTTCTGTCTTCAATTTTAATCTACATATAAAAAAGGAAACTCATTCATCTTGGCGGCTTTTTTAATGTGTGTACGTATTTATTTATTATTTTGCTCTAACAAGAATTAATCTATATTTAATTAAATCAATTACATTTTATTTTACATTTGATTTGTCCATTTCTGCATCTAAACGCCTAAAAACCTAAAACATGCTCTATTATACTATTGTTAGCAATTTCTTTATCGTCCAATTTATCTGGTGTACACACTTTTATTTTCATAATAAACTTGTTTCTTAGATTATACACAGTTACAGTGGTCTATAATAAATATTAACAGGTTTTATTCAAGCTGTTTAGAATGATTGCAGTAGGCTAATTTGTTTTTATGTAAATCCCAAAAAATAAATTAAATAAATAAAAAACATTGGAAAACAATAACTGTTGTACTTTTTTATACATTTTGTATAATTTCATAGTTTATGCATTATAGTTATAAAAACAAATAAATTTAGCCACTCACATAGAAATCTTAGGCCTTATCCTTTTCTGACAGTTTTAGGTTTTTTTAAAAAATCCTAAAAAACCTTATTTGTGCTGCAGATAATAATTTCAAACTCATTTGATACTGACCTCTGACATCCTGTGACATGATATTTATTTGAATTTACATAATCTCATGGATGTAACCGTAAATCTGTTCAGCTCACAGATCAAGACTAAGCTGTAATGCAAGCAGAACTTTCACAAATGCTTGTAGGTCAATAAAATCATTACAAAACACTTACAAATCATTTAAGGATTTGATAACACTGTAAAATAATGTCTAATTTGTTAAGATTAGCAAATGCATTGATAACACTTTATAATAACTGCACTCATTAGTAAATAGTCAGTTCATGCTTTATAAAGCCTTGTCCCAATATTAATAGTCATTAGTAAGCAGTTTATAAATACAGCTATAAATAGCTTGTTCTTGGTTTTATAAGCACATTTATTAAAAAGGAGAGTAAAGGGTCAGTTATCTTCCTATGAAAAATAAAAAAATTAAAATAAACAAACAACAACACAGATTGATACAGAACTCAGAAATGTTATTGTGGATTTATAATAAACTCAGCCTGTAAATGAATTAATTCTCCTCCAAGAAGACACAAGTAGTTCACACCAAACTGTTTTAACATGAAGCCATATACTGAAGATGTTAAATTGCGAATGGGTTTAGGATACCTTAAATGGTGTGGCCATAGCGATTTATTAAAGTAACATAAAAAAATACAATAGTTATTTTACTATATCTTTAAAATTTTTAATTACAACTCTTCATAATTTTTTATATACATAGAAGTCATCATTTGAAGGAAGCACAGTAAGTTTCATAGCTTTATCATTTTCAGGAGCCAGCATAAAATTAAAACTATCAAAACATATAAATCAAGCTTGCAATTCTTAGTACCAATAATGGCCACCAGATGATGCTATAGGATTACTTTTAAATAATTATTGTAGAAACAAGTATGATTTAAATCATTTATAGAAATCTTTCAAAGAAAAATAATATGTATTTTATGTATTTTACTGATAAAATAACCATCACATAATTAGAATAACAAGCTGAAGTATTGTGAACTGTATATTAAGAATAGTTCTTTATAGGCTTTATGGACAGATACGTTTTGAGTGACTCTTGAAGGATCAGCACCACATCCTCTTTTACCACTGTTTAAAGAATTTATCTTACAGAACAGGTGCGAATTAATTTTGAATAGCTTGAATGGTTTTGTCATGGTGATTTTTTGAAATAACAGTAAAAAAGTAACCAGTAAATGTCTTTTATTTTTTTTAAGTGCAGCTTCTAAACACTTCAAAAAATATACACATAGAAGACAAGTCATTCTGAGGAAATATGCATAGTTTCATGACTATACAACACTATATGGATGATAGAAAATTAAAAAACTATCATACATCTGATGTCACTCTGTCCCTCTGTCACTGTGGGTAATGTGTGTGTGTGTGTGTGTGTGTGTGTGTGTGTGTGTGTGTGTGTGTGTGTGTGTGTGTGAAACTATCAGGGAGCATTTAGTCTCCAGTGCCAACATTTTACAGAACTGCCACTTTCCTGGAGTCCCAGAATTACAATGTGTCAGGTTCTGAGAGATCTAAGATTCCAAAAAATAATTTAATTAGAATACCATGAAGTATTGTGAAATACTATATATTAAGACTTTATATATAGGCTTTATGAACAGATTAGAGTGACTCGTGAAGAACCAGCACCACCTCCTCTTGTCCGATGGTTTGAGGAATATATTTTCCTGAATCCGGAATTAAGATTTAGGAGCTCATTTTTATTCCACCTCCTTTCCTGAAAGTCTGTCTTGCAAAATTGACTAAAAATTAATCTTCACATTAATTCCTAATTATTTTGCAATTCTTTTTGTCAGTTCTTCTTAACCTGTTTTTTTCTTCTTCTTTTCTGACCTCATGACCCTGTCAGCATTTTTGTACAATGGTCAAGTCTTAATTTATCCATTTCTGTATTGCATTTGTGTTTGATATTTCTCATGGGTATTTCATAATTTTCGACTTTGAGTTAAAACAGTTTGAGTTATAACTCTTTTTTAGCGCATTTCATCTGTAAAAGAAAACATGCCTAATAATTCTGCACACATGAATATAAGGAGTTTTTCTCTTCCAGCTTTCCTGGACTATTGTATAGCACTCATAAATGATTAAATAAAAAATAATGGTAGTTATTAAGATTGATATGGTTTGGAATTGGTAAAATGTGCTAGGAAAAAAATCACAATAAAACAATGTTTTAATGTTTAAGTTTGGAATATTAACTGACATGAATGAATGCTATATAAATATTATTCATGTTAACATAATGTTTATAAATGAAATCTTATTGTAAAGTGTTACTAAAGTTATATATATATATATATATATATATATATATATATATATATATATATATATATATATATATATATATATATATATATATATATATATAGTTCTGTGAATGTGATTTTAAAGTCTAGATGATTCGGATTAACCCTTTAACTGCCATATCCCTTAAAACTTCACTGCCAGAGGGATATTGTGAATGCATGTGCCCGCTGGGCACAGTTTACCTGATGCCACCGGGGTGGCGATGGCATTGGTGGCTTGAGCCCGCCATCGCTGCTTGCAGCTATATTTATTATTATTATTATTATTATTATTATTTTTCTGAAACTTTCTCGAAAAGTCATGAAACTTGGCACACATGTCAGAAATGGCAAAAGATTAGGTATGCAATGGTTTGCTAAGGTGGGTGTGGCAAAATGGCTCGACAGCGCCACCTATAAATTTTCAACAAAGTGCATCTTGAGCTACGTTTGCACGTACTTGTACGAAAATCGGTACACACATGTAACACACCAATATCTACAAAAAAGTCTATTGGTATGAAATCCAAATCCCAACAGGAAGTCAGTTATTATTTTTTTCTCATCAAAAATTTTGTCGTTTTTGCCATTTTCGGGGGTTGTACTTTAACGAACTCCTCCTAGAGATTTATTCAGATCAACACCAAAGTTTGTCAGTGTAATCTAAAGGCTTTTGCGATGTTAAATTGCGAAGATCTAGAGTTTTCGTTTAAGGGCGTGCCCGTGGCGGCCTGGCGAATTTCGATGATTCGCCATGAAAAATGAAGTTGCTATAACTCAGACATAAAATGTCCAATCTGCAACAAACTTCACATGTTTGATAAGACTCCTGACCTGAACAGATCAACATTCCCAAATTTAGTTATAGTCATAGCGCCACCTGCTGGCAACAGGAAGTGAATGCTTTACGCTGCAATGAACTACTCCTAGAAAACTAATAAAATCAAAATTGTGTTATGGTCAGTTTAATCTAAAGGCCTTTGCGATAGTGAATTGTGAATATCTTGAGTTTTCGATAAAGGGCGTGTCCTTGGCGACGTGACAAAGTTTGATGTCTCGCCATGGGAATAAAATTTGTAACTCAGGCATAAAATGTCCGATCTTCCCCAAACTTCATATGTGTGATAAGAATCCTGGCCTGAACACATCTGTAGGCCAATATTCCATCGGGTGTGGCAAAATGGCTCGATAGCGCCACCTATACACATTCAATGGAATGTGCCTCGAGCTATGTTTCACGTACATGTACAAAAATTGGTACACACATGTAACACTCCAATACCTACAAAAAAGTCTCTTGGTACGAAATCCGAATCCCAACAGGAAGTCGGTTATTTTGAATTTTCCCGGCAAAATTGGTGTTGTTTTTGCCATTTTCAGGGGTTGTACTTTAACAAACTCCTCCTAGAGATTTATTCAGATCAACACCAAACTTGGTCAGTGTAATCTTAAGCCCTTTGCAATGTTAAATTGCGAAGATCTTGAGGTTTCGTTAAAGGGCGTGTCCATGGCAGCCTGACAAATTTCGATGTTTCGCCATGAAAAAGGAAGTTGCTGTAACTCAGACATACAATGTCCAATCTGCCCCAAACTTCACTTGGTAGATAAGACTTCTGCCCTTAACAGATCTACATGCCCATATTCACTTATAGTCATAGCGCCACCTGCTGGCAACATGAATTGTCATGTTTTACACTGCAAAGAACTACTTCAAGAAATTTAATGACATCAACATTTTATTTTAGTCACTCTAATCTAAAGGTCTTTGCAATTTTAAATTGTGGAGATCTTGAGATTTTGTTAAAGGGCGTGTCCATGGTGACGTGACAAAATTTGATGTATCATAATAGGAAGAGAAGTTGTTTTAACTCAGGCATAAAATGTTCGATATTCCCCAAACTTCACGTTCGATAAGACTCCTGGCCTGAACACATCTGAAGGCCAATATTCCATTATAATTATAGCGCCACCTGTTGGCAACAGGAAAACTGGCACATATAAATGACTTAGACATATTCCACGGTTACACTTTATTTCGATAGTCCACTTTAGACATTCTACTGACTATAAGTAACTTTGTAACTACATGTCAACTACATATCAACTAAATCTCAGAAATTTGCAACTACATGTCTACTAACTCTCAGAGTACACTGTTAGGGTAGGTTTAGGGTTAGTGTTAGGGGTAGGTTTAGGCTTAGTATAAGTTGACAATAAGTTGACAAAGAAAGTGTTAGAAGATATTAAGCAGACAGTCTACTAATACTCTACTAACTGCTAGTTGACATGTAGTCACAAAGTTACTTACTGCTAGTAGACTGTCTTAAGTGGACTATCAAAATAAAGTGTTACCTATTCCACTTATATTAACAATTTGAAATGCATATTTCTCACCGTTCACCTGTTTACTAAAGCCACACGATGTCGGTGAGCCCGGGTGCGAGGGCCCGTTCATCGCTGCTTGCAGCTTTAATTAGGGCCCGAGCACCGAGGTGCGAGGACCCTCTTGTATCTGCTTTGTTTTTTATTCTTCTTCTTCTTCTTCTTCTTCTTCTTCTTCTTCTCCCGAATGAATCGCATTTTTGAGGGCTTTAACATGCTCAAAAAGTCATGAAACTTTGCACACTCGTCAAACCTGGTGAAAATTTTCATCTGATATAGGATTCAGAAGAGGGTGTGGCAAAATGGCTCGACAGCGCCACCTATACCAAGAAAATCAACAGCCTTCCAGCTATGTTTCACGTACATGCACGAAAATTGGCACACATATGTAACACACCAATACCTACAAAAAAGACTCTTGGAGCGAAATTCTAAACCCAACAGGAAGTCGGTTATTTTTAATATTATGAGCATATTTTGTGTAATTTTGGTCATTTCCATGTGTTGTATTTTAACGAACTCCTCCTAGAGAGTTCTTCAAATCAACACCAAATTTGGTATGCCTAATCTAAAGGCCTTTGCGATGTTAAATTGCGAAGATCCTGACTTTTCGTTGAAGGGCGTGTCCGTGGCGGCCTGGCGAATTTCGATGATTCGCCATGAAAAATGAAGTTGCTATAACTCACACACACAATGACCAATCTGCCCCAAACTTCACATGTTTGATGAGACTCCGAAGCTGAACAGATTGACATGCCCATATTCAGTTATAGTCATAGCGCCACCTATTGGCAACAGGAAGTTACATATTTTACACTGCGACAAACTACTCCTAGAAATTTTATGACATCAATGTCTTTTTTTGTGGTCAGTCTAATCTAAAGACCTGTGTGATGTTTAGTTGTGAAGATCTTGAGATTTTGTTAAAAGGTGTGTCCATGGTGCCGAGATGAAGTTCAATGTCTCGCCATGGGAATAAAAGATGTTATAACTCAGGCATAAAATGTCCGATCTTGCCCAAACTTCACTTGTGTGATAAGGGTCCTGGCCTGAACAGATCTGAAGGCCAATATTCCATCGAGTGTGGCAAAATGGCTCAATAGCGCCACCTATACACTTTCAACGGAGTGCGTATACACTTTAAACGGAGTGCGCCTTGAGCTATGTTTCACGTACATGTACAAAAATCGGTACACACATGTAACACACCAATATCTACGAAAAAGTCTCTTGGTACGAAGTCCGAATCCCAACAGGAAGTCAGTTATTTGGAATTTTCTCTGCAAAATTAGTGTTGTTTTGGCCATTTTCAGGGGTTAACGAACTCCTCCTAGATATTTATTCAGATCAACACCAAACTTGGTCAGTGTAATCTAAAGCCTTTTGCGATCTTAAATTGCGAAGATCTTGAGGTTTCGTTAAAGGGCGTGTCCATGGCGGCCTGACAAATTTCATTGTTTCGCCATGAAATAGGATGTTGTTGTAACTCAGGCATAAAATGTCCAATCCTCCCCAAACCTCACATGTTCGATAAAAGTCCTGCCCTGAACACATCTGAAGGCCAATATTCCATTATAATGATAGCGCCACCTGCTGGCAACAGGAAGATTGGCACATATATGGAATAAACATTGATATATTCTACTTATATTTATGAGTTTAAACGCATATTTCTCACCGTTCACCTATTAACTAAAGCCACTCACTGCCGGTGAGCCCGGGTGCGAGGGCCCGTTCATCGCTGCTTGCAGCTTTAATTAGGGCTCAAGCCCAAAGGGCGAGAGGCCTATTGTTTTCCTTAGGATTATTTTTTATTATTATTATTATTATTATTTTTTTTTTTTTTTCCAACGTCTCGGGGGATTTTGGGGCCCTTAACGTGCTTAAAAAGTCTTGAAAATTGGCACACAGATTGGAACCTGCGGCCATTAGGGCCGGGCAGAGACTGATACACGGGCGTGGCACAGGGGCTCTACAGCGCCCCCTGGAATATGGAGGGCCATATATCATACATTCTTGCTCGTAGACGAATGAAACTCGGTACACATATAAATCTCATCAATCCAAACAACTTTTGTATTGCATATCATAGGCTCCGCCCAACAGGAAGTTGGCTATTTAGGGTTTAGTATTCAAATTTTTCGTCAAAGTTGTGGGGGCTTTTGGGGTCCTTAACATACTCAAAAACTCTGTGGCCTTTAGGAGCCTGCAGAGGCTGGGACCCGGGCGTGGCACAGGGGCTCTACGGCGCCCCCTGGAACACAGTCAGAAATGTTGATGTATAGCTCACACATACTTGCACATATTCATATGAAACTCAGTACACATATAGATCTCATCGTGCCGAACAACTTTCGTATTGCATGTCATAGGCTCCACCCAACAGGAAGTCAGCTATTTAGAGTTATGTAAAAAGCGCATGCTCTGGAATTTGAAATACTTGTCATAGGTTTTTTTCTCGATTGCCGCCAAACTTGGTCAACATGATCTCAAGACATTGGGGATGAAAAATTGCCAGGGGATTTTTGATATCTCGAACGGTTTGCTCGTGGCGAGGCGTTGAAATTATGGCGAGAAATGAGAAACAGGAAGTGTCTAATACCGTCCACATACATTTCCTGATTTTAATCAAACTTCATCAGATTATTCGTTGTATGATGTCGATCGCATATATGTGACTATTAGGAGTCAAAGTTATAGCGCCACCAACTGGCAGAAGGAAGTGTGTCATTTTCAAAATGATTTGAATTCAGCATCTTATTATTACTCGATTTGCTTCAAACTTCATCAGAATAATGTTAAAACACAGCCGATATAAATCTGCAAGGGGGATATTGATATCTAAAAAATTGTTGGCGTGGCAACATGTCAAACTGGAATACTTCTCAGGTGATTTTGAGGCAAATAACATACTTAGAATTTCACAAAACTCTGAACACACATCAGTATTTCTGATAGGAACTTAAATTGTGAATGGATTTTGGATAGCTTGAATGGTTTTGCCGTGGTGATTTTTTTAAATGACCTTACAAAGGGAATCATTATTGTATTTTTAAATTGCAGCTTCCAAACACGTCAAAGAATTTTTTCATACAGATGAAAAAGTCATTCTGAGGAAATATGCATAGTTTAACGACTTTACAACACTGTATGGATAACAGAAAATTAAAAAACTGTCAGACATCTCATCTCACTCTGTCCCTCTGTTTTAGTATATGTGCTTCAGACTTCCATTGTCTGAGAGAAATTGCGCCCCTACAGGTTCAATTCCCGAACTTTTACTTTCACTTTTAAATCGGTTAAAAATACAAATAAATACTTAGATTTAATTCACACTGACAAGCTAAACCAACATATCTGATTATTACCGGTTCAGGGCTCATGGATAAATTATTTCTGGCCAGAGATACGTGAGAAATAGGAGAGATGAATCACCGCTGTGACCACGAGCGTCTGGAGTAAAGAGCTCAGAAAAAACAAATTTATTCCTGTTTTAAAGCTTTTAAAAATAAATTATTACAGCGATATCACACAATCAACCAATTAGAACACACCAAGAGCTAAATTCAGATGTTTTTGAACTGTTTGTGTGAAAATGAAATATTTGTGGCTGCCTATCTGAAATCACGCCTCCGATCAGCGCTTACAGTGTCGAGCTCAAAACAAACGAATTTATTCTTGTTTAAGAGCTTTTTTAAATAAAATATTACCACAAATGCACACAATAAACCCATTGTAACACTACAAGAGCTAAATGCAGGTGTTTGTGACCTGTTTAAGTGTGCAAGACTATTTGAAAGCGCGACTGGCAGAATAACATATCTCTCGAGCTGCAGGTTTCTGTCTTTCGTCGTACGAACAAACACATAACGGACAAGATTATTTCAAAATACATAATAGCTTGGCGAATATAAACGAAAACAGCCACGTGAACATAAACTGGATCTACTGGATTTGAATATTAAAGTGACCACATTTACCACTTGCTTCTGTCTTCAATTTTAATCTATATAAAAAAGGAAACTCATTCGACTTGGCTGCTTTTTTAATGTGTGCGTATTTATTTATTTACCTTTTTATACATTTTGTATAAGTTCATAGTTTGTGTATTACAATTATGAAAACAAAAATAAATTTAGCCACTCACATAGAAATAGCTTAGGCCTTAACCTTTTTCTGTCAGTTTTAGGGATTTTTAAAAATCCTAAAAAAAACTTATTTGTGCTGCAAATAATAATTTCAAACTCATTTGATACTGACCTATGACATCCTGTGACATTATATTTATTTGAATTTACATAATCTCATAGATGTAACAGTAAATCTGTTCAGCTCACAGATCAATACTAAGCTGTAATGCAAGCAGAACTTTCACAAATGCTTATGAGTCATTTAAGGATTTGATAACACTGTAAAATAATGTCTAATTTGTTAACATTAGCAAATTCATTGATAACACTTTATAATAACTGCACTCATTAGTAAATAGTCAGTTCATGCTTTATAAAGCCTTGTCCCAATATTAATAGTCAGTAGTAAGCAGTTTATAAATACAGCTATAAATAGCTTGTCCTTGGTTTATAAGCACATTTATTAAAAAGGAGAGTAAAGGGTCAGTTATCTTCCTATGAAAAATAAAAAAATTTAAATAAACAAACAACAACACAGATTGATACAGAACTCAGAAATTTTATTGTGGATTTATGATAAAATCAGCCTGTAAATGAATTCATACTCCTCCTCATACTACTCCATACTCCTTTTTCAACATGATGCCAATATACTGAGATGTTAAATTGTGAATGGGTTTAGGATAGCTTAAATGGTGTTGCCATAGAGATTTATTAAAGTAACATAAAAATACAATAGTTATTTTACTATATCTTTAAAATTTTTCATTCTAACTCTTCATAATTATTTATATAAGTAGAAGTCCTCATTTGAAGGAGGCACAGTAAGTTTCATAGCTTTATCATTTTCAAGAGCCAGCATAAAATTAAAACTATCATAACTTATAAATCAAGCTTGCAATTCTTAGTACCTATAATGGCCACCAGAGGGAGCTATAGGATTACTTTTAAATAATTATTGGAGAAACGAGTATGATTTAAATAATTTATAGAAATCTTTCAAATAAAATAATATGTATTTTAGGAATTTTACTGATAAAATGACCCTCACTTAATTAGAATAACAAGCTGAAGTATTGTGAACTATATATTAAGAATAATTCTTAATAGGCTTTATGGACAGATACGTTTTAAGTGACTCTTGAAGGTTCAGCACCACATCCTCTTTTACCACTGTTTAAAGAATTAATCTTACAGAACAGGTGTGAATGAATTTTGGATAGCTTGAATGGTTTTGTCGTGGTGATTTTTTGAAATAATAGTAAAAAAGGAACCAGTAAAAAAAAGTGCAGCTTCTAAACACTTCAAAAAAATGTACACATAGAAGACAAGTCATTCTGAGGAAATATGCATAGTTTCATGACTATACAACATTATATGGATGACAGAAAATTAAAAAACATACATCTGATGTCACTCTGTCCCTCTGTCACTGTGTGTGTGTGTTTGTGTGTGTTTTAAGTGAATTAGGTGTGAAACTATCAGTGAGCATTTAGTCTCCAGCGCCAACATTTTACAGAACTGCCACTTTCCTGGAGTCTCAGAATTACAATGTGTCAGGTTCTGAGAGATCTAAGATTCCAAAAAATTATTTAATTAGAATACCATTAAGTATTGTGAAATACTATATATTAAGACTTTATATATAGGCTTAATGAACAGATTAGAGTGACTCGTGAAGGACCAGCACCACCTTCTCTTGTCCGATGGTTTGAGGAATATATCTTCCAGAATCTGGGATTAAGATTTAGGAGCTCATTTTTATTCCACCTCCTTTCCTGAAAGTCTGTCTTGCAGAATTGACTAAAAATTAATCTTCACATTAATTCCTAATTCTTTTGCAATTCTTTTGTCAGTTCTTCTTGACCTGTTTTTCTCTTCCAGCTTTCCTGGACTATTGTATAGCACTCATAAATGATTAAATAAAAAATAATGGTAGTTATTAAGATTGATATGGTTTGGAATTGGTAAAATGTGCTTGGAAAAAAATCACAATAAAACAATGTTTTAATGTTTAAGTTTGGAATATTAACTGACATGAATGAATGCTATATAAATATTGTTCATGTTAACATAATGTTTATAAATGAAATCTTATTGTAAAGTGTTACTAAAGTTATATATATATATATATATATATATATATATATATATATATATATATATATATATATATTGTTCTGTGAATGTGATTTTAAAGTCTAGATGATTCGGATTAACCCTTTAACTGCCATATCAAGTTCAAGTTCTAGTTCAAGTTCAATTTATTTGTATAGCGCATTTACAACAGCCTCCTGGCTGACCAAAGTGCTTTAACATAAGAGCAAGAATATTACACATACATAAAAATAGACCAGACAAAAAATTTAAAACCACCCATTTCAAAATGTAGCATAACACAGTAGTCAGTACACTAAGGAAAATAAAAAAGTTTTTAGCAAAGATTTAAAAATAGACAAGGAAGGGGCCAGTCTGATCTCTAAAGGCAGGGTATTCCAGAGTCGTGGCCCAGCCACTGCAAATGCACACTCCCCTCTACGCTCCCCTCTATCCTTTAAAACCTCACTGCCAGAGGGATATTGTGAATGCATGTGCCCGCTGGGCACAGTTTACCTGATGCCACCGGGGTGGTGATGGCATTGGTGGCTTGAGCCCGCCATCGCTGCTTGCAGCTATATTTATTATTATTATTCCGCTTCTCCAAAATGAATCGCATTTTTGAGGGCCTAAACATGCTCAAAAAGTCACCAAATTTTGCACACGCCTCCGAACTGGCGAAAATTTACGTCTGATATGGGTTTCAGAAGTGGCCGTGGTAAAATGGCTCGACAGCGCCACCTATGCACGTTCAGCTGTGTGCGCCTCGAGCTACTTTTCACGTACATGTATGAAAATCGGTACACACATATAACACATCAATACCTACAAAAAAGACTCTTGGAGCAAAATTCTAAACCCAACAGGAAGTCGGTTATTTTTAATAGTATGAGCAAATTTTGTGTCATTTTTGCCATTTCCATAGATTGTATTTTAACGAACTCCTCCTAGAGATTTCTTCAAATCAACACCAAATTTGGTATGCCTAATCTAAACGCCTTTTCGATGTTAAATTGCGAAGATCTTGAGTTTTCGTTGAAGGGCGTGTCCGTGGCGGCCTGGCGAATTTCGATGACTCGCCATGAAAAATGAAGTTGCTATAACTCAGACATACAATGTCCAATCTGCCCCAAACTTCACATGGTTGATAAGACTCTGGATCAGAATAGATTGACATGCCCATATGCAGTTATAGTCATAGCGCCACCTATTGGCAACAGGAAGTGTCATATTTTATGCTGCGAAGAACTACTCCTATAAATTTTATGACATCAATGTCTTTTTTGTGGTCAGTCTAATCTAAAGGCCTGTGCGATGTTAAGTTGTGAAGATCTTGAGTTTTCGTTAAAAGGCGTGTCCATGGCGCCGTCACGAAGTTCGATGTCTCTCCATGGGAATAAAAGATGTTATAACTCAGGCATAAAATGTCCGATCTTCCCCAAACTGCACATGTGTGATAAGAGTCCTGGCCTGAACACATCTGAAGGCCAAAATTCCATCAGGTGTGGCAAAATGGCTCTATAGCGCCACCTATACACTTTCAACGGAGTGCGCCTCGAGCTATGTTTCACGTACATGTACAAACATTGGTACACACATGTAACACACCAATACCTACAAAAAAGTCTCTTGGTACGAAATCCGGATCCCAACAGGAAGTCGGTTATTTTGAATTTTCCCTTCAAAATTGGTGTTGTTTTTGCCATTTTCAGGGGTTGTACTTTAACAAACTCCTCCTAGAGATTTATTCAGATCAACACCAAATTTGGTATGCCTAATCTAAAGGCCTTTGCGATGTTAAATTGCGAAGATCTTGAGTTTTCGTTGAAGACGTGTCCGTGGCGTCCTGGCGAATTTCGATGATTCGCCATGAAAAATGAAGTTGCTATAACTCACACATACAATGTCCAATCTGCCCCAAACTTCACATGTTTGATGAGACTCCGAACCTGAACAGACTGACATGCCCATATTCAGTTATAGTCATAGCGCCACCTATTGGCAACAGGAAGTGACATATTTTACACTGCGACGAACTACTCCTAGAAATTTTATGACATCAATGTCTTTTTTGTGGTCAGTCTAATCTAAAGGCCTGTGCGATGTTCAGTTGTGAAGATCTTGAGTTTTCGTTAAAAGGCTTGTTCATGGCGCCGCGACGAAATTCGATGTCTCGCCATGGGAATAAAAGATGTTATAACTCAGGCATAAAATGTCCGATCTTCCCCAAACTTCACATGTGTGATAAGAGTCCTGGCCTGAACAGATCTGCAGGCCAATATTCCACCGGGTGTGGCAGAATGGCTCTATAGCGCCACCTATACACTTTCAACGGAGTGCGCCTCGCGCTATGTTTCACGTACATGTACAAAAATTGGTACACACATGTAACCCTCCAATACCTACAAAAAAGTCTCTTGGTACGAAATCCGGATCCCAACAGGAAGTCGGTTATTTAGAATTTTCCCTTCAAAATTGGTGTTGTTTTTGCCATTTTCAGGGGTTGTACTTTAACGAACTCCTCCTAGAGATTTATTCAGATCAACACCAAACTTGGTCAGTTAAATCTAAAGGCCTTTGCGATGTTAAATTGCGAAGATCTTGAGGTTTCGTTAAAGGGCGGGTCCATGGCGGCCTGACAAATTTCGATGTTTCGCCATGAAAAAGGAATTTGCTTTAACTCCGGCATACAATGTCCAATCTGCCTCAAACTTCACATGTTAAATAAGACTTCTGCCCTTAACAGATCTACATGCCCATATTCAGTTATAGTCATAGCGCCACCTGCTGGCAACAGGAAGTGACATGTTTTACGCTGCGACAAACTACTCCTAGAAATTTTATGACATCAATGTCTTTTTTGTGGTCAGTCTAATCTAAAGACCTGTGTGATGTTTAGTTGTGAAGATCTTGAGTTTTTGTTAAAAGGCGTGTCCATGGCGCCATGACGAAGTTCGATGTCTCGCCATGTGCATAAAAGATGTTATAACTCAGGCATAAAATGTCCGATCTTGCCCAAACTTCACATGTGTGATAAGGGTCCTGGCTTGAACAGATCTGAAGGCCAATATTCCATTGGGTGAGTCAAAAAGGCTCGATAGCGCCACCTACACACTTTCAACGGCGTGAGTATACACTTTCAACGGAGTGCGCCTGGAGCTATGTTTTACGTACATGTACAAAAATCGGTACACACATGTAACACACCAATATCTACAAAAAAGTCTCTTGGTACGAAATCCGAATCCCAACAGGATGTCAGTTATTTAGAATTTTCTCTGCAAAATTGGTGTTGTTTTTGCCATTTTCAGGGGTTGTACTTTAACGAACTCCTCCTAGAGATTTATTCAGATCAACACCACACTTGGTCAGTGTAATCTAAAGGCCTTTGCGAAGTTAAATTGCGACTATCTTGAGGTTTCGTTAAAGGGCGTGTCCTGACAAATTTCGATGTTTCGCCATGAAAAAGGAAGTTGCTGTAACTCAGACATACAATGTCCAATCTGCACCAAACTTCACATGTTAGATAAGAGTCCTGCCCTTAACAGATCTACATGCCGATATTCAATTATAGCCATAGCGCCACCTGCTGGCAACAGGAAGTGACATATTTTACGCTGAGACAAACTACTCCTAGAGATTTTTTGACATTAATGTATTTTTATTGTGGTCAGTCTAATCTAAAGGCCTGTCCAATGTTTAATTGTGGTAATCTTGATTTTTTTGTTAAAGAGCGTGTCCATGACGCCATGACAAAATTTGATGTCTCGCCACAGCAAGAGAAGTTGTTGTAACTCAGGCATAAAATATTTGATCTTCCCCAAACTTCACATGTTCGATAAGAGTCCTGGCCTGAACACATCTGAAGGCCAATATTCCATAATAATGATAGCGCCACCTGCTGGCAACAGGAAGATTGGAACAGTGTATATGGAATATACTTTGATATATTCCACTTATATTTATGACTTTAAATGCATATTTCTCACTGTTCACCTTTTTACTAATGCCACTCGTTGGCGGGTAGCCCGGGTGAGAGGGCCCGTTCATCGCTGCTTGCAGCTTTAATTAGGGCTCAAGCCCGAAGGGGCGAAGAGCCCTATTGTTCCCCTAAGGATTATTCTTTTTCTTATTATTATTAGGGCCCGAGCACCGATGGTGTGAGGACCCTATTGGAATTGCTTCGTTTATTATTATTATTATTATTCTTCTTCTCCAAAATGAATCGCATTTTTGAGGGCCTAAACATACTCAAAAAGTCATGAAACTTTGCACACACCTCAGAACCGGCGAAAATTTACATCTGATATGGGTTTCAGAAGTGGGTGTGGCAAAATGGCTCGACAGCGCCACCTATACACTTTCAACGGTGTGCGCCACGAGCTACGTTTCACGTACATGTATGAAAATCGGTACACATATGTAACACACCAATAGCTACAAAAAAGTCTCCTGGTACGAAATCCGCATCCCAACAGGAAGTCGGTTATTTTTAATAATATGAGCAAATTTTGTGTCATTTTTGCCATTTCCATGAGTTGTATTTTAACGAACTCCTCCTAGAGACTTATTCAGATCAACACCAAATTTGGTATGCCTAATCTAAAGGCCTTTGCGATGTTAAATTGCGAAGATTTTGAGTTTTCGTCGAAGGGCGTGTCAGTGGCGGCCTGGCGAATTTCGATGATTCGCCATGAAAAATGAAGTTGCTATAACTCAGACATACAATATCCAATCTGCCCCAAACTTCACATGGTTGATAAAACTCTGGAACTGAACAGATTGACATGCCCATATTCAGTTATAGTCATAGCGCCACCTATTGGCAACAGGAAGTGTCATATTTTACGCTGTGATGAACTACTCCTAGAAATTTTTTGACATCAATGTCTTTTTTGTGGTTAGTCTAATCTAAAGGCCTGTGCGATGTTCAGTTGTGAAGATCTTGAGTTTTCGTTAAAAGGCGTGTCCACGGCACCATGGCGAAGTTCGATGTCTCGCCATGTGAATAAAAGATGTTATAACTCAGGCATTAAATGTCCGATCTTCCCCAAACTTCACATGTGTGATAAGAGTCCTGGCCTGAACACATCTGAAGGCCATTATTCCAACGGGTGTGGCAAAACGGCTCAATAGCGCCACCTATACACATTCAACGGACTGTGCCTCGAGCTATGTTCCACGTACATGTACAAAAATCGGTACACATATGTAACACTCCAATACCTACAAAAAAGTCTCTTGGTACGAAATCCGAATCCCAACAGGAAGTCGGTTATTTAGAATTTTCTCTGCAAAATTGGCGCTGTTTTTGCCATTTTCAGGGGTTGTACTTTAACGAACTCCTCCTAGAGATTTATTCAGATCAACACCAATCTTGGTCAGTGTAATCTTAAGCCCTTTGCGATGTTAAATTGCGAAGATCTTGAGGTTTCGTTAAAGGGCGTGTCCATGGCGGCCTGACAAATTTAGATGTCTCGCCATGAAAAAGGAAGTTGCTGTAACTCAGACATACAATGTCCAATCTGCCCCAAACTTCACATGTTAGATAAGACTTCTGCCCTTAACAGATCTACATGCCCATATTACGTTATAGTCATAGCACCACCTGCTGGCAACAGGAAGTGTCATGTTTTACACTGCAAAGAACTACTCCAAGAAATTTTATGACATCAACATTTTATTTTGGTCAGTCTAATCTAAAGGTCTTTGCAATGTTAAATTGTGGAGATCTTTAGATTTTGTTAAAGGGCGCGTCCATGGCGTCATGACAAAATTTCATGTCTCGCCACAGCAAGAGAAGTTGTTGTAACTCAGGCTTGAAATGTTCGATATTCCCCAAACTTCACATGTTCGATAAGACTCCTAGCCTGAACACATCTGAAGGCCAATATTCCATTATAATGATAGCACCACCTATTGGCAACAGGAAAATTGGCACATATAAATGACATTGACATATTCCACTTATATTAACGATTTGAAATGCATATTTCTCACCTTCACCTTTTTACTAAAGCCACACGATTGCGGTGAGCCCGGGTGCGAGGGCCCGTTCATCGCTGCTTGCAGCTTTAATTATTATTATTTTTTTTTATTTTTTATTAAACCTTCCGGGGGTTTTTGGGGGCCTTAACATGCTCAAAAACTCTTGAAAATTGGCACACACATTGGAATCTGCGGCCATCAGGACGCCACAGAGACTGGGACCCGGGCGTGGCACAGGGGCTCTACAGCGCCCCCTGGAACACAGTCAGAAATCTTGAACCATAGCTCACACACACTTGCATATATTTATATGAAACTCAGTACACTTGTAGATCTCATTGAGCTGAACAACTTTCGCGCTCTATGTCAAAGGCTCCGCCCAACAGGAAGTCAGCTATTCATGGCTGTTTAAAAAAAGCATGTTCTGGAATTTGATATACTTGTCATAGGTTTTTTACATGATTGCCACCAAACTCGGTGAACATGATCTCAAGACATTGGGGATGAAAAATTGCGAGGGGATTTTTTATATCTCGAACGGTTTGCCCGTGGCGAGGCGTTGAAATTAGGGCAAAAAGTGAGAAACAGGAAATGCCTAATAACATCCACATACATTGCCTGAGTTTGATCAAACTTCATCGGTTTGTTCGATGTATGATACCGATCGTATATATGTGATTATTAAGAGTCAACGTTATAGCGCCACCAACTGGCAGCAGGAAGTGAGTCATTTTCAAAATGCTTTGAATTCAGCATCTTATTTTTACTCGATTTGCTTCAAACTTCATCAGAATAATGACAAAACATGGCCGATGTAAATCTGTTGTGGGGATATTGATATCTTATATATTGTTGCCATGGCAACGTGTCAAACTTGAATATTCTGTTATGGTGATTTTGAGGCAGATAACAACCTCAGATTTACATGAAACTCAAAACACATATCAGTATTCTTGATAGCTAGACAATGGAAAAAGCTTTTAAAAGGGCGTGGAAGAGGCACTCTATAGCGCCACCTTTTGTCAAAAGTGGGGGGGTTAGTTTTAGCTACAGACACCAAACTCGGTACAAAAATTGTTCTTATCAACACGGACAACTTTCTAATTCACAGTCATCAGCTACGATCAACAGGAAGTCAGCTATTTTGATTTGAATGTGGATTTTTTTTTTACATTTAGCTGTGAATTAATGCATACTGCTCAGAGGAGAGTAACACTATACACACCAAACTTTGTCTACATGATGCCAAAACATTTTAAACAACTTAAATTGCCAATGGATTTTGGATAGCTTGAACGGTTTTGTCATGGTGATTTTTTTAAATGACAATAAAAATGGAATTATTAATTGTCCTGCATTTTTAAATTCTTAACACTTCAAAACCTTTTTTCATACAGAAAAAAAGTCATTCTGAGTAAATATGGATAGTTTCACGACTTTACAACACTGTATGGATAACAGAAAATTAAAAAACTGTCAGACATCTCATCTCACTCTGTCCCTCTGTTTGAGTATATGTGCTTCAGACTTCCATTGTCTGAGAGAAATAGCGCCCCTACAGGTGCAATTACCGGACTTTTACTTTCACTTTTAAATCGGTTAAAAATACAAATACATACTTAGATTTAATTCACACTGACAAGCTAAACCAACATATCTGATTATTACCGGTTCAGGGCTCATACGTGAGAAATAGGAGAGATGAATCACCGCTCTGATCACTAGCGTCTGGAGTAAAGAGCTCAGAAAAAACGAATTTATTCCTGTTTTAAAGCTTTTAAAAATAAATTATTACAGCGATATCACACAATCAACCAATTAGAACACACCAAGAGCTAAATTCAGATGTTTTTGAACTGTTTGTGTGAAAATTAAATATTTGTGGCTGCCTATCTGAAATCACCGCTCCGATCAGCGCTTACAGTGTCGAGCTCAAAACAAACGAATTTATTCTTGTTTAAGAGCTTTTTTAAATAAAATATTACCACAAATGCACACAATAAACCCATTGTAACACTGCAAGAGCTAAATGCAGGTGTTTGTGACTCGTTTAAGTGTGAAAGACTATTTGACACCGCCACTGGCAGAATAACATGTATCTCTCGAGCTGCAGGATTCTGCCTTTCGTCGTACGAACGAACACATAACGGACAAGATTATTTCAAAATAGCTTGGCGAATATGAACGAAAACAGCCAATTGAACATAAACTGTTGAGAAATAAATCTGAAGTGGATCTACTGGATTTGAATATTAAGTGACCGCATATACCAGCTGCTTCTGTCTTCAATTTGAATCTATAAAAAAAATGAAACTCATTCATCTTGGCTGCTTTTTTAATGTGTGTACGTATGTATTTATTATTTTGCTCTAACAAGAATTAATCTATATTTAATTAAATCAATTACATTTTATTTTACATTTTATTTGTCCATTTCTGCATCTAAACGCCTAAAAACATAAAACATGATCTATTATACTATTGTTAGCAATTTCTTTATCGTCCAATTTTTCTGGTGTACACACTTTTATTTTCATAATAAACTTGTTTGTTAGATTATACACAGTTACAGTGGTCTATAATAAATATTGACAGGTTTTATTCAAGCTGTTTAGAATGATTGCAGTAGGCTAATTTTTTTAAATGTAAATCCAAAAAAAAAAAAAAAAAAAAAAAAATTAATAAAAAACATTGGAAAACAATAACTGTTGTACTTTTTTTATACATTTTGTATAATTTCATAGTTTATGCATTATAGTTATAAAAACAAATAAATGTAGCCACTCACATAGAAATAGGCCTTATCCTTTTCTGACAGTTTTAGGGATTTTTAAAAATCCTAAAAAACCTTATTTGTGCTGCAAATAATAATTTCAAACTCAAAAAGTAAATAGTCAGTTCATGCTTTATAAAGCCTTGTCCCAATATTAATAGTCAGTAGTAAGCAGTTTATAAATACAGCTATAAATAGCTTGTTTTTGGTTTATAAGCACATTTGTTAAAAAGGAGAGTAAAGGGTCAGTTATCTTCCTATGAAAAATAAAAAAAATAAAAATAAACAAACAACAACACTGATTGATACAGAACTCAGAAATTCTATTGTGGATTTATGATAAAATCAGCCTGTAAATGATTTCATACTCCTCCAAGAAGACACAAGTAGTTCACACCAAACTTTTTTTAACATGAAGCCAATATACTGAGATGTTAAATTGCGAATGGGTTTAGGATAGCTTAAATGGTGTGGTCATAGCGATTTATTAAAGTAACATAAAAAAAATACAATAGTTATTTTACTATATCTTTAATTTTTTTCATTCCAAACTCTTCATATTTTTTTATATACGTAGAAGTTATCATTTGAAGGAAGCACAGTAAGTTTAATAGCTTTATCATTTTCAAGAGCCAGCATAAAATTAAAACTATCATAATTTATAAATGAAGCTTGCAATTCTTAGTACCAATAATGGCCACCAGATGGAGGTATAGGATTACTTTTAAATAATTATTGTAGAAACAAGTATGATTTAAATCATTTATAGAAATCTTTCAAAGAAAAATAATATGAATTTTATGTATTTACTGATAAAATGACCCTCACTTTATTAGAATAACAATATTGTATTCCATATTGCTGAAATATTGTGAACTGTATATTAAGAATAATTCTTTATAGGCTTTATGGACAGACACGTTTTGAGTGACTCTTGAAGGATCAGCACCACATCCTCTTTTACCACTGTTTAAAGAATTTATCTTACAGAACAGATGCAAATTAATTTTGGATAGCTTGAATGGTTTTGTCGTGGTGATTTTTTGAAATAACAGTATAAAAGTAACCAGTAAATGTCTTTTATTTTTTTAAAGTGCAGCTTCTAAACACTTCAACAAAATGTACACATAGAAGTCATGCTGAGGAAATATGCATAGTTTCATGACTATACAACACTATATGGATGATAGAAAATTAAAAAACTACCATACATCTGATGTCACTCTGTCCCTCTGTCACTGTGGGTAATGTGTGTGTGTGTGTGTGTGTTTGTGTGTTAAGTGTGTGTGCTGAGTTTGTGTGAATGTGTGGGAGAGGGGATGGGCTTGGTGTCAGAGAGAGAGAGAGAGAGAGAGAGAGGGAGGGAGACTTAATCATCTCTTTAATCACCAGCAGAAAAAAAAAGCAATTTTGTGTTGTTGTTGTTTTTACATCATTACAGCTTAAGAAATATCTTAGGCCTCAACATCAACTGTTGCTGCTTTATATAGCCATCTCCCAAAATTAATAGTCATTAGTAAGCATTTTATAAATACAGCTATAATTAAATTGTTCATGGTTTATATGCACATTTATTTTGAGGAGATTAAAGGCTGTAATCTTCCTAAAAAAATAAAAAAATAAAAATAAAAAAATAAACAAACACAGAACTCAGAAACATTTATTTCAAGATGCAATAAAAGAAAACTGTACACTATATATACATATATATACAATTGCATAAGTTTATATTTAATTTTTTTTATCAAGTGTACAGCTAATAATAATAATAATAATAATAATAATAATAATAATAATAATAATAATAATAATAATAATAATAATGCATTTTATTTAAGGCGCCTTTCAAACCACTCAAGGTCACCGTACAACAAGTAACAACAGTAACAATATTAAAACAAAAAATAACAGCAAATAACAATGTCAATAAAAAACCACAATAATATTAGAATAGCACAACATATTGTGGAATACTATATTAAGACTTTATATATAGGCTTTATGAACAGATAGGTTTTGAGAGATGCTTGAAGTACTAGCATCACCTCCTCTTGTACGACGGTTTGAGGAATATATCTTCCAGATAGTACCGCCGCTCCCTATATGCAGAATACGCAGTCTTCGTAGGGCACCAACTCCCAGAGGAGGCACCATCCCAGTAGCTCAAAAAAAATAAAACATGCGCCATTCTCCCATCCGCGCTCGCGACCGCTCGGACATTTGCGGATGAATGTTCGTAATTGATGGATGGACATCTATGCCCGGGTAAAAGTCATCAGCAATCCGGCACAGAGAAAAGAAAAATAAAGTAAAAAACAAAACAAAAACAGGCATAAATTTGGCTTGACATTGGACATTCGAGAGTCTCAAATTTAGGGACCGTCTCTTAAGTTACATGTGATATTGTTATACAATTTTCTAACGTCAGTAGCATTTGAAGAGAATGACTTACAGTCATAAAAACAACTGTAATTGTTCATCTAGGTGACAGCTATAATGCACCATTAAATTGAATGTTTGATATTTATTAAAACAAACTGTAAGTCATATGTAAATTATGCTACTTTTTCACATGGACTCAAAAGCAAATTTGAAGCTCAATAGCATTTGAGGAGAAAGACTTGCAGTCATAAAACAATTTTAATGTGTTAATTTAGGTGTCAGCTACAATGTACACCTTATTCATTTATATATATATTAAAATAAAGTGTTACTAAAGTTATATATATTGTTCTGTGTATGTGATTTCAAAGTCTAGACGGGTCGGATTAACCCTTTAACTGCCATATCCCTTAAAATTTGATTGCCAGAGGGTTACTGTAAATGCTAATGCCCGCTGGGCACAGTTTTCCCGATGCCACCGGGGTGGCGTTGCACTGACGGCTTGAGCCCGCCATCGCTGCTTGCAGCTATATTTTTATTTTATTTTTTTACCTTCAGGGGGGTTTTGGGGGCCTTAACATACTCAAAAACTCTTGAAAATTGGCACACACATTGGAACCTGCGGCCATCAGTTCGCCGCAGAGACTGGAACCCGGGCGTGGCACAGGGGCTCTACAGCGCCCCCTGGAACACCGTCAGAAAATCCTGAACCATAGCTCACACATACTTGCATGTATTTATATGAAACTCAGTACACTTATAGATCTCATTGAGCCGAACAACTTTCACGCTCTATGTCATAGGCTCCGCCCAACAGGAAGTCAGCTATTCAGGGCTGTTTAAAAAAAGCATGCTCTGGAATTTGAAATACTCCTCTGAGGTTTTCCACCTGTTCGCCACAAAACTTGGTGAACATGATCTCAAGACATTGAGGATGAAAAATTGCGAGGGGATTTTTGATATCTCGAACGGTTCGCCCGTGGTGAGGCGTTGAAATTAGGGCACAAAATTTGAAACAGGAAGTGCCTAATAACATCCATATACATTTCCTGAGTTTCATCAAACTTCATCGGTTTGTTCATTGTAATATGCTGCTCGCATATATGTAACTATAAGGTGTCAAAGTTACAGCGCCACCAACTGGCAGCAGGAAGTGTGTCATTTTCAAAATTCTTTTAATTCAGCGTCTTATTTATACTCGATTTGCTTCAAACTTCATCAGAATAATGACAAAACACAGCTGATGTAAATCTGTTGTGGGTATACTGATATCTAATATAGTGTTGCCATGGCAACGTGTCAAACTTGAATATTCTGTTATGGTGATTTTGAGGCAGACAACAAGCTCAGATTTACATTAAACTCAGAACACATATCAGTATTAATGATATCTAGACAATGGCATAAGCTTTTAAAAGGACGTGAAGGAGGCACTCTATAGCGCCACCTTTTGTCAAAAGTGGGGGGGGGGGGTTAGTTTTAGCTACAGACACCAAACTTGGTACATAAATTGTTCTTATCAAGACGGACAATTTTCTAATTCACAGTCATAAGCTACGACCAACAGGAAGTCAGCTATTTTGATTTGAATATGTATTTTTGGGCAAATTCGGCTGTGAATTAATGCATACTCCTCACAGGGGAAGTGCACTATACACACCAAACTTTGTCTACATGTTGAAAAAACATTGAGGAACTTAAATTGCGAATGGATTTTAGATAGCTTGAAAGGTTTTGCCGTGGTGATTTTTTGAAATAACAGTAAAAAGGGAAACATTAATTGTCTAGTATTTTTAAATTGCAGCTTCCAAACATTTCAAAACCATTTTTTATTTAGAGAACATGCGGTTCTGAGGAAATATGCATAGTTTCATGACTTTACAACACTGTATGATTAAAATAAAATTATAAAACTGTCAGACATCTGATCTCACTCTCTGGCATTATCTCTGTGTGAGGGAAAGGAGGGGGAGGGGAGGGGTGCTTGAGGGCCTGCCTGACAGAGAGAGAGAGAGAGAGAGAGAGAGTTAACATCTCTTTATCTCTTTAATCAACAGAAAAAAAACTGTAATTGTGTGTTGTTGATTTTTTTCATCATTACAGCTTAAGAAATCTCTATATCATTTTCTATCATTTTTAGGGACGAAAAAAAACTAGTACAATTTGTAGGGCTCAGACAAAATGATTTTATATAATTAGGTTAAGAATTATGTTAATTGCAAAATAAAAAAAAGATTTTAAAAATACATACATGATGACTTGTATATATTTTTTTATTCTAATAATAATTTTAAACTTATTTGATACTGACCTATGACAGACATTCTGTGACATGACATGACATGTTCTGAATTTACATGATCTTGCTGATTTAACAGTAAAACAGTTCAGCACACAGATAAAGACTAAGCTGTAATGCAGGCAAACATATTTTACAAATGCTTATAGATCAATAAAATTGTTAAAAATGCTTTTTCACAAAGTGCATAAAAATAAGGCACGTTGATATTCTGATGACATTTTTTTTACAAGCACATTCTACCAATTTCAAATCACATCAATCTTAATAAATACTATAGATCTGGTATTTCATGATTTATGAGTGATATATATATAATTGTCCTAGACGGCTGGAAGTGAAAAGCTCATTTTCAGGAGTGCTGAATTTTTTGGCAAGTCTTCTTGTCATGCATTGGTCATAGAGCTCATTGTAGCGATGCTTCAGGTGTTGAAATAGATTTGTTATACATTATACAGGTTCACTGTTTGCAGAGTGTATACAGTATGTGTATGTGGTGAAGACGCAGCATCGAGAGCATGTTATTGTAACGCAAAAACACATTAAAATAATGCGCGAGCATGAATCTCTCCGCTTGCATGCACATTTCCTTTACTTTGTCAAAAAACGCATCCTCTGATACATGCTACTTTTGCTCGGAGAGCGTGCACGCACTTAAAACCCGTTTCCTCTGCTCAAACTGTGTCCTTTGCACTCACAACTCTCTCTATGCTCATGCACTAGATATTCATTCTTTTCACACCTTTCTACGTCTAACCTTTTCTGTTCACATCTTTTACCATGTGCAGTGTGAATGCTCTGATCAATTAACATGGGCTCTGAAAAAAATATGCATTACAGATAGAGCTTGTGAACCTGGCCTTGCATAGGCATATGCACAGTCTGTCCTGTTCTCGTGCTCCATTTAGGAACGCTTCATTCGGACTGGTTCAGATAGCAACACCAAACATGCAGTGTGTAATACCTATCATGGCCACCACCAGATGGAGCTATAGGATTACTTTTAAATAATTGTTTTAGAAACGTGTATAAAGCATTTAAATCATTTATAAAAATCTTTCAAAGTAAAATAATATGTATTTTAAAAAGCTAATGAATTTTACTGGTAATATAGTTTTATATAATAATTTCAGAAATGTTTATAGATCAATAAAATTATTTTTAAAAATGGTTATAGATCATGAAAAGTGCGAATAAGCTCTCTTTGGTTTACATTAGTTAATGCATTAACTAACATGAACTAACAATGAACAATCTATTTTTCAGATCATTTATTAATCTTTTTTTATGTTAGTTATTCCTATCATTAAAAAATATTATTGTTTATGTTATTTCACAGTACATAAACTAATCTTAAAATAAAAATTTAATTAAAAAAAATATTATTAATAATGTATTAAAATATTTTAACTAAGCTTTAATTAACATTTATACAAACACTTATATTGAAAGAGACTGAAATGGAAGTAATTTTTACTTTTAAAAAACGCTTGTAAGACACAGTTAACAAATGCAGTGAGCAGATGAATGGACAGAACAAAAAAGATATATAGTGCCCCCTATTGGCAACAGGAAGTGACATATTTTACGCTGCAACAAACTACTCCTAGAAATTTTTTGACATTAATATCTTTTTTTTGGTCAGTCTATCTTGAGTTTTTGTTAAAGGTTGTGTCCATGGCGCCATGACAAAACTGATGTCTCGCCATAGGAAGAGAAGTTGTTGTAACTCAGGCATAAAATATTCGATCTTCCCCAAACTTCAAATGTTCGATAAGAGTCTTGGCCTGAACACATCTGAAGGAAAATATTCCATTATAATGATAGCGCCACCTGCTGGCAAAAGGAAGATTGGCACATATAAATGACTTTGACATATTCCGCTTATATTTACGACTTTAAATGCATATTTATCGCCGTTTGCCTTTTTTACTAAAGTCACTTGCTGGTGGTGAGCCCGGGTGCGAGGGACCGATCATCGCTGCTTGCAGCTTTAATTTATTTTGAGTCCGTAGGTGGCGTTGTCGGGGGACCCTTACTGCGAGAATCATGTGACGTCATCGGGGATACCGGATAAAAGGCTCAGAGACTGAAATGGCATTCTCTCTCTCTCTCTGTTGCTCCGCTTCCCATTCACCAGCGTCTGTTATCTCCTCTTGGAGGTGGTTTTGTTTATTTTATGTTAAGCTTAGGTTTAATGGATAAATTTGTGTTTTGATGTTTGGTATATTTCTTACTTCTCAGTAGCGGGTAGTGTATATATTTATTTGTTTATTTAGTAAGAACTGAGCGAGCAGATGTCGGGAAGACTCACCTGTTTTTATTTTTATTTCGGGAGTCAGGTAAGAACTTTATTCCAAGAACAGGTGTAGTTAGGGGACTGTTTTCTTAGGGTCCCTACCCGTGAGCTGATTGTTTTCTTTATCATCCATTAGATTGTTTTTTTTTATAAATATTATTTGTGAATGTGTGATTTGAATTCTGTTAATTAAATAGAGATGTCTTGGAACTCACATCAGGGGTTGCGATTCTTTTTTTATATGTTCGGTCTGTGTCCTTTGAATACACAAGCCTAGAAATAGTTATGGGCCGTAACACTCACATATGCCTCATCACATGAGATGCTTGATCAGATATATGAGGTGGTATCCTGATATACCCTAATCTAAGCATAGCCCTAAGACTGCATCTCACACTCCCTGTGGCAGTTGTTTCAGGTGAGTGAAGCTATTTATCCCTAACGCTGATTAAAACCTATCTGAGAACATCCATGTCCCAGGAGATGCTTTCTTCACTTGCTGTTCTGTCTATTTAATGTGACGTCAGGATGGCATTGGACACAGAATGTCTCATAACAACATTTGCAAAAACATGTAGGGTTAAAGTTTGCTGAAAATCTGGGACAGAACAAGAAATGAGAGTGAAAGTTATGTTGAAGAGAATTATAGATTTTAAATAATATATAAACTATGGACTCTCTCTTTTCTAGCACTTTAAATAAAGTTGCTCCTTTATCCTTAAGGAAGGTTAAGGAAAACAGTTTGACACCATAGTATAATGAGAATACTCGCACCCTAAAGAGAGCAGCCTGAAAAATGGAGCGCAGCTGGAGGAAAACAAAACTAGAGGTATTTCGTATTGCTTGGCGGGAAAGTAACCTATCCTACAGAAAAGCATTAAAAACTGCTAGATTCGATTACTTTTCTTTTCTTTTAGAAGAAAACAAACATAACCCCAGGTATTTATTCAATACAGTGGCTAAATTAACGAAAAATAAAGCCTCAACAAGTGTTGACATTTCCCAACACCACAGCAGTAATGACTTTATGAACTACTTTACTTCTAAAATTCGATACTATTAGAGATAAAATTGCAACCATTCAGCCGTCAGCTACAGTATCACATCAGACAGTGCACTATAGACCCCCTGAGGAACAGTTCCATTCATTCTCTACTATAGGAGAGGAAGAATTGTATAAACTTGTTCAATCATCTAAACCAACAACATGTATGTTAGACCCTATACCATCTAAGCTCCTAAAAGAGGTGCTTCCAGAAGTCATAGATCCTCTTCTGACTATTATTAATTGCTCATTGTCATTAGGATATGTTCCCAAAACCTTCAAACTGGCTGTTATTAAGACTCTCATCAAAAAAACACAACTTGACCCCAAAGAACTAGTTAATGATAGACCAATCTCGAATCTCCCTTTTAGAGTTACAAATGACAGCGTTACACATGTCGCGACAGCGGCAAGGAACCGAAACTCCATCGGTGACAGAATGGAGAAAAAAACCTTGGGAGAAACCAGGCTCAGTTGGGGGGCCAGTTCTCCTCTGACCAGACGAAACCAGTAGTTCAATTCCAGGCTGCAGCAAAGTCAGATTGTGCAGAAGATTCATCTGTTTCCTGTGGTCTTGTCCTGGTGGTCCTCTGAGACAAGGTCTTTACAGGGGATCTGTATTGCTCTAGTTGTCCTGGTCTCCGCTGTCTTTCAGGGCAATAGAGGTCCTTTCTAGGTGCTGATCCACCATCTGGTCTGGATACGTACGGGATCCGGGCGACTGCAGTGACCCTCTGATCTGGATACAGACTGGATCTGGTGGCCAAGGTGACCTCGGAACAAGAGAGAAACAGACAAATATTAGAGTAGATGCCATTCTTCTAATGATGTAGCAAGTACATAGGGTGTTATGTGAAGTGTTTCCGGTTCCGGTTTATCCTAATTAATGCAGGTTAAAAATCCTTTAACGGATTTGGATATTAAAAGCATATTAGTATGTTATGTGTAAGCCAGGTTAAAGAGATGGGTCTTTAATCTAGATTTAAACTGCAAGAGTGTGTCTGCCTCCCGAACAATGTTAGGTAGGTTATTCCAGAGTTTAGGCGCCAAATAGGAAAATGATCTGCCGCCCGCAGTTGATTTTGATATTATAGGTATTATCAAATTGCCTGAGTTTTGAGAATGTAGCGGAAGTAGAGGAGTATAATGTAAAAGGATCTCATTCAAATACTGAGGTGCTAAACCATTCAGGGCTTTATAAGTAATAAGCAATATTTTAAAATCTATACAATGTTTGATAGGGAGTCAGTGCAGTGTGGACAGGACCGGGCTAATATGGTCATACTTCCTGGTTCTAGTAAGAACTCTTGCTGCTGCATTTTGGACTAGCTGTAATTTGTTTACTAAGCGTGCAGAACAACCACACAATAAAGCATTACAATAGTCTAACCTTAAAGTCATAAATGCATGGATTAACATTTCTGCATTTGACATTGAGAGCATAGGCCGTAATTTAGATATATTTTTGAGATGGAAAAATGCAGTTTTACAAATGCTAGAAATGTGGCTTTCTAAGGAAAGATTGTGATCAAATAGCACACCTAGGTTCCTAACTGATGACGAAGAATTGACAGAGCAACCATCAAGTCTTAGACAGTGTTCTAGGTTATTACAAGCAGAGTTTTTAGGCCCTATAATTAACACCTCTGTTTTTTTCTGAATATAGCAGTAAGAAATTACTCGTCATCCAATTTTTTATATTGACTATGCATTCCATTAGTTTTTCTAATTGGTGTGTTTCACCGGGCCCCGAGGAAATATAGAGCTGAGTATCATCAGCATAACAGTGAAAGCTAACACCATGTTTCCTGATGATATTTCCCAAGGGTAACATATAAAGCGTGAAGAGTAGCGGCCCTACTACTGAGCCTTGAGGTACTCCATACTGCACTTGTGATCGATATGATAAATCTTCATTCACTGCTACGAACTGATGGCGGTCATATAAGTATGATTTAAACCATGCTAATTCACTTCCACTGATGCCAACAAAGTGTTCAATTCTATGCAAAAGAATGCTGTGGTAAATTGTTGCAAATGCAGCACTAAGATCCAATAAAACTAATAGAGAGATACACCCATGATCAGATGGTTAGTGGTGAGTTTGGTCCTTCCTCAATATTTCGTTTCAACCCCAGGTCATCTCTGTGAATTTGAAGTTTAGAGGCCTTGATGTCGAGGCTACCGCCATTGTTGATTCCGGATCAGCTGAAAAAAAAAAATCAGGAAAGTTCGTCAAGATCCGCCGTCTTCAAAGGACACAAACTCCTACTCCCTACTCCATCTACGCAGTACCAGGAGAAGTTATAAACAAGGGGTACGTAACATCTCAAATTAGTCCAATCATTCTCAGTGTGGAACCTGAACACCAGGAATTATTCTGCCCATTGATACTTAACAATAGTCATGCAGAACTAATACTAGGCCACCCATGGCTGATTCAACACCAGCCCTTTATAGACTGGACGACAGGAAAGATACTTAACCCTTTCGAGTCGATTAACGCATATATGCGTTTTGAGTCATTTTCTCCTGATAACCCAGAAAAGAACTTAAATTACACTTTCAGTTTTAATCGTACAGATAAGAGCAATACATCAATCGAATCTGTAAAGGGTCTATTTTTTTTTTGGATACAGACATAATAACAAAAAACCTTTGTGCACTTATAAAATAAAGATAACATACAAGGTGCGCTGTCTGCAGTCTTTGTCTCCGCTGATCCTCATGTACAAACATTTCATTAAAATGAACTGTAACTCCGTGAATACTCAAAGAAGAGACATGAGAGAGATATCTATAGAAAGCCTGGAATGTCTACTTTTAAACTAAACAAGTGCTGCCGAAAACAAATATTCTGAGATAAAGTAATCCATATGAAAACAACGCAATGTCTGTTTTTCATATCTCCGCTCATTATATCTAATGTGACCACGCCCCCGCGCTGAACGCGCTATTCAGATTCAAACTGAAGCGCGCGGCTTGAATACGCCCACACAGAAGAAAAGGCATTGAGACTGTTCTTCAAGTTTTTATTTTATTTTACTGTTTGCTTCGCGATGAGAGGACTAAGACATAATTCACCCCAAAAAGATGCGGTGTGGTTGAGGATTTGAGGAATGGATTTCCTCAGAAAAAAGAATGAAGCACTTTATTCAGCAGAGATCATAAACATGAGTAAGTCTCTTTTTATTTATTTGTACTAGTTTTCACATAAAGTGTAAACATTTTACTAGTTAGACTTTTTCCAAAGACTTTTTCCAAACTATAATTCCTAAATAAACGTATAATCAAGTGAAACATTATGAAGTTTCAATAACAATATACAAAACTATACCATTCAAAAGCTTGATGTAAATAATATAAATGTGACAAATAGAGATAACTCTAACAAATGTAAAAACAATGCAGTTCTTTCGATTGATTCCCCCTAAAAAAACCTGAAAAATATTATCAGCTCTTTTCAACATTAATAATAATAATAATAATGATGATGATAATAAATGGGGTTTATTTGGTAGAAAATAAGATTGTTAAAAGGATTTCTGAAGGATTGTGTGACTGAAGTAAGGATGCCAAAAAAAATTGTTTGAAAGTCAGCTTTGTTCCTAATAAACTGTTTAACTGCTCCCCCAAGTGGATATTAAATTATGTTGTGGGATAATTAAATATATTCTTAATAAACTACAAACATAAAATTATATACTTTTATTTTGTTCTCACATTCTTTCTTGTAAGTCCTCCCTCACAGTGGCACAGTTGAATGGGAGGCTCATTATGCAGCTCATTATGCAGGCCTTTGTCTTCTCAGGTGTAAATCACAATGATATTCATGATAGTTGACGCCTACTCGCATATGACTTTTACCAACAAAAAGTGTTTTAGAAAATTTAAATCAATATATTGTTTTCTGTGAATGAGTAAACAAGATGATTTTCACATCATTCAGAAAGAAAAATTCTAGGCTACAAGCTCCAGTTCTCAACTTTTCCGGCAACCAATTTTATGTATGTGTTTTATTGCCTTATTCAAGTGATTTAACATTTTTAGTTTTTCACTAACCATGCATAACATTTTTTTTTCTCAAAAATACAATCATGTACATGCATGCCTTTCACATATTATTATAGCCCAGTTTGTGCTGATTACAGTGATATTAGACTTTACCCATTTAGATATTTATAAGAAACTGAAAAAAGCACAAATGTCAGGGCATGACAAAACTTCTCAAGGCCCCAAAAATACCCTTAGACTCCAGAGGGTTAAATTAGGTTGTAACTGTCAAAACGCCCAAGTAAGTCATCCTAAGTCAAATGTTGAAAATCAGCCTGTTACCATGCCTGTTAACTCCACGTCCATTGAAAGTCCCAAGGAGAACCAGTCTGTCAATGTCCCACCTTGTTATGCTTCATTTGCAGATGTTTTCAACCCCTTAGCAGCATCCAAGCTTCCGCCACACCATCCATGGGATTGTGCTATTAATCTGGTTCCAGGAGAGAGCATCCCGAAGGGGCAAATTTACTCCCTCTCCATCCCTGAGCAAGAGGCAATGAAGGAGTACGTGGAGGAAGCCCTAAGACAAGGGTACATCCAGCCATCCACTTCTTCATTAGCGGCTAGTTTCTTCTTTGTTCCGAAAAAGGATGGAGGATTGAGACCATGCATCAGCTACAGAGCCTTAACGGTAAAGTTCAGCTATCTTCTTCCAATAATCCCAACTTCCCTCAAACAGCTCAGGGATGCCCATATCTTCACTAAACTGGACTTACGAAGTGCATACAACCTGGTCAAAATCAGAGAAGGAGATGAGTGGAAAATGGCTTTCATCACCCCTGCTGGGCACTATGAATACTTAGTGATGCCGTATGGCATAGTAAACGTTCCATCCATCTTCCAAAGTTTCATGGAAGAAGTTCTCCGTGAGTATCTGAACCAGTTTGCTCTTGTATACATAGATGACATCCTCATTTATTCACAGAATGAAAAATATCACCAGTATCATGTTGCCAAAGTACTCCAGTGTCTCAGAGAATTCTCCTTGTATGTAAAAGCTGAAAAGTGTGTCTTTCATCAGCAGTCCGTTGAGTTCCTAGGTTACAAAATCAACAGAGAAGGGGTGAGGATGGATTACAGGAATAGCCAATACATTACCTCATGGCCAACACCCAAGACCATCAAGGAACTACAAAGGATTTTGGGTTTCGCTAACTTCTGCCGCAGATTTATTAACCAGTACAGTATGATTACAGCCCCATTTATCTCTCTCTTAAAGGTGAAACCCAAAGTTCTCCAATGGAACCATGAAGCTGAGCAAGCCTTCCAGACGCTAAGAGGCTTTTACCACAGCTCCCTTGCTGCAACACCCAGATCCTGAGAAAAAGTTTAAAGTGACGTTCAGCCAAGTATGGTGACCCATACTCAGAATTCGTGCTCTGCATTTAACCCATCCAAAGTGCACACACAAATAGCAGTGAACACACACCTGGAGCAGTGGGCAGCCTTTAATGCTGCGGCACCCGGGGAGCAGTTAGGGGTTCGATGCCTTGCTCAAGGGCACCTAAGTTATGTTATTACCAGCCTGGGATTCGAACCCACAACCATAGGGTTTGGAGTCAAACTCTCTAACCACTAGGCCACGACTTCCCCCATAGATTATATTTGAAGTGGACGCTATTCTCTCCCAGTATTCAGAGAACGCAACTAAACCAGAAGCTATTCCCTGCAGAGAGGAACTATGACATAGGCAACCGAGAACTCCTAGCAGTAAAACTTAGAAGAAGAATGGAGACACTGGCTGGAGGGGGCCAGGCAACCGTTTCTTGTACTAACTGATCATAAAAATCTACAATACCTGAAGGAAGCCAAGAGACTCATCCCTCGCCAGGCCAGGTGGGCTCTCTTCTTTACAAGATTCCATTTTCAGATCGCCTATCGCCCTGGATCCAAAAACACCTGAGCAGATACCATGTCATGTCTGTACGCCCTGGAGGAAAACCCTGAGGAACCAGAGCCTATCTTACCCACCAAGCTGTTCATAAATCCTATTCAATGGGACTTAGATGAAATGTTCAGAGAACAAGCTCAACAGCAACCCATGCCACCCGCATGCCCACCAGGGAAGACATTTGTACCCGAAGATCTTCGCAAGGCTCTGATCTCCCAGGTACATTCCTCAGTAGGAACAGGTCACCCAGGTGTAACGAAAACTCTTGCTTCTTTGCAGTACAAATATTGGTGGCCGGGAATGCATGAGGACATGCAGGAGTTCATCCGAGGGTGCGTGCTGTGTGCTATGACCAAAGTCCCACGACATCTACCCACAGGAAAGCTAGTACCTTTGCCTATTCCCCATCGCCCTTGGTCCCACATCGGGTAGATTTCGTCACTGATCTCCCTGTTTCTGATGGCATGTATTTCATTAGCCATTGACATATTTTCTAAGGCATGCAAACTAATCCCTTTACGAGCTCTTCCCACAGCCTTCGAGAATGCTGAACTTCTGTTCGAACACTTGTTTTGGAACTTTGGGATCCCAGAAGACATCGTGTCTGATCGAGGACCACAATTTATTTCAAGGGTATGGAGGGCATTCTTCTCGTTATTGAATGTTACTGTCAGTCTCACTTCCGGCTATCATCCCCAGGCCAACTGACAAACTGAGCGCAAAATCCAAGACATCAGTCGCTTCCTAAGAACTTTCTGCCATCAGAACCAAAACATTTGGAACCGTTACCTCATCTGGGCCATGTACGCTACAAACTCACTCCGTCAATCATCCACCAACCTCACTCCATTTCAGTGTGTTTTAGGTTATCCGCATCCACTCTTTCCCTGGTCAGATGAGCCTTCGGAAGTCCTTGCTGTTAACACCTGGTTCCAAAATAGTAAGAGGGTTTGGGACAAGGCCCACCAGCATCTGCAGCAACCAGTGAACCAGCAACAACGCTTTGCTGATCTTCACCGAAGATCAAACCCCATTTACCAACCTGGCCAACTGGTATGGCTCTCTACCAGAGATATCCGCTTGAGACAACCCTGCAAAAAACTCAGCCCCTAAGTACATTGTACCATTTCCCATTGAACGTTAAATTAACCCTGTCACATATCGTCTACGCTTACCTGCTCAATATAGGATACACCCCACATTTCATGGTTCCCTGCTAAAACCCCATCACGCTCCTGTCTCTGTTCCTTCCACAGACCCAGTTCCTGACGACGAACCCACGTTGCCACCCATTGACGCCGACCCTATCTATACAGTACAAGAGATTCTGGACTCCCAACGTCGTGGTGGGTGACTGGAGTATCTGGTAGACTGGTAGGACTATTGACCAGAGGAAAGATGTTGGGTACCACGTCAAGATATCCTCCGAACCCAACCTGCTCACAGACTTTCATAACCAGAATCCCGAAAAGCCCGCTCCACGACCCAGAGATAGACCCCCACAACGTCGGAGAGTTAGGTCCGGGGGGGGGGGGGGGGGGATATGGGGGGGGGGGTGAATAGTGTCAGGTATCTGGCAAGCCCAGGCCCCACCAATAACCACAATACCAATCACCTTATTATTAACCATCCACACCTGCCACGCATCATGGAACCAATCAAGAGCACTACATAAACACTCACTGAGGTGAGTAAAGTATACTCACCTCAGTGTTATGCTAACCGGTGTTCTTGTTCTGCTGTACCCAGGAGTCAAGTCACCTTTATTTATATAGCGCTTTAAACAAAATACATTGCGTCAAAGCAACTGAACAACATTCATTAGGAAAACAGTGTGTCAATGATGCAAAATGATAGTTAAAAGCAGTTCATCGTTGAATTCAGTGATGTCATATCTGTTCAGTTAAATAGTGTCTGTGCATTTATTTCCAATCAAGTCAACGATATCGCTGTAGATGAAGTGCCCCCAACTAAGCAAGCCAGAGGCGACAGCGGGAAGGAACCGAAACTGGGGCTCTAGTTGTCCTCGTCTCCGCTGTCTTTCAGGGCAGTTGAGGTCCTTTCTAGGTGATTCTATGGTCGCTGTATTCTCCCATGACTATTTCGAGTGGGTACTGTCTTTGGCTTATGAGTAGGAAGTGAAAATAAGTGAGAGATTAATAACTGTGGCTTAGACATCTGTTATCCAAACTCACGCACCTGTGCGATTTTCCCCATTCCACGAGAATACCAAACTGCCTGCACTGGAGGAACGGAACTTCACACTGCAGTGAGCACCGAAGATACACTGAGCACTTGAACTCTTCATAATAAACACCTTTCTGAATTCACCTTTACATCTGTGTCCCGAGTCCTACCTGACACTATGCATCACCACATACTGAATTTATTTTAGCTCTAATATTTTTTATTTCTTGCTCCTTTTGTCCAGTTTGTCCAGTAAAAAAATAAAATAAAATTATAAAATCACACTAGTTAACACTCTGCTTCAGTCTGCTCCTGTAATGTTTATTCACACTTCTGTTAGTTCACAATAACGTGAATTACAGACATTTGGTCTATTATGGGGTGTTGGTCAGTCTAGTCAGGCATGAATCAGGAAGATTTATTAAAATAAAATGAACTTGTTGAACTTATGCAATAAGCAGATGATGAAGATGATTTTTTGATTTTCAATCTTTTGATTATTTGGATAGGCCTACCCTTTTTAATTGCACGTAACTAGCAATCTTGTTTCAATTTGCATTATACATTATTTAGAAATATGCATTATATTTGCATTATACATTATCTAGAAATATGGCACATAGTCTTAGTGTTTATACTTGACTAACTGGGGCCCAGGTCAGGAAGCAGACAGACTGGCTAAACTGACCGTCTGCTAGCTGCCTCCCGTCACAGAGGTCAGTTAATTCTCAGCACATAGAGACTCTTTCCCCTAGATATCACACTATAGAGACTGTGTCTGTTCCCCGAACTAGAAAATACAAAAAACGTCCAAACCAAGTTAAGGTTAACAATTTAATTGAGGTTCAACAAATAAAAAACAAATGCAATATGGATAAACAAATGATAAAGATTGGCTTATTGAATATCAGATCCATTTCTACGAAAACACTTTTTGTAAATAATATGATAACTGATCATAATATAGATGTACTCTGTTTGACAGAAACTTGGCTAAAACCTGATGATTACATTATTTTAAATGAGTCCACCCCCCAAGATTATTGTTATAAACACGAGCCGCGTCTAAAAGGCAAAGGGGGAGGAGTTGCTTCAATTTATAACAACGTTTTCAGGATTTCTCAGAGGGCAGGCTTCAAGTATAACTCGTTTGAAGTAATGGTGCTTCATATAACATTATCCAGAGAAACCAATGTTAATGATAAATCCCCTGTTATGTTTGTACTGGCTACTGTATACAGGCCACCAGGGCACCATACAGACTTTATTAAAGAGTTTGGTGATTTTACATCCGAGTTAGTTCTGGCTGCAGATAAAGTCTTAATAGTTGGTGATTTTAATATCCATGTCGATAATGAAAAAGATGCATTGGGATCAGCAATTATAGACATTCTGAACTCTATTGGTGTTAGACAACACGTTTCAGGACCTACTCATTGTCGAAATCATACTCTAGATTTAATACTGTCACATGGAACTGATGTTGATAGTGTTGAAATTATTCAGCCAAGTGATGATATCTCAGATCATTATTTAGTTCTGTGTAAACTTCATATAGCCAAAATTGTAAATTCTACTTCTTGTTACAAGTATCGAAGAACCATCACTTCTACCACAAAAGACTGCTTTTTAAGTTATCTTCCTGATGTATCCGAATTCCTTAGCATATCCAAATCCTCAGAACAACTTGATGATGTAACATAAACTATGGACTCTCTCTTTTCTAGCACTTTAAATACAGTTGCTCCTTTACGCTTAAGAAAGGTTAAGGAAAACAGTTTGACACCATGGTATAATGAGCATACTCGCACCCTAAAGAGAGCAGCCTGAAAAATGGAGCGCAGCTGGAGGAAAACAAAACTAGAGGTATTTCGTATTGCTTGGCGGGAAAGTAGCATATCCTACAGAAAAGCATTAAAAACTGCTAGATCTGATTACTTTTCTTCTCTTTTAGAAGAAAACAAACATAACCCCAGGTATTTATTCAATACAGTGGCTAAATTAACGAAAAATAAAGCCTCAACAAGTGTTGACATTTCCCAACACCACAGCAGTAATGACTTTATGAACTACTTTACTTCTAAAATCGATACTATTAGAGATAAAATTGCAACCATTCAGCCGTCAGCTACAGTATCAAAGTCAGTGCACTATAGACCCCCTGAGGAACAGTTCCACTCATTCTCTACTATAGGAGAGGAAGAATTGTATAAACTTGTTAAATCATCTAAACTTACAACATGTATGTTAGACCCTATACCATCTAAGCTCTTAAAAGAGGTGCTTCCAGAAGTCATAGGTCCTCTTCTGACTATTATTAATTCCTCATTGTCATTAGGATATGTCCCCAAAACCTTCAAACTGGCTGTTATTAAGCCTCTCATAAAAAAGCCACAACTTGACCCCAGAGAACTAGTTAATTATAGACCAATCTCGAATCTCCCTTTTCTGTCCAAGATACTAGAAAAGGTGGTATCCTCACAATTATATTCCTTCTTAGAGAAAAATGGTATATGTGAGGATTTCCAGTCAGGATTTAGACCGTATCATAGTACTGAAACTGCTCTCCTTAGAGTTACAAATGATCTGCTCTTATCATCTGATCGTGGGTGTATCTCTCTATTAGTTTTATTGGATCTTAGTGCTGCGTTTGACACAATTGACCACAACATTCTTTTGCATAGACTTGAACACTTTGTTGGCATCAGTGGAAGTGCATTAGCATGGTTTAAATCGTACTTATATGACCGCCATCAGTTCGTAGCAGTGAATGAAGATTTATCATATCGATCACAAGTGCAGTATTGAGTACCTCAAGGCTCAGTTCTAGGGCCGCTTCTCTTCACGCTTTATATGTTACCCTTGGGAGATATCATCAGGAAACATGGTGTTAGCTTTCACCGTTATGCTGATGATACGCAGCTCTATATTTCCTCGCAGCCCGGTGAAACACACCAATTTGAAAAACTAATGGAATGCATAGTCGATATAAAAAATTGGATGACGAGTAATTTCTTACTGCTAAATTCAGAAAAAACAGAGGTGTTAATCATAGGGCCTAAAAACTCTACTTGCAATAACCTAGAACACTGTCTAAGACTTGATGGTTGCTCTGTCAATTCTTCGTCATCAGTTAGGAACCTAGGTGTGCTACTAGATCGCAATCTTTTCTTAGAAAGCCACGTTTCTAGCATTTGTAAAACTGCATTTTTCCATCTCAAAAATATATCTAAATTACGGCCTATGCTCTCAATGTCAAATGCAGAAATGTTAATCCATGCATTTATGACTTCAAGGTTAGACTATTGTAATGCTTTATTGGGTGGTTGTTCTGCACGCTTGGTAAACAAACTACAGCTAGTCCAAAATGCAGCAGCAAGAGTTCTTACTTGAACCAGGAAGTATGACCATATTAGCCCGGTCCTGTCCACACTGCACTGGCTCCCTATCAAACATCGTATAGATTTTAAAATATTGCTTACTACTTATAAAGCCCTGAATGGTTTAGCACCTCAGTATTTGAATGAGCTCCTTTTACATTATACTCCTCTACTTCCGCTACGTTCTCAAAACTCAGGCAATTTGATAATACCTAGAATATCAAAATCAACTGCGGGCGGCAGATCCTTTTCCTATTTGGCGCCTAAACTCTGGAATAACCTACCTAACATTGTTCGGGAGGCAGACACACTCTTGCAGTTTAAATCTAGATTAAAGACCCATCTCTTTAACCTGGCATACACATAACATACTAATATGCTTTTAATATCCAAATCTGTTAAAGGATTTTTAGGCTGCATTAATTAGGTAAACTGGAACTGGAACACTTCACATAACACCGTACTTTCTACATCATTAGAAGAATGGCATCTACGCCAATATTTGTCTGTTTCTCTCTTGTTCCGAGGTCACCGTGGCCACCAGATCCAGTCTGTGTCCAGATCAGAGGGTCACTGCAGTCACCCGGATCCAGTACGTATCCAGACCAGATGGTGGATCAGCACCTAGAGAGGACCTCTACTGCCCTGAAAGACAGCGGAGACCAGGACAACTAGAGCCCCAGATATAGATCCCCTGTAAAGACCTTGTCTCAGAGGAAAACCAGGACAAGACCACAGGAAACAGATGATTCTTCTGCACAATCTGACTTTGCTGCAGTCTGGAATTGAACTACTGGTTTCGTCTGGTCAGAGGAGAACTGGCCCCCCAACTGAGCCTGGTTTCTCCCAAGGTTTTTTTCTCCATTCTGTCACCGATGGAGTTTCGGTTCCTTGCCGCTGTCGCCTCTGGCTTGCTTAGTTGGGGTCACTTCATCTACAGCGATATCATTGACTTGATTGCAAATGAAAACAGACACTATTTCAACTAAACAGAGATGACATCACTGAATTCAATGATGAACTGCCTTTAACTATCATTTTGCATTATTGAAACACTGTTTTCCAAATGAATGTTGTTCAGTGCTTTGGCGCAATGTATTTTGTTTAAAGCACTATATAAATAAAGGTGATTGATTGATTGATTATTTCCTTGTTTTAAGTAAATTGATTTTAATTTAGATTCAAAAATACTAGTAAGGAAAGCATTTTTGCAGTTGTGAATGCTAACACTTTAAAATGGTGGAGGAGACTGAAAGAAACTTTGGGTTTAATGCAGAAAGCCTGCTTCTGTCCAGGTTAGGTTCAATGAGTAAGGCACCAGGGTCTCCCTCATTTCAGGGTTAACATACACAGAGTTTTCTAGATCTGGATGCGATTGTGATGTGATGTGATTTCTGGATCTCTTGCCTGTAGACAGCTCTCAAGGGAAGTGCAAGAAGTTATTTTATAGGTGACCCTCAGTATGCCTTTGAAGGGAAAACAGAAGCACAGGATTTTGAAGAGCGTCACCCCCATTTACCAAACTGTAGCTGTTCCTGCATGATAGCAATGTCGACGAAACCACTCAGAAGGAGTGTATTGAAGAGTGCCCGAAAGAACTAACAAGACCACATTACATACACAATGCATACATTACATTACATTACCACAAACATAATCTGGAAAGGTTCCAATCTAAACAAATCCCCGTTGGTTGATCATCAAATGTTCACAAAGGAATACAGATCATTAGTTCTATTCTGTCTTCTTGTTTTCTTATTTATTTATTTAAAAGCAAAAAAACTAAAACCTTGCTATGTGTACTTTATTAGATTATTCAGGGCTTGTCACACCAATTACATAATATTGCACTTGGTTTGATAGATTTTTTGTCCTCATTTGTGAGTCATTTCAGATAAAAGCATCTGCTAAATGATTAAATGTAAACTGAAAGAATAGACAAAAGAATAACAAATTAAGTGATTCAACATTTTATTTTGAGCACAAACAATATATTGATGAATATACATTCACATGTTGAAGTAGTGAAGAACGTTATAGTCTTTACAGTCAACAAAAAAAAATCTATGCAAATAAATCTAAATCTGTTATACGTACACATACACAGGACCTGAGTAGCTCCTCATTTTTCACTACATTCAGATATCACATCCAGAACTTTTCTCATGGCTACACAGAGGGGCTATTTGCTGTTAATTTGCTATTTGCACTACACAGTCATTCCTTGGATCACATGCAGAGTTGATGATCTTACACATCAGGCCGACCATTTGTCCTGTATGCTGTTTAAAGGTGTAAAACAGACACAAATACGAAATGTATTTAAACATCAATAAATTGTAAATTAAGTTTTGTGGGTTAACACCATTCTGAAGAGATCCTGTTTTTAAGTGAAGGATGAGCAGAGAAACATTGATGTTTTGCTGCATGTTGCTTTTTTTAACTGCAGTAACTGTGGAGTTGCTGATGCAGCCAGCGATCTCTTGACTAATTCTAAGATCTGAGGTTTTTCTAGTTTTAATGATTTTGATTAATTGAATTAACTTTCAGAGATTTTCATTTTTAGTGGACTTAAATGTCAAAAGTTCAGGGTACTGATATGCTGACATTATACATATTAGTTTATAAAGGTAATTGGCAGTTGGCCAATTCAAGGCAGTCAGTTTCTACAAATGAAATTAAGAAATACATTTTGTTTTAATTTAGTGCATCATGGTAACATTCTGTTAAGTGGGTAAAGTACTATAAAATTTACTTTGTATGTGAAGTTGCTGCCAGTTCATTTAATTTACACTGAAATGTTTTACATTGAATTCTTAAATGTGGAAGAATGACTTACCTCAGAACTGGATTACAGTAATGCAATACTTCTGAATATATAACAGTTATTCTTCCAGATCAAATATGTTTTACTTATGATTGCAGGCAAAGTGCTAATTGAACAGTAAGACTAAGCAACAAGATGAATGTAATACAACATGCCATATTAATTGTATGCACTCAGTCTGAAATGCATACCAATACTGAATACTCGTGCACTTCATGATTACTGGAAAATATATAAATATAGCAGTAGTGAAGTCATTTAAGCATAATTTCATCCCAACATCATAATTCATGTCAATTATTTCTTTGATGCACTTTTCAGTTTATAAGTTTTGGGTTTCAAAAAACTCTCATGGATAGATGTAAATATATTGCCAAAATATTCCTTAGTATTCCATTACAGTGTATAAAATGTCTTTCTGGTTGGTGCCTTATAGCAGACATTTTTGTCTTTCTGAGATATGCAGAGGTTAAAATTTGTGACAGAAATGTCATGAAGCTACTCATTCTTTTTGCGGGTCATTTTGATCATGGTTTCAGGTGACCGGTACAGAAAGATGAGCTTTTCAAACAGTTGCTCCTCCATCTCCATCTCTCCAGTCTCTCGCACAACAAAGATATCATTGCACAGTTTTAGTACACGGTCCACACATGGCAGCTCCTCATACATGATGGATCGAGATATACCTGTGAAGAACTCCCGCACAAACTTACCAATGACCAGCACCACAGACATGTACAGACCCACAATGCTGCAATATCAATAGAGAGAAAACAAAAAAGGAGAGATTTCATATTCAAAATCACATTTATAAAATGATTTCTACAATTGTAATTTCTGTAAATGTATTTATGCCACATGTGCTCAGCATTAAACAAAATGCTGTGTAAATTCACTGCACTTCCTTTCTATGTTAGTTCTCAGTAACGTGACAATTACAGGCATTTGTCTTTTATGGGGTGTTGTGATAACAAGTGGTCAATCTAGTCGGGCATGAATTAGGAATCTTAAATGCATCTCCTGTGACAGACTTTCATATTACTAAAAGACACTGTTGCTACTACATATACAGTACTTGAATTTGAATCTCACCACAAATACTGTGTTTTGAGTTGAATAGTTTGTTTTATCAACATTAGGATAGTCTGTTAATATAACAGTCCATACATTATCAGAGCTTGGTAGACATAATTATTATATTTTTTAGACATGATTAGAAAGATAAATTAATATATTATAATTAATGTTAGGCCCTATTTATTAATTCATTATTGATATTAATAACAAATACATACATAATAAATAATCATATGTCATAAAAAAATAAAATGGTAAATTGTTTAGATAAAAATGAGACAAATACATAATAATGTAGTCATAATTCATAAAATTAATTGATAATAAAAACAATTCAAACCGCCACTTAAATAGGACAGCAATCACTGTAATTGGAAAGAATGAAACAATTTTTTTTTATCATTCTAAGCCAATCAAATACCTTATAAGAAATTAAAAGCATGGTAAATAAAAAAAATAAAAAAAGATTTATATACACACATATAATGTGTGTTTGTATGTGTGTGTGTGTGTGTGTGTGAGAGAGAGAGAGAGAGAGAGAGAGAGAGAGAGAGAGAGAGAGAGAGAGAGAGAGAGAACGGTCAAATAGGAACAATTACACATGTAAATTCAAAGTGAGAATTAGAATAGACCCTATACTTAAAATCACTCTTTTTTTTCCTTCATGGACAACCAACCAATCACAGTCTTTTTTGTCATAGATTTTGTCATACATAGCAACGGGGTCAACCCCGCCTCCCCACTAAGATAAAAGTTTTTGTCTTTTCCTTACTCAGAGTTGCTCTCAGATCGATCCTGAATCGCTCTTAAGCTAAGACTCCTACATAAACGTTTTTAAGCTAAATTAAGAGTTTTCTGAGAGGATTCTTAGAATCTTTATGAATACGGGCCCAGAAGTTTTGCCGTTTGGTGGAAAGTTCACTCAACCAAATTTCCCTACCTTCAAAAAGTACATATTAAGACATTGATATTAAGACACAGGACATTGCGAAAGTAATCCATATGAATAAGTAATCCCAATATAATTTAACATTTTATTCACTTTTAAACACTGATTAACACACATACACGGAGCTCTTAAAAAAAAAAAAAAAGTATGTGTGTTTAATTAATATGGATTACTTTTTGGTTGAACTACTCTTTTAATATTTTCTTACCAGACATGTTTCAGAAATTGTAAAAATGACTGAAAACTCACCCATAACCAGCCAGGAAGCCCACACTGGATGGGCTGACTTTATCATTGAACACCAGCATCTCAATACTCTGGCATCTGCTGGCTGGAGGGCCAGGAAAACACTCTTCCACCACCCACCACTGTGGGCCCATCTCTGCAGAGCTCCCGTTTCCCCGCTGCAGTTTGATGGACAGAGGACGGAAGAACTGTAGATGAAGATCATCCAGGCTTTTGTGATGTTCTGTGAATGATTCCATTAAAGTCAAGACAACATCCTTTGATCTGCAGGTCTGTTGATCTAATGCTATTCATTTACATTTACATTTACATTTAATCACTTAGAAGCTTTTATCCAAAGCAGCTTACAAACGAGGAATACAATAAAGCGATTCATCCAAGTAGACTGTAACAAGAAGTGCATATTTAGGGAATCAGAACTAGTGCGTAATGAGCATAGAAAGAAAGAAAGGTTTAATAACTCACCCACTTGAAGTCGATGTGCCACTTTAGCATTAGGCCCGGAAGTACCTCTGATATATTTTGGCAGCAGATTTTCCATTAACCTAATCATCAGAAAACAGATGGAATGTGAAGTAAAAAAAAAAAAAAAAAAAACAGATGTTGAAAGCATCCATATTTAAATGTTTACGAAACACTTACACTGGACGGCTGCGTGTCCCTCTGAGCATAGACACCAGCTCCTCTCTCAGTCCGCGATCTTCATACTTCACTGTGTGTTCACCAGCCGCCTCAGCATTCATCACCAGAGATGCATTTCTGCTCAAACATGCAAAACATACAATTACATCACATCTACCATAAAATGTTAAACATGAGATGAGACAGAAGCCACAAGTGAGAACATAAAGCATTGCCCCCATCATAGTAGACTTTGTTGCCAGAGTATCTTCAAATATCTTCATATGCAATGTCACTAAAGAGTATGATGACTTTCACCTTCTGTAAAAAGGTCCAGTATAATTACCTCAGGTAATGCTAATCCTGTTCAGATAGACCAGTTGTAAATATGTACGTAAATATTCTGTCATTTCCTGTTTAGATTATTTTTTTTCTTCTGTTTTTCAAGCATAGAGACACAAAAGCCTTAATTTGCCCACATGGAAAGAACCTATATGTGGATATATGCGCATATGTGACCCGTCCCGGAAACCAGTGACACAAGTCGGCAGCACAACTTTCGAGCAAAATGAGAATGAAGGGTTTTCTTTTTTTTTTTTCAAATTGGTGATTTTCGTTTTTTTGCAGAATCTGTTAGTTGAGATCACAAAGGGTCCGTGTATCATCCGGTCATTCAATTATTCCATTAAATCTGGCAAACCAAAAACGAAATAACGAATCAATATTTTGTTTTCCTGTTTTTCTGTATGAACCAAATATGGAAAACTGACGTTTGTTTCATAGCTTTCAGCTCGAAACGGGAAATATAATAAACAAGGAAACCAAAACGAAATAATGGATCAAATTTACGTTGTCTCAATTTTTCTTTATTTGTGTAGTAGGTCTAACTATTTCCCACGGTGGCGTCCTGCTTGCTTTGCGCATGCGCAGTGGATAGTTTCAAAGGAGTATGTCGCTGAGCGCCCAACACACGATGGGTAACTGTCACGGAGACGAACCCCGTGATTCCCACTACTGGCCAGCAGAGGGCTCCATCTCCTGAATATTGACTCTCTCACTCACTTATACTGATTCGCACTACACTACCCATCATCCCCGTGCCTCGGACTCTGATCATCACACAGGTGCAGCTCATTGGCACGGGTATATAAGCTGCACTACTCCTTCAGTCAAACGCGAAGTCTTGTTTTGCTCCGGCTGACATTTCCAAGCGTTATTTCCCGTGTTTGATTTCCTGTTTACCAGTTCTGTTTGCCTACCGTCTCTTGAACCATTGCTGCCTGCCTCTTGACCTTGGATTGTTTATTGGACTCTGAATATTGCCTGCTACCCCGATCTTCTGCCTGTGTTTGATGACGATTCTGGTTATCTCTATTATTGTGTTTGCTGGTACTGATCCCTGCCTGTACGACCACGAGCTATTCAATAAAGCCTGCAAAATGGATTCCCCGTCTAGTGATGAATTGTTACAGAAGACTTCGCCTCAACCGAATCCAGCGGCTTACGATCATCTGTGTGCTACTATGGCAGCTCAGGCAAGTCAAATCGCTCCTAACCAGCATCAATTGAATCGTCTGACTTCAATCACTGAGGAACTGGTAAACGCTGTTCAAAACCTCCACAGCACTGCCGTGACGTCACCTCCACCTGCAGCGGTCGCCATTTCCCACGCGGCAGGAACGCCAGCGCAAGTTAATCCACGACTGGCTTACCCGGAGAAATTTGACGGGGACTCTACCAAGTGTAAGGGCTTCCTACTACAGTGCTCGCTGTTCGTTGAACAACAACCCACCCTTTACACCACTGATGCTGGTAAGATCGCCTTCGTTTGCTCATTATTAACGAGAAGAGCTTTGGAATGGATAACGGCAGTATGGCGCGAGGATGGAACGGCGTTCACCACTTTCACTGACTTTCTGGTGCGATTCCGTGAGGTGTTTGATCACCCCCGAGAGGGGAAAGGAGCGGGTGAGCGTTTGCTTGAGTTGTCGCAGGGAGGATTAACAGCGGCGGAATATGCCTTGAACTTTCGTACACTGGCTGCTCAGACGTCATGGGTGAATGACACGCTGAAGGTATTGTTTTGCAAGGGGCTTAATCATGAACTGCAAACCGAACTCGCTTGCCGTGATGAGGGGAGAACTCTGAGTGATCTCATTTCGCTAACCATAACCATTGATAACCTGCAACGCCCTCGCCGTGTCAGTACTCAACGCCTCTTCCCCCCTGCGGCAACACGATCCGCAGAAACTACAGAACCCATGCAAGTCAACTCCTATCATCTGACGGATGAGGAACGTCACCGCCGCAGGTCTAACCGACTCTGTCTCTACTGTGGCGCTCCGGGACATCAACAAATTACTTGCCCATCACGTCGCTCTTCTTATACTCCGAAATCGGTGAGTGCATCTCTTAACTGTGTTTCAGTCCCTCTGGTAATCAAGACCAACAACGTTCGAGTGGCTACCACTGCTCTACTTGACTCAGGAGCAGCTGGGAACTATATCTCTGAGGAATTTGCCAGAAGGAATAACATTTCTCTAATTTCATGCACTGATTCTCTGTCTGTAGCCACAATAGATGGACGCCCTTTGGGGTCTGGAGTGATTACTCACCGCACTCAAGATCTACAAATGTTAACCGGTCTGTTACACCAAGAAACCATTCAATTCTACGTGCTCCCTGTATCTAACACCCCTGTTATTTTGGGCTTGCCCTGGCTCAGACTGCATGATCCTCAGGTGTTGTGGAGAGAGGGACAAATTCTTAGATGGAGCACCCAGTGTCAGAAATCATGCCTCTCGACCATCTCTCCCATGACTGTGCAAGTTGTCACGTTAGACTCGGAGTTCACCAGCATTCCCAATCTGCCCAAGGAGTATCACGATCTCGCCACCGCCTTCAGCAAGGTACAAGCAAACACATTACCACCACACCGCAGTCATGATTGTGCCATTGATCTAATTCCAGGCTCATCACCACCCCGGGGTCGAGTATTTCCATTATCATTACCCGAGTCAGAAGCTATGGCCAAGTACATCAAGGAGGAGTTGGAGAAGGGGTTCATTCGTCCATCCACCTCTCCTGCTTCAGCTGGCTTCTTCTTTGTCCGTAAGAAGGATGGAGGTTTGCGCCCTTGCATCGATTTATCGTGGACTCAACGAGATAACAGTAAAGTTTCGCTATCCACTGCCACTGGTGCCCTCTGCATTAGAACAGCTACGAACTGCACAATACTACACCAAATTTGATTTGCCAAGAACCTTTTACCAGTTCTGTTTGCCTACCGTCTCTTGAACCATTGCTGCCTGCCTCTTGACCTTGGATTGTTTATTGGACTCTGAATATTGCCTGCTACCCCGATCTTCTGCCTGTGTTTGACAACGATTCTGGTTATCTCTATTATTGTGTTTGCTGGTACTGATCCCTGCCTGTACGACCACGAGCTATTCAATAAAGCCTGCAAAATGGATTCCCCGTCTAGTGATGAATTGTTACAGTAACTCATGAAGCACAAAGTTCCTCCGTGTTTTCTCAGCATTATATCTTAAAAAATACGAGGTTTGAGAAGTAAAAGGCGGGGCAACATTGAAAATATTTCAAAGTTAAATTTCATGCAAACAGATTTTAAAAGACCAGTTTCAGTCAAATATTTATGTTTTATGCCTATATAACAAAACCCAGTGTTAAAACAGAGCGCAAACAATTATATTTGGAACATTATATACTGTAGACTAACCAATATGCGCTCACTTCCGCGTATTCATCGTGGGGATAAAGAACACGTTTTTGTTTAACGAACAGAGGCATAGTTACAGTATGTCCAATAACAATACAACACGCTATAACAAAAATCAGAGATGGTTTAAATGTCCTTTGAAATCACGCTAACCACTTGTTTTGGTATGTGGGGCATTTTAAGTGATCATTAATTATTTAAAAACTATCTATCTATCTATCTATCTATCTATCTATCTATCTATCTATCTATCTATCTATGTGTATATATATATATATATACAAACACATGTATATATATATATATATATATATATATATATATACAATACACATCCATAAATACATACACACATACAATACAAATAATAAAAAAAAAACAAATAGAAAGAATTGAAAAAGAATACAGAAAGCCAGTGTTGGATGAAAAACTAGCAGTTAGAGTAAATGAATAAAAATTAGATAAAATATAATTAGAATAGACAGTGCTAGAGTTTGAGGGTCAAAGATGAAAGAGATGTGTTTTTAGATGTTTCTTGGAGATGCATGTACTGCATGTAATATATATATTTAGCTTTGCAATATAACAATTTTAAAGGTAACAATGTAATTCAAAAGGCTATGGTTGACATACTGTAATAATGTTTGTAATAGTATTCTACCTGACAATTACTGTATCAGTGAAATATATTACACCCATTATACTGAATTTATAGAATAGAACACCTTTAATGCACAGATGCACAGATTACATTTAAGTTCTAGTAGCAATACACACTTACAAACAGTTCTAGTGCAAACAAATACTGTATGCACAGAAATACGAAGTTAAATATTTACATTATTTTACAGTTACATTGCAATCTGTACAAATAAAACAAATTAATTTTTTCCTTGTGTTATGTCTAAACCTAGCATCAGCTTATCTACTGCTGTGTGCCGTTCTTCAGTTATCAAATTATTGATGTAGTATCAGGGTTGAAATAACTATACACTTAGTTGGCCTATTGTAAATCCATGGCTTTATCAGATCTCGTCTGAATTGGCAACAATTATTACTATTACTATTTCCTTAGGTTGGAAAGGCAGCAAGTGAAAAAATATATTTAGCAACTATGTAGGAAAATAACTAATTACTTTAAGATAAATGAAGATCTTTGTGCTTTAATGATTTGTATTCTTCCAAATTCTGCCAGCAGAATTTTTTTATTCTTAATTCTCACATAAAATAAATGAATAGGCTAAAGAAGACTGTCGTTTTTGTGAAGAATCAGCATAAAATCAGGTTCTAAAATCCCCATCTTTTTTTTTTAATTTTGAAATCTGAAAAATGAAATTAATTTACTTCACCTGCACTCACCAGAAATTATTCTATCAGTGTCATTTTCTATCACAAATCATTTTTATTAACCATTTAAACAGAATGTCGTATTAGGCCTAAATATAAAACCGATTCCAAAAAAATTGTGACATTGTGAATAAAAACAGAATGCAGTGATGTGGAAGTTTAAAATTTCTAAAAAAAAAATCAGAATACAACATAGATGACATATCAAATGTTTAAACTGAGAAAAGGTACCAATTTAAGAGAAAAAATAAGTTGATTTTAAATTTCATGGCATCAACACATCTCAAAAAGGTTGGGACAAAGCCCATGTTTACCACTGTGTGGCATCCCCTCTTCTCTTTATAACAGTCTGCAAACATCTCGGGATTGAGGAGACAAGCTGCTCAAGTTTAGGAATAGGAATGTTGTCCCATTGTCTAATACAGGCTTTTAGTTGCTCAATTCTTCCTCTTTATGATGCGACGAAAAAGATCTGGACTACAGACTACAGTCATGTTGTAAAATGCAAGGTCTTCCCTGAAAGAGATGACGTCTGGATGGGAGAATATGTTGTTCTAGAACTTGGATATGTCTTTCAGCATTGATGGTGCTCATCGTTCTAGATGTGTAAGCTGCCCATGCCACACACACTCATGCAACCCCATACCATCAGAGATGCAGGCTTCTGAACTGAGCGCTGAGAACAACTTGAGTTGTCCTTGTCCTCTTTAGTACTGATGACACGGCGTCCCAGTTTTCAAAAAGAACTTCAAATTTTGATTCATCTGACCACAGAACAGTTTTCCACTTTGCCACAGTCCATTTTAAATGAGCCTTGGCCCAGAGAAAACACCTGCGCTTCTGGATCATGTTTAGATATGGCTTCTTTTTTGACCTATAGAGTTTAAGCCGGCAGCGGTGAATGGCACGGTGTATTGTGTTCACCGACAATGTTTTCTGGAAGTATTCCTGAGCCCATGTTGTGAATTCCATTACAGTAGCATTCCTGTATGTGATGCAGTGCTGTCTACGGGCCCGCAATTCACGGGAATCCAGTATGGTTCTCTGGCCTTGAACCTTACACAGAAATGATTCCAGATGCTCTGAATCTTTGGATGATATTATGCACTGTAGATAATGATAACTTCAAACTCTTTGCAATTTTTCTCCATTTTTCACATTTGGAATGTGTAGCTCTCATGAAACCAAAATGAGCCAATATTTGGCATGTCATTTCAAAATGTCTCACTTTCAACATATATTATCTATATTCTACTGTGAATAAAATATGTTTATCAGATTTGTAAATTATTCCATTCCTTTTTTACTCACAATTTGTACAGCGTCCCAACTTTTTGAGAATCGGGTTTGTATTTATGTCATCCTTAATGTTAAATTCTTAAATGATAATGTTAAATTGGAATACATGTAATAATTAAATCAGTATTAATTAAGCCTTCAGAGATAGCTGCGTCTGAAGTTGATTTTAGATGTATTAGGCCTGTTTACAGTTTAATGCTGATCAGAGGTCTGTACATGCCTTTACATAGCAATTACAACTGTATAATGAAATGAGATTAATGTTTAATACAACATTTTTAACACAGAAATATGTAATGACAAAATGAAATGATAGGCCTACTTTATGATACTTCTGAAAGTAATATCGCCACTAGGTGTCGGTAAGTCAATGTGTTAATAAAGAAGCCTTTTATTCAATCTCTTCGTCCAAGATTCTTTCAGGAATAAATTCAAGTGTCTGTGTTTAATAATTTGTCACTGAATTGTCTATAATAATGGGTCTTTCAAAGACTGATTCATATCAGGATTCAGGAATGGTACATTACTCTATAGTCTATACGCTTACTGTGACTTTGGTTTGATGATGTCAAGAAAATACCCCCCACCCATTCACATCTGAAAACTACTACTTACCTATGTCACACAATGTAACTGTAAAAATAATGTAAATATGTAACTTCACATAATTCTGTACATATTTGTTTACATGTTTGCATTTAAATAAAGAGAACTATTGACCATCTACCTGATCTCTGATCGTTTTCTATCTAGGCTACTTAAGATGAAAAAAACCCACTTTCTTTATATATTCTAAATATTTATAACTACTTGTTTTCTCTGTGTGTGTGTGTGTGTGTGTGTGTGTGTGTGTGTGTGTGTGTGTGTCTGTGTGTATAAAGTAGTCAACGTTTGAAGTGGATCAAATCCTTTAATCAAAGCTGTCCTAAAACCAAATCCGAAATACGATATTATTTATATAATATATATATATATCGTTTTGATTCCTTTTATTGATCTCATTAGTAATAAAATAATCTGCTAATATAAATGTTTTAATTAATGATCACTTAAAATGCCCAACTGCTCCGGGTGTGTGTTCACAGTGTGTGTGTGTGTGTGTTCACTGCTCTGTGTGTGTCCACTTCGGATGGGTTAAATGCAGAGCACAAATTCTTAGTATGGGTCACCATACTTGGCTGAATGTCACGTCACTTTCACTTTTCATACCAAAACAAGTGGTTAGAGTGATTTCAAAGGACATTTAAACCATCTCTGATTTTTATTATAGCGTGTTGTATTGTTATTGGACATACTGTAACTATGCCTGTGATCATAAAAAAAAAACGTGTTTTTTATCCCCGCGAGGAATATGCGGAAGTGAGCGCATCCTTTGAACCTATCCACTGCGCATGCGCAAAGCAAACAGAACGGCACCGTGGGAAATAGTTAGACCTACTACAACAAATAAAGAAAATTTGAGAAAATGTAAATTTGATCCTTTATTTCGTTTTGGTTTCCTTGTTTATTATATTTCCCGTTTCGAGCAGAAAGCAATGAAACAAATGTCAGTTTTTCATATTTGGTTCATGCAGAAAAACAGAAAAACTAAATATTGATTCGTTATTTCGTTTTTTGGTTTGCCAGATTAAATGGAATAATTGAATGATCGGATGATACACGGACCACAAAGAAGCCTCTCCGTGTTTGAGATAGCAGTATTGGTATATTTAAAAGCGTACATTTTGAGGTTGAAATCAGCTTGTTTGTCAGAGATTCTAGCACGCAGTAGGGGCGTTTCATTGTCTGTGTATTTCCATACTGGATAAGCCGGCTTTTGTTTCTTTTGTTATTGCCCCCGCCCTCCGAGGGAAGCGTGGCTACTTATTATGCAGCGCTCTGGCCGGCTCTAGCTGATATCAAAATTCAATGAAGATGTACGCCGCAAAGATGATTGCAGACGAGCTGAACCGTGGCCGTTACACCGAAAACGTTTTGAAGTACCTCTTCGACAATCCGGATGCTTATGAACAAGCGCTCATTGATTCTGAAGATGATCTGAGCGACGATGAAAGCGACATAATAAGACATAATAAGACCCTAATCTACAACTGACCGAAGATGATGACGAGGAAGAATGTATTGGACTGGCGTCAGACGAGTTGGACCGTAAGATATCAGAGGCTATATCGATAGTAACATTTGATGGGGATAAAGACAGAAATGGGGAAAATCCGTAACATTTAGAGGTTGAGATGGTTACATCCAGAAAGAAGACCCCGACAAAGAGAAAGTGTTCCCGAATGGGGGGAGCTTTACAGGGGGTATGGCTCATCTAAATGAGATGTAAATGAGCCCCATTGTCACTCGCAGCAGTGAGAACAGGTGAGAACTGCAAAATCTTTAGAGGCTATTTTCTGCTTTTTTGAGTGCCTACCTTCAAATGGCCACAACTTCTCCAAATATTATCAGATTTCCATGTGTTACACATCGTTGAAAAGCTTGGAGACTACACTTTCAGAATCTGTGAATAACTCAAAATGCCCCAGAACCGACTTGTGTCCCTACTTTCCGTGATTGGTCACATATATGAAACCTATATGCAGTGTATATGCACATATATGCTGCATATATGCACATATATGATAATATATATATACTGCATATATGCGTATATATATATATATATATATATATACTGCAAATATGCATATATATGCCACATATAGGCAAAATTGAGTTCCCCATCGAGGGAGAGACGATGCGTCGATAACGCTTTGGGAACGCATTCTGCGTGAGTGCATCTGAAGCATCCATGTCAACTAGTCCAATGGCGAGAGTGAGCGTCAAGAGTGACGTCACGACCAGGAATTGATAAAAACCCCAACCGGAGCAACCGGTGTTAGCTTTCTGTGCCTCAGCAAGCGATCTGTGTCAAACCTGTCTGTCATATTTACTGTTGTCTTGTGCAAAGTTTATATACAATGGCTAAGCAACTATTCAAACCGTGTGCTTCTCCCTGCCTGCGTTATTTAACGGGTGGGGATACACACGAGCTTTGTGTAGTTTGTTTGGGAGTGGAGCATGCGTTATCAGCCTTCGAGGAGACTGATTGCCCGCATTGTGAGAAGCTTTCGCATCGCATGCTCCGCTCCCGCTTGTCACTCTTTGCTGAGAAGAGCGGCGAGCCTCGCGCTCCTCAGGGTGCAGGACGCGCTTCTGCCTAGGCAGAACGGAGAATGCATTCCTGGGGTTCGCAAATGGATCTCTCAGCGGGGTTGGAGACGGGCCCGAGGGCTCTTTCTTCTCCCTTACCTGGGAGATCCATAGCTCAAACTCCGGTGTCGGAAGCCCGCCCCGCGGCTTCTTCCGCCCGGGGGGAGAGCCCATTGCTTCATTGCTCTAGCTCAGAGGAGTTAGATGTAACGGGAAGTGAAGGCGACACAATCAGGGGGGAAAAGGATTCACCATCTCTTTCCCCAGCATATGAGGAGTTGGTTGATGTATTAACACGAGCTGTAGATAAGTTACATATATCTTGGCCATCTGATAAACAGAGTGCTCGTCCTAAAAGCAAATTAGACGAGCGTTTTCTGTCTTCTAAAACATCGCCTACACCACGGGGTTTCCCTTTTTTCCCTGATCTTCACAGTGAGCTGTCTAGATCGTGGAATAAGCCATATTCATCACGTCTTTTCAGCCCTCAAGTGCGCATTTATTCTGATATAAGAGGGTTTAAAGAAAATGGTTATGAAGCGATGCCCCGGGCGGAGCAGACGCTCGCGAGCTATCTTTCCCCTGGTTCAGCGACATCTATTAAGAACCCGACTTTGCCCACGAAGCCTTTAAAGATCACATCTAATTTAGTGGGTAAAGCTTACACAGCAGCAAGTCAGGCTGGAGCTTGCCTTCACTCGATGGCTTTGCTTCAGGCTTATCAGGCTGAGCTGCTGGGGGAGTTAGATAACAGTGAGGGAAGTCAGCCGTGACGAAATTCGTGAACTTCGTCGGGCTACGGATTTATCTCTCAGGGCGACTAAAGAAACAGCACGTGCTATTGGTAGATCTATGGCTGCTTTGGTTTCTACAGAAAGACACTTTTGGCTTAATCTTTCAGATAAAGATAGATCTTTTCTTTTAGACGCTCCCATTTCTCATGAAGGTCTGTTTGGTGATGCTGTGAATGAAGTGGTTGAAAGATTTCAAGAAAATAAAAAGCAATCTGAAGCTTTTAAAAGTTTTCTCCCTCGCCGATCTAATCCTGATGCTGCTGGGCGTGCAAGGCAGCCCCAGCCATCATGCTCCTCATATCTTGTGTTTCAAAAAGAGAGTGTTGCGTCTCGCGCTCCTCCTCAAAAATCACGGGGACCGAGCCAGCACTCACAGCCAAAGCAATCTAAGCAGAAGCCGGATCTGAGGACCGTTCTTCTCGCTAAGAAAGCTTCGGCTCAGAAGAAAAGGTCCTGACACCAAATGGGTCAGACCTGTGAGGGCAGCCCCAATCGAGACGGTGCGGTGTACACCTCAGTATAAGGTGCCTGTCCAGTCTGTCCAGTAGTGCATCCCGAGCAGGCTCTGTTCATGGATCAAGAAGTGAAATCTCTTTTAGCGAAAAATGCTATAGAGCAGGTGTCCCGACAGGGCATCGGGTTTTTACAGCCGTTATTTCATTGTTCCAAAAAAGGATGGAGGGCTGCGTCCCATTTTAGATCTTCGTCTGTTGAATTGTACAGTTCAGAAATTAAAATTCAAGATGCTGACACTCAAACAGATCGTGACTCAAATCAGATCCGAGGACTGGTTCGTCACAATAGACCTAAAAGATGCGTACTTCCATATCTCCATCCTCCCTCAGCACAGGAAGTTCCTAAGGTTTTCTTTCGGGGGCAAAGAATACCGGTATCGGGTACTTCCCTTCAGTCTAGCTCTTTCACCCCGCACATTCACGAAATGCGTAGATGCAGCTCTGGCCCCGCTCAGGCTGCAGGGCATACGTATTCTGATGTCGTCCTCGCTCATATGCAAAAGTTGGGTTTGAGGCTCAATACCAAGAAGAGTGTGCTATCTCCATCACAGAGGACCACTTTTCTTGGGGTGGTATGGGATTCGGTCACGATGCGAGCCGCTCTTTCGCCCGCTCGTGTAGCCAACATCCTCACAGCCACATCAGAGCTAAAGCTAGGCCAGTCACGCACTGTAAAACAGTTCTAGAGATTGTTGGGTCTCATGGCAGCAGCGTCCAATGTGATCCCCTTTGGCCTGCTGGGCATGAGACCTTTACAGTGGTGGCTCAGGACCAGAGGGTTCTCCCCGAGGGGAAACCCACTTCGTACGATCAAGATCACGCGGCGGTGTCTCCGCGCCTTGGTCATATGGAGAGAACACTGGTTCCTGTCCCAGGGTCCGGTATTTGGAGCTCTTTGTCATCGGGTTACCATCTCGACAGATGCTTCCCTTATCGGCTGGGGAGCGGTAATGGAAGGCCGCTCAGCTCAGGGTCTGTGGGAGAGCCATCATCACTCTGTTCATTTTGTAGCTCATATCCCATTTTTGACTGTCATACATGATGCCTAGCTCATATTTTCTATTAGAATTAACGAAAAAAATTATGCAAGAACTTATGTATGTGCGAACATGTTAAATTGGTATCACATGTAATTGGCATGTTATGGAATTTAACCATGGCAATATATTAACATGATATACAGAGCCGGACAGTGACGGAGTACAATTACTTGAGTACAGTACTTAAGTACAATTTTGAGGGATCTGTACTTTACTCGAGTATCATTTTTGGGGAGTACTCATGACTTTATTCAACTACATTTGAGAGGCAAATATTGTACTCTTTACTCTGCTACATTTCTATCCATAACCGTAAGTACCCGTTACTTCTTCGACCTCGTGCACATGGAGATGGACCCCCTAATCTTTTTCCCTCATCTCAAGAAATATCCGCGTCCACACGAAACAGATGTAGTATACATGCCAGACCAGCATGTGGCGCTGTAATTCTGCCACAGAGATACAATTAAAACGGAGAAGAAGACATGGATTTGCTGCGCGTGGTACACAAACGAACATGGAACAATACATTTATTAATCAGTGTTAATGTTAGCGTTCAGTGTTTGTTCATGTTTTTGTTGCTGTTACGTGATGTAGTGGTGTTTGACTAGGGGTGAGACGTGGGCTAATGACGCCATATTTTCAGAAAATATACGCATTCGCCGTCCGGATGAAACACTAAGGCGGCGTTTTCAAATATATCCACTCTGGGACCCGGTTTCAAAACATCAGTTTCACTCTTCCAAAATGCCAGATCCGTGTGGACGAAAATGCCTATCCGCAAAACTATTTGTGCGCCAAAAAAAAAAAAGAGGAAAAAAACTCTGACACCCTATCAAACGTCATTGGATAGTGCAGGAAGGAAGAGGAAGAGGAGGAGGTGGAGGAGGATGATGAGACACATCATGACAGACCTTCAAAGAATAATAAAAGATAATTTTTATATTCAGTTTTTTGTCTTATTTTTGTTCTTGTACTATTTAATTGTTCTTGTAAATACATAATGTACATTTCTACATTTTTGACTTTTTTTTTTTGTACTATTTGATTGATCTTGAATAAGTAAATAATGTACATTTCTACATTTTGGACATTTATTTATGTTGCCTAGCAGCTATGGATTTGAATTTGACTCTTATAGGTGAACATATAGGTGCATATATACGTGCATATATGTACCTATATAGGTATATGTATGCACATATATATGTGCACATATATGTGTAAATATCTGTGTGCATATATTTACATATATGTGTAAATATATGTGTGCATATATGTACATATAATATAGGAAAACGGCCAATTTTATATATGTCACATATATTAAAAACCTATATGAAAACCTATATTGAAACATATATGTTTATATAGGTTTTTTCCATGTGGGTGCATTCTAGGCAGTGTTTTCCACATTTAACGACAGACCGTTCAGATCAGAAAGGAGGTCAAAAGTATGGAGCCAGAAGAGTCTCAATAAAGATAAATGCACACACTACAGTCACATATGCACACATAGGATTCATACATGCACACACATAATTCATAAATACACACACAGGATACACGAATGCACACAAAATTCACAAATGCACACACAAAATTTAAAAAGCACAGAAGATTCACAAATGCATACAAAATTCAGAAATGCACACAAAATTCAGAAATACACACACAATTTAGAAATGCAAACAACATTTACAAATGCACTCAAGATTCACAAATGCACAGGACAAGATTCAGAAATGTATTTCTGATGCACACACACATATATCTTGATTTACAAACTGCTTGCGGTCTGTGAACTTCACTGCATTTGTGTGTGAATTTTGAGACTCCCCTGACTTGGCTCGACACACAAATGCCTTTTTTTAAACAGGGAATGATCTGCAACCAATCAGATATCTCCCTTGTTTTAGCCAATCACAAGAATGCACCCCACGTGGGGGATTGTTTACTTATAAGCCAATCAGCGAACGACTCACTTTCCTCACGCAGCGAACGACTCACTTTCCTCAGCGAACGACTCACTTACCTCACACAGCCGGCGACTCACTTTGCGCAGCGAACGACTCACTTTCCTCACGAGTCACGCAGCGAACGACTCACTTTCCTCACCCAGCGAGCGACTCACTTTCCTCACGAGTCACGCAGCGAACGACTCACTTTCCTCACCCAGCGAGCGACTCACTTTCCTCACGAGTCACGCAGCGAATGACTCACTTTCCTCACCCAGCGAGCGACTCACTTTCCTCAGCGAACGATTCACTTTCCTCACGAGTCACGCAGCGAACGACTCACTTTCCTCACCCAGCGAGCGACTCACTTTCCTCAGCGAACGATTCACTTTCCTCAAGCAGCGAAGTTGAGCGAATGATTCACTTTCCTCACGCAGCGATCAACTCACTTTCCGAAGCGAACGACAGCCGGAGACCCACTTTTCGCAGCCAGAGAGCCACTTTCCTCTCGCAGCGGACCACTGACTCTCTCTTCATGTAGGGACTGAATATTATAATTAAAGTGACTTCTATATTGCATCCAAAAGAATATTTAGATATATTTAAATATTCAAAAAGGTTTAAAAAAATTTTTTTTTTTACTTTCATTAAAATATTTCAATAAAATGAAATAATTGCAAATTTATGAATCCATGGTTAACTTTTTTTCTGCAGTCACTGGGCTATATGTATTGAGACATTTTTAAATTTATATTTAGAAAAAAAAATAAAAAAATAAACCTGAATTGTAATCTAAACATCTGTATTTTCATACAATTTAATACAATTGCTGTGTGAACACGTTCATGTGATTGGCTTATAAGTTAACAATCCCCCCACATGGGGTGCATTCTTGTGATTGGCTAAAAGAAGGGAGATATCTGATTGGTTGCTGATCATTCCCTGTTTAAAAAAAAGCATTTGTGTGTCGAGCCAAGTCAGGGGAGTCTCAAAATTCACACACAAATGCAGTGAAGTTCACAGACCGCAAGCAGTTTGTGAATCAAGATATATGTGTGTGTGCATCAGAAATACATTTCTGAATCTTGTCCTGTGCATTTGTGAATCTTGAGTGCATTTGTAAATGTTGTTTGCATTTCTGAATTGTGTGTGTATTTCTGATTTTTGTGTGCATTTCTGAATTTTGTATGCATTTGTGAATCTTCTGTGCTTTTTAAATTTTGTGTGTGCATTTGTGAATTTTTTGCGCATTTGTGCATCTTGTGTGTGTATTTATGAATCATGTGTGTGCATGTATGAATCCTATGTGTGCATATGTGACTGTAGTGTGTGCATTTATCTTTATTGAGACTCTTCTGGCTCCATACTAAAGCACTTGTCCTGGAACGTCTATTAGCTTAAGGTACTGTAAGTGTCTATTACCAAAATAATCAAATCTGAATTTAATTTGACACCATCTGAAGAGTTAGGTTATTCTATGCCCACTATGGTACTTATTATTCCCTTAGCATGGTAGGGTGGGCATTGGTTCCCCATAGGGTCAACTCCAAATGCTGCATCAAAGTTTGAAACTTCAAAAGGGAACATCTAGGTTACGACTGTAAGCATGGTTCCCATTTTGTTGTAATGTATCGGGTTTGCCTGCATATCTCCTACAGATAAAAGGGTTTACAAAATGTTTTCCAGGTTCCTTTTTTTTTTACTCACGGGCATTCCACGAACACTATGCACTGTTGTCACCAAATGAATTGGCATGTTTGCTACACATCTAAAATCTGACAGCGATCATAATGATGGCGCTCCCCATAGCATCAACTAATTTTCCTTCTTAGGGAACCATGGTTACAGTCATAACATATAAATTATTTTTTGGTGAGTCAAAATGAGTTCTGCCACCAAAAATACATTAAAATATGCAAGCTGTCATGATCCGGTCTTTGAACTGCTGTTAATTCACCACACAGACTTTCACAGTACACCCTGGACTACATTTCCTATGATCCATTGCACCAATCACAAGTTCACCTGATAACAATCACACCATGCAAATGAGATCCATTGCACCAATCACAAGTTCACCTGATAACAATCACACCATGCAAATGAGAACAATCCACACACACACACACACACACACACGCACACACCACACAATCATCAGACACGCTTTATAAGCATTGGACTTCTTTTCACACACTGCAGAGTATTGTTCTGCACATATCCCTCCCCTTACGATAGCTGCGGTATGTTAGCCTTCCCATGTTAGTTCCTTGTTTTCATAGTCTTGTCTCTGTTTCTAGTTTTCTAGTTTAGTCTTTTTCTTGCCTGGCCATGTTTTGACCCTTTTGTTCTGGATAATGGATTATCCATCTTGCTTAGCCCTCTGGATATTGTTTGCCAGTGTTTGACCCATGCCTGTTATGACCGCGTGTCTATGTAATAAAAGCTCGCACATGGATCAGCACGTCTCACGACTCGTCAGCCCAGTTACACAAGCACTGTTAAATGTTCAAATATTGCAATGCCACATGCTTTTTTTACTTTAAAGATTTTAGTCATTAAATTACATCAATGCATAGACACCATGAAGAATTTATTCTTAAAAATGTGTGCAGTTGTTGTGATTATGAGAATATACCGTAGTAAAGTCCAGCGCAGTGTGATGTAGAAGTGTGTTGAGTTGCTGAGTTCATAGATCATGGCATCTCGGCTGGCCGGACTGACGTTCCACAGTCGACTGGCGTCACTTTTGATCTTTGCAGTTACTATGTCCTCTGCCATGTAGTTGACAAGAAACTGCATCGCTGACTAATTTAGGCACAAGGAGGACAGTTTGATGAGACTGGCAACAGACGGATTGACAGTCTAGCTGGTTCAAAGTGTTATTGTTTTACAATTTAAAACAGTCATGACAAAAATTAAGATTAATATAAGTTTCAGTCACAAGAACAGCAATCTAAAGGTGAACTTGCATTTTTGCCTGTTGAATGTTGAATGAAGTGAAAGGGAACTATAGATTGTAATTGCTCATGTTTTGGGATAAATGTAATGTGTACCGGGTACGTGGCAAAGCGATTACTCATCTTCTGGAAGGCTGACTGAGAGTATGGGATCAGATTGTGTTCTTGAGCACTCATGCTAAACAATGGCTGTAAACACATGTAAAAAGAAAACATGATTAATTCTCTTGTACTAGACCAGTGGTTCCCAGTCTTGTTCCTCTTCACGTTTTGTATGTCTCCCTTAGAAAACACACCTAATTTAATTCATCGGCACATTAGTATGTGTGAGATACATCCAAAATGTGTAATGTTGGTGGTATCGGGTTTGGGAACCGCTTTATTAGACCAGTTTCTCCTGAAGGGCCAATATACGCATAAATATTTATATGCAGAATCTGTGAAAATGTGAATAATTTCCACAAAATAAGAGAGGTCATAATAAATGCATGTTATTTTTTATTTAGTAGCCTACTGTCCTGAGTAAGATATTGTACATAAAAGACGTTTACATTTAGTCCACAAGACAAAAAAAAAAATATATATATATTATTTTTACAAAAAAATTATTAAATTACCCTATTCCTAAGGTTTGGGAACCCTTGGTTCTTAGTACTGTGTTCTGTTACCTGTTGATCCAGTACTGTCTTTCTGTTTTGTGATGGTTGTACATGAGTCCCTTGTTTGTTCTGAACAGTTAACCCGTGAACTGTTCTTCAGAAACAATATTTAAGGTCCTGCAGATTCTTCAGTTTTCCAGCATCTTTGCATATTTGAACCCTTTCCAGCAGTGATTGTATGATTTTGAGATACATCTTTTCACACTGAGGACAATTGAGGCACTCAAACACAACTATTAAAAATGGTTCAAACATTCACTGACGCTCCAGAAGGAAACGAGATGCATTAAGAGCTGGGGGTGAAAACTTTTGAACATGATGAAGATGGCCAAATTTTTCTTATTTTGTTGAAATATATATATTTTTTCCATTTAGTTCTGCCCTCCGTATCAACAGAAGATACTTGTGTGTTTCCCAGAACACACATTAAGTACAATTTACCTTGATCTTCAAATTCCAAAAGTTTTCACCCCCGAGCTCTTAATGACAGGACAGTACTAAATAAAAAATAACATGCATTTAGTATGATTTCTCTTATTTCATTTTATTATTCACATTTTCAGAGATTTTGCTATGGGTACATATATATATATATATATATATATATATATATATATATATATATATATATATATTAGTGGTGTTATGATATGCGTATTCGTATTGATCCGTTCGGTACGAGGCTTTCGGTTCGGTACGCGGTAAGCATTATGAACCGAACGGTTCGTTGGACTAATTAATTATATTTGGAAAAAAAAAAAGTGAAATATAATGATATTCGTTCAACAAGGTAGCCCAATAACCCAAACGACGTAACAGGCAACGCCCCTGACACCCCCGAAGAAGAAGAAAACACCAACTCATATGTTTATGTTAGGCTACTCAGTCAGGCGCTCGCTCACTCAGTATGCGCTGAGTGAGCGAGCAGTTTTTGCACGGTACGCGGTGGCCAGTGCGTTTAACAGACCAGAAATAGAAGATCCTCCAGTAACCAACAGGTCTGGTGTTTGGGTGCACTTCACCAATCGATCGGGGCATCCAAACAAGCACGGAAATCAAAATGGACTAGTACTGTACTGTGTCGGAATTTCCTGAGCAGTACGATACAATTAACAGGCCTGCACGTTATTAGATAGAAGAACTGTTATAAATAGAACGTATGCACGGGCAGTTTTGAAAACTCCACCTACTTTGCTCTTGGCATAGTGAAGCACAAATCGCGTTGTATGTGAAGGGCAACGCTGAGCCTAGGGTGAAAAGACCCTTTAGTATGGGAGGCCGTTTCAGCATAAAAACGTTCCAGCGTTACTTTTTACTAGTAACAATTCAATTAAAGAGCTCTATAATTTAATTTGTACTAGTAACAATTACAATTATAGAGCTCTATAATTCAATTTTTACTAGTAACAATTATGATTGTAGAGCTCTCTAATTCGTTTTTACTAGTAACAATAACAATTATAGAGCTCTACAATTAAATTTGTACTAGTAACAATTACAATTACAGAGCTCTATAATTCAATTTTTACTAGTAACAATTATGATTATAGAGCTCTCTAATTGAATTGTTACTAGTAACAATTCCAATTAGAGAGCTCTACAATTCATTTATTACTAGTCATATGTCTCCATTGACTTCCATTCATTTTTAATTATAGAGCTCTGCAATTCAATTGTTACTAGTAACAATTCGGATTATAGAGCTCTCTAATTGAATTGTTTCTAGTAACAATTACAATTATAGAGCTCTGTAATTCAATTGTTACTAGTAACAATTATGATTATAGAGCTCTCTAATTGAATTCTTACTAGTAACAATTACAATTATAGAGCTCTCTAATTGAATTCTTACTAGTAACAATTACAATGATAGAGCTCTCTAATTGAATTATTACTAGTAACAATTACCATTATAGAGCTCTCTAATTGAATTATTACTAGTAACAATTGAATTACAGAGCTCTTCAATTGATTTATTACTAGTAAAAATACACATTAAAGATATGTGTAATTGCAGAGCTCTATAATTGAATTACAGAGCTCTCTAATTGAATTGTTACTAGTAACAATTGGATTAGAGAGCTCTCTAATCGTAATTACTAGTAACAATTGAATTACAGAGCTCTCTAATCATAATTGTTACTAGTAACAATTCAATTAGAGAGCTCTGTAATTCAATTTTAGAGCTCTATAATCAAATTATTACTAGTAAGAATACAATTGCAGAGCTCTCTAATCGCAATTCTTACTAGTAATAATTAAATTATAGAGCTCTCTAATTCAATTGTTACTAGTAACAATTTGATTATAGAGCTCTATAATTAAATTACAGAGCTCTCTAATTGAATTGTTACTAGTAAGAATTAAGTTACAGAGCTCCATAATTCAGTTCTTACTAGTAACAATTAGAATTAGAGAGCTCTGTAATTGCAATCTTACTAGTTCAAATTGAATTACCGAGCTCTACAATAGCAATTCTTACTAGTAACAATTGCATTACAGAGCTCTGTAATCGGTGACATTTCATTATGCTAATCGTGCCTTATGCATATTCAACTGGGGTATATAAACAGGCAGGCGGGAAACTTTGGCGCCCCCAGCTGACATGGACGAAGTACACGGTGGAGAGGCAAGGCTGAGCAGTCTGCAATATCTGTGATTATGTGATCATGTTCTGTAGCCAAAACATTAAATTCAAACACAATACCATTTTAAAATCCCCAGGATGTCTCCTAATAAAATAAAAAGAGAAAATGCAGATAACACATTCATAAAAGAAATTATAGACATATTAGTGCTCTTAGTGCAAGTTGTCTAAAAACAAGCTGGTGCTTCCTACACTCAAAAAAAAATTTACTTTCACTTTTGCCAATATACTTAAAAAAATAATTTAACAATGTGAACTTAATTTAGTCTAGTTCATTCAACAAAAAAAGTTTGTATTGTCAGCTTTACTTAAAAATTATTTGTTCAGCCAACATACCATTGTTGCATAAAAGTAACAGATTAATAAAACCAATAGAGACTTGAATCTCATTGGCTGAGGATTTTGCAGTGTATTATGGGTAATTGTTTTTCTGTCACCCTCTTGCAGAAGTGTAGCACCATTAGATAGCTGCCTGAGTAACTAAGAGAACACAGTAGGGTTAAAGAGCTTGTTATAATAGTATTTAGAACAAATCATATAAACAAGTGGTTGTAAATGCAACTTTGTGTTTCACACATGTTTGTGATCTGTTTTGATCAACTTTAATCAAGAAATGGTTCCAGTGTTGAATTGTGTTGAGCGGCTGCACTCTAATTTATTGATTCAGTATTATGGACTTACTAAATCTTAATTAAAGAGTATGGTGTTTCTAAAGTGAATTTTTTTTTTTTTTTTTTTTTTTTTTTTGCCATCATTAATTACAATTTTCAGGTACGTTTTATTGAGTGTAATGTGGGACACTGAAAAGTCTATGATAAAAGTCCAAAATCTATGATAATGATGATATTAATAGTTATGATAATAATAATAATAATTATATTGATAATAATAATGATCATAATAGTAAAAGTTCTGAAAAGGCCAAAGTCTATGAAAATGATGATAGTAATAATAATGATAATGAAAATCGTCTAGTAATTATCTTCGTTATGGATGGATTGATTGATAATTGAACATCATCAGACACATAATACAATATGATAGTTTTTATGCATTTATTACAAAGACATTAGCCAACTATTTTCATAGGCTAGGTTATTATATATAATGTTAGCCTCATAGCATAATTGCCTAAGTCATTTTTTGGCCCAATTGAGATATCTGCCTAACTTTACTGTTCCACCACTGCTGCATCATCCTGCCTTTCTGAATATGTCCTTAGGCAATCACAACACTTATTAGAATCCAAAAACACTATCTGCCTAAGTCATCTCTTTGACTTAGGCAGTTTTGATACAAACAAAATGGCAGAAAACATGGGAAGACAGATGTCCAGAAGTGATGTATTAGCTCTTCTGTTTGATTTGTTTTCGTCTGGTAAGAGTTCATATTTCTTAAATTTTCTAGACACTAAATGTAATTTCAGTCAGTCAAAGGGATTATAAACTGTGTATTTAAACTTGACTTTTTTTGCTACAAGATATGATGAAGTAGCTAGCCAACACTAGCAAAATATAACCTCATTTCTGATCTTTACAGTTAAGAAACATCACCATAAAAAGACAATTTAGGCAATTTTAGGAAAGTGAAGTAATTTTTCAAGCATTTACTTCTTATTTTAAGTGCAAATAAAAGTAAAAATAGTAAAATAGCTATATATATATATATATATATATATATATATATATATATATATATATATATATATATATATATATATATATATATATATATATATATATATATATATATATATATATATATATAAATTAGACATTTTGACTAGACATAAGAAGTATTTGGAAAGATTTAGATTTTCTTTCTTTTTTTTTTTTTCTTTTTTTTTTGCAGTGAACCTATGAATTTAACATGATTTACTGAGTTAAAATACTCAACAGCACTCCATTTTCTGCTTTAATGTCAGGAAATAAAGTTGATACCCATGTAGTGGAGTTGGAGGATTTAGATGAGAGCAGATCTGAGAAAGAAGGTAATGGCGTAGACATGGGGCAACAGATAGAAGAGGAAACAGCCAGTAAAGCCTCCAGAGCTGAATCAGATCCTGATTTATCGTCAAATAGTGAAATCGATGACACTGTCTTGGATGAGGACTATAGACCTGAGAAAGATGACATCCCAGATAATGGTAGTGATACAGACACAGCTCAAGGAGCTGTCAGTGAAGGAGATGCAGGAGATGTACTTGAAACTTCTGGCGTTCAACGTCATAGGCGCCCAAGGCCAGATATGTGGAAGCGAGAGCTGATAAAGGAGAAGCATCTTAAGGGGGAGAATTACAAGAATCCAATGGGACAGGAGAGACCACCAAAGACCATGGGCCCACCCTGCACATCACAGCACTGCTTAAAGTCAGAGAAACGAAGTTGTTAACTATTGACTGAAGAGCATAGAACAGATATCTTCAACAATTTCTGGTCCATGCCTTTCTGGGAGATACGCAAGCTGTATATCCAGACTGTAGTACAAAATGTGCCCATAAAACAGAAGAAAGGTGGTGTTGCATCTAGGAGAACAACGTCCCTATTATACCACCTGCAACTGGCAGATAGACATAAACTACCTGTGTGTAAGAATCTTTTCTGTTCAACACTTTGCACCGCCCCCAGAACCATCGGATCATGGTTAAAATCCAAAACTGATCTGTGTAAACCCAAGATCAACAAGACTGGCCCATGTGTGCCCATATCAGATGTTGACCAGACCTTCCTGAAAGAATGGCTCTCTGGACTGCCTACAGTCCCATCCCATTACTGCCGTCAGGACAAATTGTACATCTTGTTTATGTTTAGGAGAATAAAAAAACTTTGGTTATGTTTGCACAGCACCTAAGTGGAACTTCGATTAAGGGTAGAAAAGAAAAACAGTGGTTAAGGTTAGACATTAATAAGAAATAACTTGATTAGGGTTGATAAGTTACACATCTTGGTTATATTTAGGAGAATAAAAAAACTTTGGTTATGTTATGTTTGCACAGCACCTAAGTGGAACGAAGTCATGGCATATTCTGCCTAAGTCACTTTTATTGGTAAGGCAATTGATGATGGATCTTTTTCTTTTTGCATACTTGTTCACACATCTGGTTGAATGTACTGTTATAATATCATTAAAAAATAACAATGTGATTTCTAAAAAAAATTGTTTTTTCTTGTTTAACCAAAAACATTGAAATATGACTTTGGCAATTATGCTATGAGGCTAACGATAATATATATTTTTATATATAAAAGAGTTAAATGCACAGTCAGAATTCCTCACTGTTCTCTTGTTCATTTTACTTAACAACAAACACATGCAACCACAACAGGCATAAGCTTATTTGAAGGCAAAATATAAAATCTTGCAACCTGGAGAAAAAAAAGAAGAAGAAGAAAAAAAAAAACCTAGATTTAACCTCAAGTCACAATTTATAAAAAAGTTTAAGACTACAAACACAATCATTCTATTATTGCATATCAATACTAAACACTGTAAATATTTAAAATTAATTTATACTCCTTAATATCAAGTTTGTCAAAAGGCTTTCATCTTAGGCATCATCTTAATTTTGCTTTAATGTGAACATGATTAATGTTACCTAAGTCTGTAAAATATTTCAGGATACTTTAGAACCACGCTACAGGGCTTTTATTTTGAAACGCACTTTTGTAGGCGGGATATCTGCAATCTGTTTTGCATCTCATGAATAGGAGTTTCTACTAGTAATAATACAATTATAGAGCTCTGTAATTGGAATTGTTACTAGTAAGAATTGAATTAAAGAGCTCTCTAATTCAGTTTTTACTAGTAACAATTACAATTAGAGAGCTCTATAATTCAGTTTTTACTAGTAACAATTGAATTAGAGAGCTCTCTAGTGGAATTGTAGAGCTCTGCAATTGGATTATTAGTAGTAACAACTGAATTACAGAGCTCTGCAATTGTATTCTTACTAGTAATAAATGAATTGTAGAGCTCTCTAATTGGAATTGTTACTAGTAAAAATTGAATTATAGAGCTCTTTAATTCAGTTGTTACTAGTAAGAATACAATTGCAGAGCTCTATAATTCAATTAGAGAGCTCTACAGTCATAATTGTTACTAGTAAAAATTTAATTATAGAGCTCTATAATTGTAATTGTTACTAGTACAAATTAAATTATAGAGCTCTTTAATTGAATTGTTACTAGTAAAAATATAATTACGACGAGTAACGCTGGAACGTTTTTTTGCTGAAACGGCCTCCCATACTTTAGCCATATGCAACGAGCATTCAGCGCGTACTGAGTGAGCGAGCGCCTATAGTGGAAAACGCAGGTTTTAAGAACATGCTTAATGTAATTGAGCCCCGTTACAATATTCCTTCACGAGCCCATTTCAGCCAGACCGTAATTCCTGCTTTGATCCAAAAAACATAAGCCCTATAGAGAACCAATTGAGTAAAAACACACTCAATATAAAGAGTTATAGAGTTCTATATAAAAAGTTACATCTTTGTATTTGTTCATAACTACTACAACAATATAACATTTAAATTTTTTTATAAGGAGCTGTTTTTGTTTTATACAGTATGCTGCTAAGAAAACACCATAGAAGATGAATAAAGAATAGCTCCATCATTGTTTAATGTAAAAAAAAAAAAAAAAAAAAAAAAAAAAAAAAAAAAACATACTTTGTTAGTTTTAATAAATAAAACATTTCTTAAAAATCAAGGAAATTTATCAAAAAAACAAAAAAAGTACTAGGGACAAATCTGGTGACTTCATGACTTGCCAGCACTTCTGTTGCAGTCACTATTTCATATTTGTTCCATTGTCTGACAACAGAAACAGATAAATATATCAATTAGAACAGCTTTATTTGGACATATTTGGAACACTGAAATAGAGAATGTGTGCACAGAGAGTAGGAGAGAAGAAAACGTGAAAAGGGCTGACATTAGGTAGACATCACAAATATACTAATTAGCATATGGCATCATTTAAGGACATTTAGAAACTTTTCAATCAGATTTTAGCTACTTAAAAATAGTTGGCAACACTGGGGCATTCTAAACTCATGTACAGTATGCCCATCAGTCACAAGAGTAAAACTTTTGTTAGGTAAAGAAAGATCTTTTTGGTGCAAAAAACATTTTAAACCTTAGACACTAACTTTGAGAAACATAATCTAAAAATCGGAAACTGCATTTAATGACTATCATGACCTGTAATCAGTGTAATATGTAAATAATACATTGTGTACAGATGTTCTTCGTCTTAAAGTGATTTACTGCTGTTTATGCTTTAGTGCATCAGCAAGTAACTAAACAATTAACTTCACACTGTTCCTGTTAGTAGCATAAAAAAGTTATCTATGTTGTTATTATATTACATTGCTCAGCGCCTATCTTATTTACACTGTATTTTCACAATGTTAGATATGATGAAAGAGTTTGTGAGATTTACCCATTGCAAGAGATCACTGCATTGTGTGATTATTAGACATTATTATAGTGTGTATGGCTGATGTATAGTGCTGCAATCTTTGATGCAATGGGAGGAGTTCCTCATACAATGCTATAATCAACACTTTTCATTATAATTTAATATTATAGTATCATAATATATAGTAACACAAGTGGCAATTTGTTCTTTTGAAAGGTATGTTACTAGCATTTGTAAAACTGAATTTTTTCATCTTAAATATATCTCTAGACTACAACCTATGCTCACCAATGTCAAATGCAGAAACGTTAAAATTTTGTAGATTTGAATCTTGCTAACTCTGTCAGTTTACATCTAGAATAAAGACCCAGTTCTTTAACTTGGCATGGACACAATACACTATCACATTTTTGTAATTCAAATCTTTTGTTTTCTGTAACTTGTCAATATCGTCAGCTGGAGTGCCCATGAACTCCAGTAGAGGGAACTCCACTCAAGACTATTGCATTTGGGGTCTGAACTCCATATCCTTTGACATACTTGAATCTGTAATCTGATTACTGCCTGTCTGACTATTCTCTAAATAAATATACTGCTAATGGATGCGAACTTCTCTAACTCTGCATCAGACACATAAAGATGATGTGGACTTGACTTATAGAAGAGATTACAATGTTATTCTTTAGTGTTGAATCACACACCTCATATCCAAGTATGCTCAGCTGGATGGACACATCTAGAGGTTGATTGGTTACTCCTGCTACAGATTTAACCAAAGACATAAAGAGAAGAGGGAACCAGACGATGCAGATGAGAGCAAAAATAATGAAGCCGCCCATTGTGTATTTTACCACCTTCTTCTTCCTCTGTCCACGTCGGTGAGGGTATTTCTATGGCAATAAAACATTGTATTATGTTATAGTATTTAAAATATCACAAACATAAAATAAGAGGGATATTTATAATAAAATATAACAAAAGGGAGTACACCGTTTTGAAATATAATTTAAATATAATTGAAATTCAAATTTAATTATTTCTGAGATGACATGTAGAGTATTTCCTATTATAAACAAATACTTTAAAAATATTATATATAAAAAAATACCCCACCCCCTAAACGGTAAATAAGTATCACTGCAATTTCCAATTCATCTTGTATTTTCTATTTGATGGCTATAAAATGACACAAAAGCACCAGAATGTTCTCAGTTTAAACACATTTACAGAAGGGATCAGGGGCTATAGAATGAGTAATAGTAACACTCATCAGAACTGCAGTGGTAGATCTTCTAAAACAACATGATCTGAGCTAGGTGTGTACCTGTGGAACAATAAAACGTTTTCAAAAGTATTACATGATTATTTTATTTGATTTATTTATTTGTAATATTTAATTGATGAAAAGTCTTAAAAAGTATTATTTTTACTCATGAGATGTCTTCATTTTAGATCAAATTTGATTTAGACAATTACTTTGTGGATTTGCTTGTTCAAGTGACAATTTGTGGCATTTAATACTGTAATCTAAGACTATTACATACTGCCTCCTCTCCTGCACATGAAAGAAAGAGAGAAGTTTTTATTCAAAATATCATCAATACTGTTTATTTGTTCCTTTATTTAACTAATTAAGTGGCCTTAACTACAATGCACTTATTGTGTTCATATTGTATTGCAAAACACTTCTGCTGGTATTGAGGTGGGATTCGGGTAAGGTTAGGGAAAGGTTCACTAATATAGGTATGTTTAAGGTGTAAGGGATGGATCAGTATTGTATTTTTAAATGTAATTACAGACATAAATTACAGATGTAATTACATGCGAGTATTTTTTAAAATATGTACAATGTAAAAACATGAATGTATCACACAGTGGTAATTTGTTTCCAAATGAATACACATTTGGTGAACTCTGACCTGTGAATTTATAGGACGAAAAGATGTGTGACTAATAGAGAAACTAAAAATTACAGGTTGACTTCTTTATTGAATTAAGAAAAAAAGATAAATGTGTGAGACATCTAAGATATGCAGTGTTGGAAGTACGGTACTGCAGAGAGTACTAGAGCATGACTTTATAAAAACGTATGATGTCACCTTTATGTATCAGTTTGGAAAGATAATAAAATTAATTTGGATGGCAAATTTTCACCTGTTCTGCTTCTCTCCAGCATTTGAGAATAAATATGTTGGCATAGATGTCCTCCACACAGATCCAGCTGGAAAGGCTTAGAGTTGTGTCTGTCCACACCCAGTCCATCACTGCCCTTAACTCAGTCAGGAATGGAACTAACCTGAACCTGTCCAAAAAAAAAAAAAAAAAAAAAAGGCCCATTTCATTTACTTTAAATTTAATCATTTAGCAGACACTTTTATCCAAATTGACTAACAAATGAGGAAAATAGAAACAATCAAACCAACAAAAGAACAACAAAATGTGTTGTTGACAAGTGCTGTGACAATTGCAGGTTAATAAGACAAACAGACATTGGCCTAAGATGACAACTACACAAGCAAATCAGCAATGCATTATGCTGCCAAGCTGCAACAATTATTCACACACTATAATTTTTGGGATTCCCATACTTTCTGACCGACTAATGAATATGTAATCATTCACAATTTTTATAAAACGTAATGCTGGCTTGACTGTAATGTGTCTTTCTTTTCTTTTTTTTATATAGCAGACTGTATGGCATTTTGAGGTTCTTATATAAGTATGCTACACTGTAAAAAAATAAATAATAATAATATTATGTTACATTTATGGTAAAATACTGGCAGCTGTGGTTGCCAGAACTTTTAAATGTTAATAAACCGGCATATTAAATTACTAATATCTGTTTTGAACCATTATAATACTAATAACCACCAAAAACAGGTGGTGATGAGAAAGTCACATGATGAATCAAAGCTCATCACAAACAGCTCTTCCACAAGCTGAGAAGGGATATGTGCACAGTGCAATGCACAGTGTTATTCACAGAAACATTGATTTAACCAGTGTTGGGCAGTAGCGTCGCTACAAGCAGCGAAGCTATTAGTTTAACTACATTTCTCAGTAGCTTGGTCGTAGCTTCGCTACTTTCTGAATCAAATAGCTTTTCAGTAGCGAAGCTCTTTTTTTTTACCAAGTAGTGCGCTAGCTTCCACACAAGCTACATTTTCGCAAGCATTTCTGAAGCTCAAACTCAAATCGGGAAATACAACCACTAATATCGCTGATCCTGGATCAGTAGTGACGCGACGGCGCTACTTCATCTTGTTCGTGTTTACGGTGGATGGCAACCCACCATCTTTATGATGCATTACCACCACCTTCTGCTCCGGATGGTACCACTCCATCATGCAAAAAATTATTTGATGAAATGATGGCATAGGGTGAGGTCAGAGAACAGTTAATCCCGAGGAGTGAGTCACCTTGGCCGTACCTCGACAAGTAGGCTACATGACACTGACCGAGATAACAGAGAGAAAATATGTTTTCAGATGCTGCTTGTAAAAATTATCAGGGTCCAGCCTCGCTATTTTATTTTTTTACTGTTTGGAGGTCTTGCATTTTTTTCTGCAAAGGCCTACAGTATATTAAGCATGCCCATGCAACAGGTGCATACACTTACTGGTGCGCACATTGTTAATTACATGTATTTTGATTGTTTTTGTTGCCAAATTGATAAGGAATACAAAAAACTATTAAACTAAACAATTACACCTGCCTATCTGTTTGACTGACAGTTTTGGGCACTGAGATAGCATTGACTTGTAATAAAAAAAAAAAGAGTGTCAATTTACATTTTTTAAATGCCTGATTTCTCCCAAAGTTTTTTCTCCATTCTGTCACTGATGGAGTTTTGGTTCCTTGCCGCTGTCACCTTTGTCTTGTTTATTTGAGTGTGCTTTACTGATTGCACAACACTATTGGAAGATAGAGCTGAACTGGATGATGACATTACTGAATCATCAATGATCTGTCTTTATCTGGAAATATGACTCTGATAATGTCTTCTTGCATTATTGACAAAACCAATTCTGTGTGACACTGTGAAGCTGCTTTGACAAAACCAGTATTGTATTACTTATTACTAAGTGCTATACAAATAAAGGTGACTTGACTTTACTTGACTTGAATGTTTGTGGTGGGGAGTTTGGTCAAATTATTACAGCACTATAACGAAAAGTTGTGCTAAATTAAAGATTTAAAGATAATTTGTGGTGCCATTTAGTCTATGCGCATTATTTCATCCATGAAAACATTCATCCTTCCCCTGGCAACCATGTCAGAAGCTGCAATTCCAAGAAATAAATCACCTGCCACAGCAAAGTTTTCTTTTTTTTTCCAATTTTTTTTCCAATTTTTTTTTTTTTTTTTTTTTGAGCATCCAATAACATAAATTAGTAATTTACACCAGTGTGATGTGGCTGCTGGGAAATCAACACTGGTTGTGGAGAACATTAAGGCCATACAGCAAATATATTATGAAGATATTTAAAAGGCCAGTGAAGGCATACAGCCAGTTAGTGTATTGGGGTGCAACCTCCTAATGTGTAGTTCAGAGAGCATACATAGAAAAGTATACCTTTAATTAAGCTATCCCTTTAGAGTCTTTATAGCATGCTAAGAGACCATTTTACATTCTATTGAATGTAGAGAAACAATAACCAAATCGTTCTTTGTGGAGTGAGTAATTTGCTTACCCCTGAAAGAGAAAGAGGTTGAAGTAGTTGTGGTTCTTGGTAAGGAAATTTCCAAGAACACGGTTTGGGTAGCCACATTTGATCTGGTAAGCTGAGAGTCCAAAATAAATGCACTTTACAAAGTACCAAAGTTGAGCAACTCGATTCCTGTTGAATCTCCTGAAATAAGAAACATTGCAGTAAAATGTATATCAGAAATCTCGTAATGGTATACAATCCATACTGTATTGCTATTGGTAAGCTATATTGTAGGCTTTACAATTATTAATTCCATTATAGCACACAACTAAAACGATAAACAAGCCCAATTCTTAAGTGATGGGTTACACCTTAAAAATGTCCCTGTATGTGTATGTAACCTGGGGAGACTTGGGAATGAGACATTAGCTGCCCCAACCATTTAAACCATTGGATACACAAAAGCCCCTTTCACACTGAGATTCCAGATAATACACGGGTAATGTGTCCCGGCAATTGTTCCCAGATCATTAGGTTTTAGTTCATTCACACTGCCAGTGATTTCCTGGGAATATGTGCGTGAGTTCACACACAACTCGTAAATGTCCCATAATGAGACGTGACACCAGGATGTGATGTGTAATGTATGAGTCGATAATAATAATAATAATAATAATAATAATAGACAAAAAATCCAGTCTAAGCTCTGCCCATCTCCATATTTTACCTGAAAACAGATACAAATCATTTTGAGATTGCTACGGATACAGATATTAACTGCACACCCCTAATATGAAATGTAAATACCCTTTGTGCCACCACATTACATTGCTAAAATAATTCAGTATCTGTCTTGTTTTAGCATATATCTAAATATCTGTAAACAAAATGCATTATATAAATTTTTTTTTAGAAAGTTTTCAGAGTTAATAATTATACACATTCATTCCCATTTGCAAAATATTTGTATTGTTACCATGTATATCAAATGTATACAATTTTTCATAGAGGGTATATCCATCTATTTATCTCTACTGATCGATCTATCTAAGAAGCCACCCACCAACTGCATCTGATGTTTTCAAATGGATGGAAGTTTTTTTTTGTTTTTTTTTTTTTCACTGTGCACTGTAAAAATTAGCTGCTGCCTTACATTTTTAAGTACAGTCAACTTAGTTCTTTAAATCATTTCAACGTAAATTACATAAAACTGGCTTTAAAAAATGGAACCTTGTAAAACTTATTTTGAGTTAAAGTAATGTAAAAACAAATGTTGTCATACATTAATGGTCATATAATTTTTTTACAGAATAGTTCTGCATTTATTCCTCACCTCTCTGTGACACCAGGCAGTATGAAGAACATCCAGAAGTGGATCCCAAACACAAGCACTACCTGGAAAACACACTTCCCAAGAAGAGTTTTACGGAGATATAGTGCTCGGTCCACAATCATAGTACTGAACTGGATGAGGAGCATGACGAGGAAAGCTTCAGGAACCTGGTCTTCTGACAGTGACTCTGTTATATCAGCAGCTGCGCTGTGCTTCTGTATCAATTATTCAATACACTTATTAATTGACACAAAAATAAACAGTCAAAACTTGTGCTGGTCATATCTCCACAATGAAATGCAATATGCTCAAATATTGAGGAAAACTTAAGGAGAACTGACTACATAATCTAAAATTGGTGGTTTACTAGAGATAATTTGATGGGTGGAACTAAACATAATTTTACATTCAAAGGAAAGGGGTTTAGAGTATAGGTTTATGTTTAGTGTCATCAAATATAGAGATGATTATATTAATAAACATAAGTTATATGTTTATAAATCATTTGAAGATGTAGTAAAAAGCAGATGGTGGTTTAAAAACATTTATTTAAGTTACCATGATGCTGTGCCATAGATGACCAGCACTGTCAACTCATTGTGTACATACACAATATCATTTATTTACAACACTTATTTGCACAAAGCAGTATTCTAAAAATCTGGCTCGAATGGATACCTTTAATGAGGAAAAAATTTTGATTTAATCTAGGATTTAGATTAATATTGATGCAATCCACTCTCTGTTTTGGTTATTTCTTATTCTCATTCAGAATACACTATATTTTGGAAAATAGATGGAATTAAGACCCCATAGAAAAGTAATTTTCTACAGTTCTGTAAAACTGAATCTTAAATTAAAATTTAAATGTGAAAAGGGGATTGTATGTAAGGAAGCACTTACTCCAAAGGCCCAGTATCCAAATATAATAATGATGAAGTTCACCACATCTATCAGGAACATCAGCGCATACACATCGCACACAGGGCTGTACTCAGGGTGGATGATGTCATAGAAGAATTGCCTTATGGGTAAGTATATGTGTAGAGCACTAAAACAAAAACAAAAGAAAAAGAAAAAGTTTTTTACAATCAGAAGCATTATTATTGTTTTCCTTTAATATGCCAGGATTCTATGCAAATATAGTGAAATAGACATATAATATGTCCAGTGTTGGGAAAGTTCACTTTCTACATGAACTAGTTCAAAGTTCAATTCACAAATTTTAAAATGAGCTAGTTCAGTTCATAGTTCAAACTACAAAATTTTTAGCTAAAGTTCACAGTTCCAAAAATGAACTAGTTCATAGTTCTTTTTTTCCATATGTTGCTGCGAGCTATTATTTTTCAAAATTATTGCCACAGCCCATATAGACTCACAGACAGCAATTATTTTATCAGTTTTAACAATGAAGCTATGCATCAGATTTCATCTTCATATCCAATTTTGAATCCTTATCCAACCAGGGTTTACATTAGCATTGAGGGGACAGCATTTCCTCATTGTTGCTTTAATGCTTTGTCTCCCATTCTCACCGACCTTGTCATAAACATCATAAAATTATTTTAAATGATCATACGCCTTCTTGCTACATGCTGCTGTTGCCTCCGTGTTTTTCTTTTTTTTTTTTTTTTTGATGACGCATTACGCATGCGGCGGATGATGGTGCGACACTGGTGGCTGGTGTTGCCAGATTGGGTGTTTTCTCGCTACATATTTAGACCCGTTTACGGTGTGTTTTAGCCAGGTTTTTGCCTGGAAGGCTCTGTAGAAATCTGGCACCCTATTGAACGAAGTGAACCTGGGAAAGCGTGCCGTTCACAGACACCAGAATGAACGAGTTCACAGTAACGTTCATCAGGCATTAATACAGCACGTTCAGTTCACGTTCGCCCAAAATATGAACGAGTTCATGAACTATCGTTCAATGAACGTGTTCAGGCACAACACTGAATATGTCATAGACTAACAATCAATTCTAGAGGCTAAAAATCATTCAATCAAGAAAAACAATCACTGCTATTTGTATTTTGCAGCGAAAGAGCTGTCAAGCCCATTGGAACTGGATATAATGTCAAGAATAGCCAAAATGTGTTACACCATTTCTTTGTTGTAGGAAACGTCTGACATAGCTGACAACGAGTACCGAAAGTTGAGGGATGGTTTCTGTGGCCATGATGGAGCCGACAGGCAACAAAGAGAGTTCAAGGATGGCCTGTGTAACCCAGAGTGCCACCCACTGCCATGGAAGGAGCAAAGAGAGCACCATCGCTTTGGGAGAAGGGAGCACTGGACTTGAGACCACCACCCAAGGAAGCGCTGGGACCACCAGCTTGGGGGCACTGAGAATAGGGTGGCCATGCCTGTTGTAGCCAATAGTGGACCAGTCTCCACAGTCATTAGAGCTTGGGACATGTAGCCTTCCCAAAATATGTTCAGGTGATTTTTGAGGGTTAATAGTAAGATCCTATCCTGACAATAAAGCCATCCAACGTTAAGGACCTGGAGATCTATGCAAAAGAGGGCAAAATCCTAGTGGAAATGTGGCACCAAATATAAAAACCATTTGACAGCTGTCAGTTTTGAGAAATGTATGAATAATTGGGGACATGGAATGCTAGCATCCTTAGTTAATATATCGAACACAATGTCTTGTGTGTGTGTGTGTGTGTGTGTGTGTGTGTGTGTGTGTGTGTGTATGCGTGTGTGTGTTTGTTTGTGTATACACACACACACACTCACACAATTGTAAATTGGATAAAAAAATAAAAAAAAACACATGAGAATATGATCGGGGTAATCAGTCATAAATACAATTGCAAAACCAACACATGAAACAGTGAACTAGTACACTAAGAAACAATAACTAGGACATAAAAGTCCATACAAATAGGAAACAATGTGTTGTAGAGGGATATCATGGTATTTATATGTTTTTACAGTAATATACTCAACATTTATACTTAATATGCAGAATGCACATGTAAAATTCATTCAAAATTCATTTTAAAGTAGTTTCATTATATGTTTACATTTTAATATTTCAGTTGGCTATAGTCTAGATGGAAATAGGGGTCCACGCGCACCCCCCGGCTTTTTTTATGCCACCTGATTTTTTTTAATCCTTAAAGTGTCTATTTTCATAATCTGCCAGGTGCCAAGCTGAAATAATGTCCCAAAGGGTTCTTTTTTAACCCTTTGCTGCACCCGACCGGAACCCGAAAAATCTAAAAGTGATATAGAAAGTGGCATAACATTAGGAGTAAACAACATACAGAGACAAATGAACACATTTTCCCATACAATTCTTACCCCAGGAATTTAATGGAATGGTTATTTTTGACATTTGACAACATATTGACCTTATTTCTGGACAAAAATAGCAAAAAATGGCCAAAGATGTGTAGAGGATCAACTATTTTTTTTGTTTTCTCAAGCGCATAGGGTGATTTTTTTTCCACAACATATTATTTCTTTATCATTCAAGTGTCTATTAAAATATTAAATTGGGTACCAAGCTGAAATAATCTCCCAAATACTTGATTTTTAACCCTTTGCACCAAACCCGAAAAATCTAAAAATGATTTAAAGTGGCATAACTTTTGATGTAAACAACTCACAGAGACAAATGGACACATTTTTCAATACAATTCTGACCCCAGAAATTGTTATTTTTCATATTTTATAACATCTTGACCATCTGTGTTCAAAAAGAGCAAAAAAGTTCATTTGACAGCATTTTTATTATACTTAGCAGCCCGAAATAGGGTTTATTTGAACCTTTTACTTCACCTATCCTGAACCTGAAGATATTTAAAATAGTTTTACTTTTGAAGTTAACAAAACAAAGCAAATTAGCTTAAATAAATAAATAAAATAAAATAAAGAAATAAAAAACTACAGAAAAAATCCAAAATGGTACAAAAAGTTGACTGTTTTAGATTTTTGGGGCTTTGCAGTTGGCAGTTGGTGGCCGTCGGTTCATACCTGCAGATCACCATCTCCCACCGCTCTCTCTTTTGGAAAAAATTTCAGTAAGTATTTGAAACTATAATTAAGATATACCTTTGTAGTCATAACTTAAAGTGATTTTTTAACAGTTTTTACCATAATCACAGGCTTTTGGAAATCGAATCTGTATTCTTGACTAGCAGTGTTGGTAACTTAGTTGGGTGGCGGATATGAGATATGAAACTCTGTGAAGACATCAGTTCACCATACCACATGAGGGATATCTGTGAACAGATTCCATTGAAATTAGAGGACTTGTCTTTGGATACACTTGGCTATCACCAATATTGCTATAAAAGCTTTACAGGGAAAGTAAATCGTTTACAAGTGTCCAAGGCTTCTACATCTGGTGAATCATTATAATTGAAAAGGGACTCTCTGCGCCATGTCAAATCACTGTCAGTTCAATCTATGAGCTCCAAGAAGATGTTCCTTCTTGTTTCCCAATCAGTGTTTTCTGTGACAAAGCAAAATCCAAGTTCAAGGGCAAGACTGAAGAGCTTACAAAGTTTCAGAATTGGAAACACAAGGAACCAGGCTGGAAAGTTATTGAACCTAGGGCACATGAATTAAAGAAAGAGGCTCTTTATCGCAAGGTGCAGGGCAAGGAACTATTTGTAATGGAAGCTAAGTATCATCCATCATGCAGAAACAACTTCAACACAGACTACCAAACCCATGAGCGCGGAAGGGAGAGAGTAGAAAAGGCAGCAGACAACACTGACAGCCTGCAGGCCCAGAAGATAGCAGCACATAACAAGTCATATTGTGTGGTAAAGGATTACATTCTTAGGAATGTGATTGAATGCAAAGAGGTTGTCCAGCTAAGATCCATATGCAACTTGTACATGAAGACATTGGAAAATCAAGGTTTTCCTAATCCTGAATACCGCAGTGAGAAATTGGCAAGATGGTTACAGGGAGACAAAGACATCGCTCATGAACTCACATTCTCCAAGGTGCAACAACATGAATGTATTAAGTCGAACCTCATATACAAACTTGGAACAGCTGACCAACTTCAAGAAGCAGCACTCACCCTCCATTCTCACATTATAAAGGCATTCAAAGAGTCAAAGAGCTACCATGGCCCCTGACAGCACAGGAGCTAGATGCTGTGAAGATGGACTTGCTTCTTCCAGAGCATCTTGTACAATTTCCGAGCTCATTGGTGACTGGGACACTTGATGGCGAAAAGTGCACAGAAGGCTGGTCTATTCAATTACAAAAGATGTGTGTCGAGCAGCAACTAACAGCAAGTGCAAACTCCCAAAGCACATCCTCCTTTGTGCTACACTTTGACACCTATATCGAAGCAAAAAAAAAAAAAAAATCTTTCTTTCTGTCTTTTCTGTCATTGCTGTCTCAAGTTTCATACTGAAGTCATATGTTTTTGAGTGTCCTAGATGTGAAAGAATGGTTGTGAGCTAGAAAGACAGAAAATTGCTTTAGTAAATATCAAAATCAAATGCCTGTATCAAAAAGAGTTCAGCATTGACAATCTAGGACCTCGAAAGCAGTAAAATAACTCACCTATTTGCTTCAATAGAGGTGTCGATGGTAACTTCTTTTGACTCTTTGGAGGTTGGAGGGTGCAGGGAGTGCTGCATCTTGAAGTTGGTCGGCTGTTCCAAGTTTGTATGCACATCCAACTACTTCATCTACAGTAATGCTGAGCTGTATATGAGGTTCGACTTAATACACTCATGTTGTTGCACCTTGGAGAATTGGAGTTCATGAGAGATGTCTTTGTCTCTATGTAACCGTCTTGCCAATTTCTCACTGCGGTATTCAGGATTAGGAAAACCTTGATTTTCCAATGTCTTCATGTACAAGTTGCATATGGATCTTAGCTGGACAACCTCTTTGCATTCAGTCACATTCCTAAGAATGTAATCCTTTACCACACAATATGACTTGTTATGTGCTGCTATGTTCTGGGCCTGCAGGCTGTCAGTGTTGTCTGCTGCCTTTTCTACTCTCTCCCTTCTAGGCTCATGGGTTTGGTAGTCTGTGTTGAAGTTGTTTCTGCATGATGGATGATACTTAGCTTCCATTACAAATAGGTCCTTGCCCTGCACCTTGCGATAAAGAGCCTCTTTCTTTAATTCCTGTGCCCTAGGTTCAATAACTTTCCAGCCTGGTTCCTTGTGTTTCCAATTCTGAAACTTTGTAAGCTCTTCAGTCTTGCCCTTGAACTTGGATTTTGCTTTGTCACAGAAAACACTGATTGGGAAACAAGAAGGAAAATCTTCTTGGAGCTCCTTCAGATTGAACTGACAGTGATTTGACATGGCACAGAGAGTCCCTTTTCAATTATAATGATTCACCAGATGTAGAAGCCTTTGACACTTGTAAACAATCTACACTCACCTAAAGGATTATTAGGTACACCTGTTCAATTTCTCATTAATGCAATGATCTAATCAACCAATCACAAGGCAGTTGCTTCAATGTATTTATGGGTGTGGTCCTGGTCAAGACAATCTCCTGAACTCCAAACTGAATGTCAGAATGGGAAAGCAATTTTGAGCATGGCATGGTTGTTGGTGCCAGACGGGCCGGTCTGAGTATTTCACAATCTGCTCAGTTACTTGGATTTTCAGGGGCAACCATTTCTAGGGTTTACAAAGAATGGTGTGAAAAGGGAAAAACATCCAGTATGTGGCAGTCCTGTGGGTGAAAATGCCTTGTTGATGCTAGAGGTCAGAGGAGAATGGGCCAACTGATTCAAGCTGACAGAAGAGCAACTTTGACTGAAATAACCACTCGTTACAACCGAGGTATTGCAGCAAAGCATTTGTGAAGCCACAACATGCACAACCTTGAGGTGGATGGGCTACAACAGCAGAAGACCCCACCACTCATCTCCACTACAAATAGGAAAAAGAGGCTACAATTTGCATGAGCTTACCAAAATTGGACAGTTGAAGACTGGAAAAATGTTGCCTGGTCTGATGAGTCTCGATTTCTGTTGAGACATTCAGATGGTAGAGTCAGAATTTGGCTTAAAAAGAATGAGAACATGGATCCATCATGCCTTGTTACCACTAGGCTGGCTGGTGGTAGTGTTATAGTGTGGGGGATGTTTTCTTGGCACACTTTAGGTCCCTTAGTGCTAATTGGGCATCGTTTAAATACCACAACCTACCTGAGCACTGTTTCTGACCATATCCATCCCTTAATGACCACCATGTACCCATCTTCCGATGGCTACTTCCAGCAGGATAATGCACCATGTCACAAAGCTCGAATCACTTCAAATTGGTTTCTTGAACATGACAATGAGTTCAATGTACTAAAATGGCCCCCACAGACACCAGATCTCAACCCAATCTTTGGTATGTGGTGGAAGGGGAGCTTCGTGCCCTGGATGTGCATCCCAGAAATCTCCATCAACTGCAAGATGCTATCCTATCAATATGGGCCAACATCTCTAAAGAATGCTTTCAGCACCTTGTTGAATCAATGCCACGTTTAATTAAGGCAGTTCTGAACGCGAAAGGGGGTCAAACACAGTGTTAATATCATGCTCCTTATAATCCTTTAGGTGAGTGTATTTTCCCTGTAAAGCTTTTATAGCAGTATTGGTGATAGCCAATTGTATCCAAAGACAATTTCTCAAATTTCAATGGAACCTGTTCACAAATATCCCTCATGTGGTATGGTGAACTGACGTCTTTACAGAGTCTCATATCTCATATACTGTGTAGATATGATAGCTTCTCGCTTGCCCTCCCCACCTGCATGTGTTGAGTGTTGTAAAATTACCATACTCAGAAAGAGTTGAGACATGTAAAATACGTGTTAGGGAACAAATCCTCTTTGGAGGCACTTCAGCTGTGTTACAATGTTTAATTTTCCCCTTGGTAAGTATGTATGAAGTATTGAGCCTGAAAAAAAAAAACAAAAAACTTTAGCTAGTAGATACCAACTAAGCTACCAACACTGCTAGTCAAGAATACAGATTCGATTTCCGAAAGCCTGTGATTATGGTAAAAACTGTTAAAAAATTACTTTAAGTTATTACTACAAAGGTATATCTTAATTATAGTTTCAAATACTTACAGACATTTTTCCAAAAGAGAGAGCAGTGGGAGATGGTGATCTGCAGGTATGAACCAACGACCACCAACTGCCAACTGCAAAACCCCAAAAATCTAAAACTTGCAGTTTATGATCAGTCAACTTTTTGGACCATTTTGGATTTTTTCTGTAGTTTTGATTTATTTATTTATTTTATTTATTTAAGCTAATTTGCTTTGTTTTGTTAACTTCAAAAGTAAAACTATTTTAAATATCTTCAGGTTCAGGATAGGTGAAGTAAAAGGTTCAAATAAACCCTATTTCAGGCTGCTAAGTATAATAAAAACGCTGCAAAATGAACTTTGTTTGCTCTTTTTGACCACAGATGTTCAAAATGTTATAAAACATGACAAATAACAATTTCTGGGGTCAGAATTGTATTGAAAAATGTGTCCATTTGTCTCTGTGAGTTGTTTACATCAAAAGTTATGCCACTTTAAATCATTTTTAGATTTTTCGGGTTTGGTGCAAAGGGTTAAAAATCAAGCATTTTGGAGATTATTTCAGCTTGGTACCCAATTGAATCTTAAAATAGACACTTGAATGATAAAGAAATAATATGTTGTGGGGAAAAAAAAATCACCCTATGCGCTTGAGAAAACGAAAAAATAGTTGATCCTCTACACATCTTTGGCCAATTTTTGCTATTTTTGTCCAGAAATTAGGTCAATATGTTGTCAAATGTCAAAAATAACCATTCCATTAAATTCCTGGGGTAAGAATTGTATGGGAAAATGTGTTCATTTGTCTCTGTATGTTGTTTACTTCTAATGTTATGCCACTTTCTATATCACTTTTAGATTTTTCGGGTTCCGGTCGGGTGCAGCAAAGGGTTAAAAAAGAACCCTTTGGGACATTATTTCAGCTTGGCACCTGGCAGATTATGAAAATAGACACTTTAAGGATTTTAAAAAATCAGATGGCATAAAAAAAGCCGGGGGTGCACGTGGACCCTTATTTCCATCTAGACTACTAATGATGTAACATTAAACATGCTTGCACAAAGATGAAGCAGAACTTCATTAAACACTGAGGAAAAACTAGGATATTTGGTAACAACACACTACTATAAATGACACCAGACAGGGAACAAAGGAAGACTCAGGGCTTAAAGAGGAGAGTAATCAGGGAGAACAGAAACAAGTATGTGGGACTAATTAAAAAATAAGAAAACTAGCTAATGAACAGACAGGCAAGCCAAGGAAAACTAAACCACCAAAGGCTCTGTCAACACAAAGGTGGGTATTTTTAAAACCACAGCTTTTTCTATGTGGTTTGGCCATTCATCCACACGCAAACACAGCACCATTTTTGTAAACTCCTGCCAGGGTGCAGATTTTCACAGACTAAGCAAATTCTCCAAGTTTTGCTATAGGTGCAGGTTCTCCACTACCAGTGAAGAGCTGCAAACTTCTGTCTGTTAAGATATCACTAAACAACTAAGAGAAATGTACAGACAACTGTGTTTGTGAAAAATCTCTAAAGGTACTGGTTACCAGAATAATTTTTTGTCATATTTTGGTTTAATCCTTCTTTTCTTCCGAACGCTTCCCTACCTTAGTTAGTAATCACTCCATCAAACTGACTGCTTTCCATTTCTGCAAACCTATGAGGTCTACCTTTCAAGGAATCTCAATGGCTAATCTCCATGGAGTCGTTCAGCTTCCCCTAGCATATTTTACTCCTATCTACAAAGTTAACATCATGGCCTAATTCCTCATAACTAACCTGCTAGGCAATGGCCATGGCAGTGAGGAAGAATTTAACAAGAATGTTCTGTAAATTCTGGATGACCACTTAACAGCATTCTTTCATCTGTTCTGTTTCGGTTAAAAAATTACCTAAAAGGCTCCAAATGGTTTAGCTCCTAAGGTCACAAAATGCTGGAGTTTTGGTAGTTCCTAGGATAGCAACGTCCACTAAAGGAGAAAAAGCTTTTTCGCATTTGGCTCCCAAACTCTGGAATAGCCTTCCTGATAATGTTTGGGGTTAAGACACACTCTCTCTGTTTAAATCTAGATTAAAAACACATCTCTTTCGCCAAGCATTCAAATAATGTATCTCTTAAATTGTGACTGCAGTTGTATCTGATTAAATGCACATTCTTACATTCGTAGTTTTTTCTGAAAAATCCTGTCATTTGCACACAAACTGACAGTCACCACTTATAAGCTGCTATTAAATATTGTAGAAATGTAATTTTCTGTAAAGTTGCTTTGTAATGATTTGTATCGTAAAATGTTGTGTATACAAATATACTTGAATTGAATTGAACCACTAAGGATCTCTGTGACCCAGAATGAAAGAAAAAGTGAACTGAGAATCAAGCTGTTGTAATGTATATATTCATGTCACTGTGTGCTTTTTAAATAATTTTTGTTTATGTAAAGCTCTTTTGAACAATATATTTTCAAAGTATATACATATGTTATACATATGTGTATATGTTATATATATATTTTAGTGAATAAAAAAGGTAATGTTTATTAGTCTCTTACAGCTCTATGACAGCAGCTTTGGCTTCCAGCATTCGGCCATTCGTGTACTGTTTTATTCGATCCTTCCTGCTTAGTGGCACATTCCACTGTTGCTTCTTCTGTGAATGTTTTTTCCTGCTTTGGTTTGAATCTGCTGATATAATATTTAATATTCATATTAGCACAGATATGTAAATACTTATGTATGGCAACACAAAGCACACAACAAGATCAAGAGAGAACAAACTGGCCAGTGTGAAATGTGTGCTTGTATATACATTATTTGTTTTAAGTATTATACAGTATGTATGTGTAAATAAGTTCCTCATGTATGTCCATGTGGAGATCTTACCCTGTCTCTCAGGGTCCTCTGTTCTTTGTCTCTGAAGAAAAGAAGTGTATGAAGGAAAGAAGGATGTTTTTCTACTTGTGTTTTCTTCTCGTGCTCTTGATCCTCCAGCCATCTTGCTTTTCTCTGTTTTTCTCTTCAGTTTCTTAAAAAAGTCTGGCATCTCCACTTCCTTGTTATCCCACAAACCATGACACTAAAGGAACAGAAACACATCAACATCTCATCTCAATGGCTCTGTTCAAAAACCTGCTGAACCACCACACTAGGCAGCATTCTCAGTCATCAGAGGTATGCTTCTGATGCAAACTGTGCCTGCTACGATACTTTCATTTGGACAAATTTTAAGGCAGCATCACTTGTATCATAAATGGAAAATTTAATATCACAATGCATTATACATAACAATATTTGGTAACAGCTTATTCAGATTTCAACACCATTCGGAATCTTAGAGTAAGTGTGCATTCACTATTTTACCGACATTAGCATTATTGGTTTTATTTGCTTTATGGTAAAATATGTTTGATGTGTGGTGATTGTGTTCTTTGTTTTGAAAAATTACTACTTGCATCAGTGAACCTCACAATAATGTTAATAAAGTAATTTGTGTTAACAGCATGCATGTTGTTTTTTTGCCTTTGTTTGTTCCTAATAAATAATAAATTATATGTATATTTTATTTTTAATAATTATTGAAATATATTATATCTATTGTTATATATAATTATGTAATATATATAAATATTATTAAAATATATTATTTCTAAATAAACTACAAATAAAACATATATAAATTTAATTTTTCCTCAGATTCTTTCTTGTAGCAATTACCTGTCTGTTACATGCGGCTCAGTATGTGGTCCTTTGTCTTCTCAGGTGTGAATCACGGCATTATACATAATCATTCACGCCTACTTATGTCTTAGAACATTTTAATCAATATATTGTTTTCTGTGAATGAGTAAGTATTTTCAGTTAATTTTGAAACAAAAAAAACTAGATTTCAAGATCCAGTTCTCAAAACTTTTATGAACAAATGAAATATAAAAAATGATAAATAATTTGTTAAATATTTTTAAACGTTAAATTAAAACAATTGTATGTTTTAATATGCTAATTTTGACATCACTAATATATACTAATTTGGTTTCCACAGTCACCAATTTCACCTGTTTCTAGTTTAGTTCCTTGTTTAATCCTATGTACTTTAACTACCAAGGTTCTTTTTTTTTTTTCTTTTTTTTTGTAGTAGTAGTAGTAGTAGTAGTAGTAAAACAATGGTTAATTTTTGTTACATATGGATAAATTCGAAAATCATGACGATGCAAAAGAGAACTCAATTCGGTCCAGTTTTCTGAGCGAACACAGCCAAAACGTGCACACAGAAAAGCACCTCTTACACAGAGAACAACTGAATTTATTTCTTTTTCATGTCAAATGAATGGAGAAATACACACATAATGATTGTCCATTTTGACGAGTATTCATGTAAACATGTTCAGTTACATCTCAAGTGAGTGCAAACCATGTGGAGAATATAGGATGTGTATCAGTATTATGCAGCCATGCATTCAGTTTTAAAGGGCGCCTAATTAGTTGTTGTCTGTGTCATTTATGTTAATATCAAGCAACAAAAGGAGGAGAAAGAATCTTGACTGAATGACTTTGGTAACCCTAATAAGGATTAATCTAAATGTATTTATAGAAATAAATATGTCTGCTTGAAAGAGTAATGAATTTGGTAAGTTGTTATGAAGAATATTATATAACCATTGGTATTTCATTGAAAGGAGAACTATGTTCTTGTTTCTTTATAAAAATGGTTTTAATTAATTATAATATAAAGGCACATTGTGTCAAATCTGTATCTATATTACATCATAAAACTTTGATATCAAACCTATAAAATAAATTTGGAAATTATAGAAAAATGCTTAATAAATGCATCACACTGACAAAACGCATTTGATTTTAGCGAACTAAATCTACTGTATATTTAGTCGACTAAACTGATAAAAACTGATTTAGTTAGAAGACTAAAATATTATATCAAAAATTTCCATATCATTTTAGTCAAAGACTATGACTAACATTCAATTTTGTTTCCTTTCCTTTTTTTTTTTTCTGGTGACCAGATACACTGAAGACTTCACTTCACTGTTTTTCTCTGAGGGTACTGTACCAACATCAGATGTTCAACTACGTTGGGCTGGTTTACTGCACGTATGGTAAAATAAGCTCAATTACAAATTTTTTTACTTCTATGTTTTTTATTTGTGTGTGTGTGAATCCATGGAAAGAATCAGCAAACACTTTAGAAATATTTGACATATTTGTTTCAACATTTGAACAGGATCTGTTATCAGCGACAGCACACAGTTGCATGACTGTTCAAGTTTCTTACGTGCCTCACATTCACTGTCACACTGTTGGGCCATTATGTCTCTCAGGTGTGAATCACTAAATATTCATGGTCATTGTCACTCCCTCGGATTTAGCCTTTCTAACACAAAACATGTCTTACATAAGTTAGATCATTATATAGTTTTTTTTTTTTTTTTTTTCTTTGTGAATTAGTGGGCAGGATACTTTTGACATCATTTTGCAGCAAAAATCCATCCACATCCATAAATATTCTGTATGTGTTTTATGGTCTTATTTCAGTGACTTATTTTTTTTTTACTTTTTCACTAACCGCACATAAAAATGATACATATTCATGTTGCTTACATATTATTGTAGCACAGTTTGTGCTGAATACAGTGTAAACAGACTTTAGACATTAATACGTTTTTTAAGATACTGAAAAAAACAACACAGATGTCAGGCATGTCAAAACTTCTTCAGGGCCCCAAACACCCCCAGACCCCAGAGGGTTAAAATCAACTGCATTTGGTCTCTCTAGTCTAGCCCTTGTCTTTGAGCTCACAAACAGCTTTTAGCACATGCATGGGCTTAATTTATGTATGTGTAAGAGCCCAAGTTAATTAAACTTGATTTATATATTGAAATTATCACTTCTATTTATTTATTTATTTATTTTTAAATATAATAATTATAATTATTTTTATTGATTTAATGCATTACTGCTGAATGAATTATTAATTTGTGTGTGGGGAAAAAAGTCAGTTAAATATCTTATATCTAATGACTTCTATTCCAATGGCAGTTAGATATCTTATGTAGATTTCTGGGAGGGTGAAGCATTGGTAGTACCTTAAGAATGGAGCGATGGAAGAACAAAGCAATTAACTGGATGAGATCTAGCAGTACATATCCATCTTTCTTCTCAATTCCAACTATGTTGGGAACTGCAAATGCACGGTCCGCATTAATGCCACGATATGCTGATGTTGTCCATGGAAAGAAGCCAAACTGAGAAAAGTACTTTACCACAACTGTCAGCTGAATGGAGAAAGGGGAAAATGATAGATTTCAGATTTCAAAACATTTCAGGTGCATGTTCTTGTTATGCAAGACTACAACCTCTGGGCCCCATTCTTCATATGAGGAAACTTTGTTACTGTCAAGTCAAGTCACCTTTATTTATATAGCGCTTTAAACAAAACAGATTGTGTCAAAGCAACTGAACAACATTCATTTGGAAAACAGTGTGCCAATAATTCAAAATGATAGTTAAAGGTAGTTCATCACTGAATTCAGTTATGTCATCTCTGTTCAGATTTTAAATAGTGTCTGTGCATTTATTTGCAATCAAGTCAATGATATCACTGTAGATGAAGTGACCCCAACTAAGCAAGCCAGAGGCGACAGCGGCAAGGAACCGAAACTCCATCGATGACAGAATGGAGAAAAAAACCTTGGGAGAAACCAGGCTCAGTTGGGGGGCCAGTTCTCCTCTGACCAGACGAAACCAGCAGTTCAATTCCAGGCTGAAGCAAAGTCAGATTGTGCAGAAGAATCATCTGTTTCTTGTGGTCTTGTCCCAGTGGTCGTCTGAGACAAGGTCTTGACTGCGGATCTGTCCATATTTCATTACACTGAGTGATACACACGATCTGTGTTTTATCTGTCATTGAGCAGAGCAGTTCAGTTCTTGAGGGGGCTGATGACTTCACAGTAATAAAGCTCTGCTCCTAATTGGCACTTTTTTTGAGAGATGGGGCCTAAGCATCTGCTCCCCGCATTACAAGACATGCATCTTTTGAGGCAGTGTGGCAGCTTTGACTGTGGGAAGCACAGGTGCAGAGATTGGAAGGAGATTTATTTAATTGCCCTATGATTAACAGTAGGTGGCCACAAGGAATTGGTGATTTGAGGACATCAAATGTAATTATTTGAAGGTTCCATTCTCAACAGTCGCATGTTGAGATGAGAGGCACTGGTATGAATATTAATTACCTTAGTACACTTCCCGGAGGTTTTTACACAGCAGGTTCTCAATAAAGAACCCCGCTGAAGATACAAAAGAGTCTCTAGAGGCCTGGGCCCGTATTCATAAAGAATCTTAAAGCAAAAAGTAGCTCCTAGTGACAAAATTCTAAAAAAAATCTTAGAAATGTGGGCGTTTACTCTTAAAATTAAATAAAAATCATAGTAAAGAAAAAAGTAATTCAGAAAGCATCTTGACCCTTAAAAAAGGTCTTACGGTCAAACTTGTTAGGAGCACAGACGAGGACTTTTAAGAGGCTTAAGAGTTTCTTTAGCAGAGGAGAAAATGGCAGAAAGACGAAGAGGCAGAAGAAATGTGATGCAGACAATGGATCACAGTGACTTAATAAGATGCTATAGATTAGATCGTGCAGGGATCATGTTTGTGACTGATCTTATTAGAGACGTGCTAACATCTCCGACACAGTGCAGAAATGCCATAGCGCCAGAAATTAAAGTAATCACTACATTAAGATATTTGGCAGCTGGTAAAATGCAACAATGTAATAGTGATGATTTGGGTCTGTCACAACCTTCTGTAAGCAGAGTGATCACACAAACAATTACAGAACTTTCAGAACATCGTATTGTGTCGCAGTTCATTTAGTTTCCACTGGACATTCCCACCTTGCAGGTTTAAAAAACTGCATTCATGAATATAGCAGGGAATGAACCATTAATAGTTTGTGCTATACGCTCCCATGTCTGCTTCTTGTCCCTTGTGGAACAATTTTTATCATTCTAAGCCAATCAAATACCTTATAGGAAATTAAAAGCATGGTAAATAAAAAAAAAAATGATTTATATACACACATATAATGTGTGTGTGTGCATGTGTGTGTGTGTGTGTGTGTGAGAGAGAGAGAGAGAGAGAGAGAGAGAGCGGCCAATTAGGAACAATTACTCATGTAAATTCAAAGTGAGAATTAGAATAAATCCTATACCTAAAATCACTCTTTTTTTTCCTTCTTGGACAGCCAACCAATCACAGTCTTCAAAAGATTGTGTCATACATAGCAACGGGGTCAACCCCGCCTCCTCACTAAGATGAAAGTTTTTGTCTTTTCCTTACTCAGAGTTGTTCTCAGATCGGTCCCAAATCACTCTTAAGCTAAGACTCCAACGTAAGAGTTTTTAAGATAAATTTAGAGTTTTCTAAGAGGCTTCTTAGAATCTTTATGAATACGGGCCCAGATGTATAAACATTGTGTATGCATAAAATGGGCATATAAATGTGCTTATGCAAATTTTCATGCACATATCAGAATACTGCTCCAGGTGTGTGTTCACAGTGTGTGTGTGTGTGTTCACTACTAACCGCTGTGTGTGTGCACTTGGCTGGTTAAATGCAGAGCACACATTTCAAGTATGGAACATCATATGGCCACGTCACTTCGCATCACATGTGCTGTGCTGTGCACTCACAACTCTATATATTCTAATGTGCTAGATATTAATTATTTTCGCACATTTTTATTTCTAGCCTTTTACTGCGTGCAGTGTGAACGCTCTGATCTGTTAACAAGGGGTCGGAAAAAAGGCATCATCACAGACAGTGTGTGAACCTGGGCATATGCCCAGTCTGTTCTGTTCTGACTCTAGGAGCGCTGCATTCTGATTGGATCGGATAGCATACTGCAGGAGATCCGGGCCGCGGAAAATGGTGCTATAAAGCGATTTAGAAAGTGTGCATGCTCAAATCGTGATTTTATGATGATTTCTATTAATCACACTGCCCTAGAATGAACTGGAGATGAACAGAAAATAACTCGGGCTGGCACCGCTCAGCAAAACTGGAAAACCAGATTCAGGCAGAGCTCGGCAGCGGGTAGACAGTCAGTGGAGCAAGCAGTCAGGAGAAAACATGTTGACAGCCGTTTATGCATGTTTTGTTGTTCTGTAGTATATGCAGCAAATATATCTAAGATAAATTGATGGTTTATTCTTAAACCAATCAGCGAGCTCGAATAGTGGAAGCATAGTATCAGTTTAATAGTTATTTTTTTGTTATTTAATTATACATATGAAATAGTGTTATTATGTTAAGACTTATACATTTTTACATATAGAACAATATTATTGTTTCTTTTAATAGTAATTGCAATACCACCGCGACCCACTAGGGGCCGCAGACCACAGGTTGAAAACCACTGATCTAGAGTATGATTTCAACAATGAGTAGGACCTGACACATGTTGTGTAACGCTAAAAGAGTTCAAAATGTATCTTTTTCATTATCAAATTGGATATTAAAATCACCAAGAACTAAAACTTTATCTGCATCCACCACTAACTTGCAAATAAATACATTTGAATACATTCTGTATGGTGCCCTGGTGGCCTGTATACAGTAGCTAGTAGATTTATCATTAACACTTGTTTCTTTGGATAATGTTATATGAAGCACCATTACTTCAAACAATTTATACCTGAAGCCCGCCCTCTCAGAAATGCTGAAAATTAAATTGTAGCAACACCTCCCCCTTTACCTTATGGATTCGGCTCATGTGTATATAAGTAATCTGTTGGGTAGAATCATTTAAAATGATGTAATCATTAGGTTTAAGCCAGGTTTCTTTAAAACAGAGCACACCTAATGAAAGTGAAAAAAAAAAAAAAAATGTGACGTGATATCCAGCCAAATATGGTGACCCGTGCTCCAAAGTGCACACACATACCGTGAACACACACCCGGAGCAGTGGGCTGCCAATTATGCTGCTGCACCTGTGGAGCAGTTGGGGGTTTGGTGCCTTGCTCAAGGGCACCTCAGTCGTGGTATTGCCGGCTTGAGACTCGAACCCACAACCTTAGGGTTAGGAGTCAATCTCTCTAAACATTAGGCCAAAACTTAAAAGAGAGGGAGCATCTGCTGAAACTGAACCCATCTAGGTTATGATCAGTGATCATATCATTTAGAAAAAGTGCTTTGTAGAAAGAGACCTGATATTCAATAAGCCAAGCTTCATAATTTGTTTAACCGTATTAAATCTGTTTTTATTTTTTATTTGTTGAAAATCAATCAAATTGTTACTCTTAAATTCAGGAAACAGACACAGTCTCTATAGTGTGATATCTAGGTGAAAGTGTCTCTATGTGCTGAGAATTAATTGATTTATGTTGCATGAGGCAGCTAGCAGATGATCAGATTAGCCAGTCTGTCTGCTTCCTGACCTGGGCCCCAGTTAGTAAAGTACAAACTCTAAGACTATGTGCCATATTTCTAGAGAGAAGAGCGCACCCCAGGAGGGATGAAGACCATCTCTTTTCAACAGGTCAGGTCTGCCCCAAAAACATGTCGAATTGCCTATGAAACCTGTTATTCTGCAGGCACCACTTAGACATCCAGCCACTGATTGATGACAATCTGCTATGTATCTCATCACCACGGTAAGCAGGGAGGGGACCAGAGCATATTACAGTGTCTGAGATTGTACCTGCAAGTTCACACACCTCTTGTTATTGGTAGTGATGTCCAACTGGCGAAGTCAAACATCATTAGCACCGGTGTGAATAACAAGTTTACTGAATTTACTTTTAGCATTAGACAGCATTTTTAAAAGATGCAAGAAATTGCAAATGATTGCAAAAAAGATGTCAGGTGCTCTGGCTCTCAGTTGACTATGGTGGCTGGTGTCTCTATTTTCATGTTCTGTATAATAAAATAACCAATAATTAGAGCACTTTCATCAGGTTTCTCAGTGGGTGTGTCACTATGGGCAGAACCTGTCTGACACCTGTACAGACACTTATAGTTTGGCAGGATTGGTATTCTTGGTCTCATAAGCGTTGTTGTCTGCAGCATCGAGAGTAGCTTTTAATAAGGACATCTCTGGTTACTTGACTGTAACCCTGTTCCCTGAAAAAGCGGACAAAGGTATAACCTGGTGTGGCCATTTCACATCTGTTTATAATCCCGCAGGTGCAGCTAATCAAATGATGTCACCCACTGAGGTTATTTAAGCCAATTCTTGGTGTGTTTGACACACATGCTTGACAACCAGTCAAACAAATAATGTTCTCTTATGCATTATTGAAATGCAGCATCTCATTCCCCCTTTTTCAGGGAACAGGGTAAAAGTCAAGTAACTCAAGACATTATCATTTAGGTGATACTGTTTTACCCTTAATAAAAAATCTGTTGTGTCTGTAGGGTTTTAATTTTTCTGGTTGCATTTTATTGCTGAAGCTGTGGTCCACAAAGGATATGTATGATCTCATTGTGAAGGGGTACCAATCAAGAAATAGGTACAGAAGTATTTCTAAAACATTAGTTATGTTATGGAATACTGTGGAGCCTATCATCATCATGTGGAGATGATGGGGCACCACTCAAATTTTGGATTATTGGCAAAAAAAAAAGAAAAAAAAATTGTATTTCCAAACTGCTTCCGCATAGCTGGCCTGAGAATATGTTATGGTTGACCCAATCATTTGAAACATCAGCCGTAGCACATGTGAAGAGTCTGACCTGTGTGTAGATAATTGCTGTCATCCAGAAGCGCTTTGTTGGCCGTGGCACTGACAGCATAGCCCAAAGGAAGATGAGGATTGGCAGGAAGAGTGTTAGTAGAGAGGCAGATACCATGTGATTTAAGATAATCACAAAGTAACAAAACATCTCTGATTGAGACTCCATTAAATTGTAGAGAGCAAAGATGAGACGCACACCACAAGGTAATGAAGAGTAGAATCTCTCAGACTCCTCAATCTCCGGAATATCACATATTCTGCATGAAGGAAGTGAAAACAGAAATGTGAACTAATGGACTGTGAAACAGGAAGTACAATAATGGGCAATTAAACATAATATTTTTAGAAATACATCTTTCAGATATATATATATATATATGTATATATATATATATATATATATATATATATATATATATATATATATATAATACATAAAATAAAATATTTAAATAAAAATGAAGGTATATACACAGGGCAACAATAAGTTAAGGAAGATTGGGAATGTGGGTTGCTCATGTGTTTTACCCTTTAAATAAAGCCACACAAAGTCTTGGCTACTGACTGTTCTTAAGAAAGACTGGTTAGTGTGGACCATGCCTCAATCCCAAAAGCTTTCATAGGACTAAATACTGGTCTCTCCCTAGGAGTTGATATCCTCCAAAGATCTCTCTGAGAACACAATGGGCAATACTTAATGAGGTGGCAAACAGTAAACATTCTCTATGATACTCTACAACAGGGGTCTCCAACAATGCTTCTGGAGAGCTACCTTCCTCCAGACTTTAGTTCCAACATTGCTCCAACACACCTGTTTGTAATTTTTAAGCAAACCTGGGGCCTGTTTCATAAAACAAGTTTACCAAATAAGCCAGGTTTATTTCAGTTAGTCTGATATATTGACAGTTGATTTGGTTCAAAATAAGTCAGACTAACTGAAATAAGCCTTGCTGATTTGGTAAACTTGTTTTTTGAAACAGGCCCATGAACACCTTACTTCACTGGTACAGCTGTGTATGAGCTGAACTCTACCTTTCCAGGAGCAGGTTTGAAGGACATTGCTCTACAAATTGTGTTCTCTATCCAAAACAAAACGACCTAACTAACTTAACCAAATAAAACAAGTTTTCAACATTATTGCACTCTGTTCATTGCCCAATCAATGCTGTTTTGCATCAATGAGTGACTGGGTACAGATCTCTCTCCATCCATGTCTAAAGTATTTGTTCACATATCTGGGATAGCACGAGGGTGAGTTGATAATGATGTTACGCCTGCCTCTTTGCCCCCTGCTGGCTCTGCTACACACTACAGATGTTAATTAAGCAACAGGTGTATTCAATCCTTGAGTAACTCACTAGAGTATAAAGACTTGGAATGTGAGGTGGCTAGCTTTGCCCTCACTTCTCCCAACTTTGTCATTTGTACATTTTTATTTTCTCATTAATCATCCCTTTGCTATATTTGTTTATTTAATAACCACACGCGTGTGTTCTATTGTTTCCCTAGACGTTGGTTTGCTTTGAATTGTTTATTTGGTTTGATAATAAATTGCTGTATTGTTGAAGAATTTGAATCTGCCTCTTTTATGTTGCGGTCTACGAGCCAGCCGTAACAATGAACATTTAAATTTTTTGACGAACTATTCATTTTAAGGAGCACACAATTAAGCAAGCATGCAAGTGTTTAAAGGTTACCTGGCAGTAAGACAGAAAGTGTGTAGTTGACTTTGTATTTGTAGTTATATAGTAAAGTATCATTCAGTAGTATCATTTATAAGACATCTATGCCTCTGGTAATTTAAACATCACATAACATAAGGTTCAAATAGGTGAAACTGTGAAATAATAGTGGAGCTGATTCATCTGAAAGCAGCTCACAGAATAATCAGTCTAGCCAAAGAATAGACTGTTGATCCTTATTGATAAAGTCTAATCACCAAAAGTACTGTTTGTGTTTTTACCATGACAGTGGAAATACATCCATGCATGCGTGTACACATCTCACTTGTTAAGCAGCAATTCACTGGCAGTTAGTGCTCTGGTCTCTTTACTGAGCATTCTGGGCTCTTGAAACTCCTCATTTTTTGTGTTGTGCAGAGTATTCATTCCTGGAAATTCTGGCAGCACAAAGTTTGGTGTATTTTCTTCATTGGTGCATCCCTCTTTCACCTTTTCAAATTTATCACCATGATCTTTCAGCTCTTTATTTTCATCGGAATCTCTGAAGAAAATTGTTAACAACGGAAATTTAGTTGTGTGCATATAGAAACTGTTAATATAACCGTTAATATATATATATATATATATATATATATATATATATATATATATATATATATATATATATATATACTGTGATCTTTACTCTGGCATGACATCTCTACTTTGGCAGCACTGGGCCACACCAACTTCAGCAAGGTCCAAGGCATCCAAGTCTTCTTGAGTTGACTGGCGTGTTATTAGAAGAGTGTCATCAGTCTGGCAGCTAAAAAACACATACAAATGTAAATTAAAAATGAGTGTTAGCAAAACATTTTATTTTCATAAGATTGCATATTTCAGAGTAATGCAGCAAAACATAATTCTTAATAATGCCTTGTTTCATCAATAATGTTTTATTGTCTAAAATAATGATAAATAATCATACCAACAGTTAAAATATTTAAAGATATGTAGTTATTAAACAGTATGTTTATTTTTAACGTGATGAAGACCTTGTTGCAATTCATTCTAAAAGTTTTTTAAGGCATTAGGCATGTATTAACCTTTGTGTGTTGTTCAAATTCAATACCCTTTGATTATGTTCGTGATGAAAACATCCACTGAATTAAACTGCTGTATAAATGTATCTCATATATATATATATATATATATATATATATATATATATATATATATATATATATATATATATATATATATATACACACACACACACTCAACTGAAGGATTATTAGGAACACCATACTAATGCTGTGTTTGAGCCCCTTTCGCCTTCAGCACTGCCTTAATTCTACGTGGCATTGATTCAACAAGATGCTGAAAGCATTCTTTAGAAATGTTGGCCCATATTTATAGGATAGCATCTTTTGCAGTTGATGGAGAATTGTGGGATGCACATCCAGGGCATAAAAGCTCCCGTTCCACCACATCCCAAAGATGCTCTATTTGGTTGAGATCTGGTGACTGTGGGGGCCATTTTAGTACAGTGAACTCATTGTCATGTTCAAGAAACCAATTTGAAATGATTCGAGCTTTGTGACATGGTGCATTATCCTGCTGGAAGTAGCCATCAGAGGAAGGGTACATGGTGGTCATAAAGGGATAGACATGGTCAGAAACAATGATCAGGTAGACTGTGGCATTTAAATGATGCCCAATTGGCACTATATGGCACCACAATTGGTTTGACAGGGAGCCAGTGCAGTGTTGACAGGACCTGGCTAATATGGTCATACTTCCTGGTTATAGTAAGAACTCTTGCTGCTGCATTTTGGACTAGCTGTAGTTTGTTTACTAAGCGTGCAGAACAACCACCCAATAAAACATTACAATAATCTAACCTTTAGGTCATAAATGCATGGATTAACATTTCTGCATTTAACATTGAGAGCATAGGCCGTAATTTAGATATATTTTTGAGATAGAAAAATGCAGTTTTACAAATGCTAGAAACGTGACTTTCTAAGGAAAGATTGCTATCAAATAGCACACCTAGGTTCCTAACTGATGACGAAGAATTGATAGAGCAGCCATCAAGTCTTAGACAGTGTTCTAGGTTTTTACATGCAGAGTTTTTAGATCCTATAGTTAATGTCTCTGTTTTTTCAGAATTACGCAGTAAGAAATTACTTGTCATCCAGTTTTTTTATATCGACTATGCATTCCATTCATTTTTGCAAATTGGTTTCAGCGGGCAGCAAAGAAATAAAGAGTTGAGTATCATCAGCATAACAATGAAAGCTAACATCATGTTTCCTGATGATATCTTCCAAGGGTAACATGTAAAGCGTGAAGAGTAGCGGCCCTAGTACTGAGCCTTGAGGTACTCCATACTGCACTTGTGATCAATATGATACTTCTTCATTCACTGCTATGAATTGATGGCGGTCATATAAGTATGATTTAAACTGTGCTAATGCACTTGCATTAATGCCAACAAAGTGTTCAAGTCTATGCTAAAATATGTTGTGGTCAATAGTCAAGTCAAGGCAAGTCACCTTTATTTATATAGCACTTTAAACAAATTACATTGCGTCAAAGCAACTGAACAACATTCATTAGGAAAACAGTGTGTCAATGCAAAATGACAGTTAAAGGCAGTTCATCATTGAATTCAGTGATGTCATCTCTGTTCAATTTAAATAGTGTCTGTGCATTATTTTCAATAAAATCAACGATATCGCTGTAGATGAAGTGACCCCAGCTAAGCAAGGCAGAGGTGACAGCGGCAAGGAACCAACACTCTATCGGTGACAGAAAGGAAATAAAACCTTGGGAGAAACCAGGCTCAGTTGGGGGGCCAGTTCTCCTCTGACCAGATGAAACCTGGTCAGAGGAGTTCAATCCCAGGCTGCAGCAAAGTCAGATTGTGCAGAAGAATCATCTGTTTCTTGTTGTCTTGTCCCAGTGGTTGTCTAAGACAAGGTCTTTACAGGGGATCTGTATATGGGGCTCTAGTTAGTGAATAGTGTCAAACGCAGCACTAAGATCCAATAACACTAGATATACAACCACGATCAGATGATGAGAGCAGGTCATTTGTAACTTTTAGGAGAGCAGTCTCAGTACTATGATACGGTCTAAATCCTGACTGGAAATCCTCACAGATACCATTTTTCTCTAAAAGGAATATTGTGATGAATGGGGAGGGGCCGAGAGACGTGGGAACAGGAGCGAGACCAGTGGAGTGATTGGAAATGAGCGACACCTGCTCAACCCACCGGTCTCGAGTCCCATGGAGGAGATGGAAGGATATAAAACAGGAGCAACGACAGTGATGGACGAGAGAGTACCAGGCCAGGACTTTATTTTGTATTTGGTTTTTATTTGTGCGCATCAGTCATCCGTGAGGGGCCGTTTTGTCGTTATTTTGTAATTAAAGTTTCTATTTGATTGTCCACCGGTTCCCGCCTCCTCCTTCCCGTGATCATGGAGTTTATATTGTTACAAATATATTTGTGAGGATACTACCTTTTCTAGTATCTTGGACAGAAAAGGGATGTTCGAGATCAGTCTATAATTAACTAGTTCTTTGGGGTCAAGTTGTGTTTTTTTAATGAGAGGCTTAAATAACAGCCAGTTTGAAGGTTTTGGGGACATATCCTAATGACAATGAGGATTTAATAATAGTCAGAAGAGGATCTATGACTTCTGGAAGCACCCCTTTTAGGAGCTTAGTAAATGCAATGCTGCTTATCTAAAATATTTAGTTGATGGAACTCTTGGGTCCCTAAATCTTTGATCAGGTTGATCCATTTTAAAATTAATAATTTCAAATTTTGCAATGTTGTGCTTATTCATTTTTATTTATTTAAATGGACTGATTTCATATATCATATACATTGTATGATATCATAAATGAAAACAATTAAGTCAACTACTAATATAAATGAAATGTAACTTGCTGATAGGAGATCCGCAGTTGTGAAGGTTTGTATATATTCTATTTTGACAACCAAAAAGATGAAGTTGAATGAATATTGATTTATCTAATCCACACAAGCAGAAGGGACAAGACTGAGACTCAAACTCAAGTCCCCATGAACACAACAGCTCTTTACATGTTGCTTAACTTAAAGCTGCAGCTGCATGTGGGCTGACAGTCAATGCATCAGTATGGATATTCACTGTATATCCATACTGGAAGCCCCAGGGCCCAAAGATGGAGGGGGCCTGTGATTGGCAGTGAAGGAATGGAAAAGATTGATTGATTGGTGATCGGGAGCACCCAAACTTTTCTGAACCGATTGCTGAAACCTACCATACCGCCCACACAGTGCTGTTATTAAGCCCAATGTATACTTTATTTTTTCTTTTTATGCATACTATTTCACTTGACAGGTGCTCGACACATGCACTCTAGAAAGTTCCTCTTCAGGAACTCGAGCTGTGTCGAGAATGTTTGGGGAATGCCTCCAGCATGACGTCTCTGAATAACATGTGTAATCAATCCAATGGATGGGCGAGACCATAGGCGGGTGACGTCAGAGAACAGGAAGCATAAAAGCATGAGCGGCGAAGCCGGCAGCAGGCTTTCTGTTTTCAGCAAGCGCTCTCTGTGTGAGTCTTATTCAGTGTCATTTGTTCACTGATAAACTCCATTTGTCAAAGCTTTAATCAAGAGAAGTTTAGGGCGAGAGCAGGCAGCGTTCAGGCTGTGTGTTTTCCCTGCCAGCAAAAAAAAAAAAAAGCTAAAGACACACGCAGCTCATGTGTTGTCTGCTTGAAAGTGAAGCGCGCAGTGTCAGCTAAGGAGGGAGCCTTCACTGGCATTGCTCGCGTTGCCAGCCCCGCTGTCGCCGAGGCAGAGCGGTGGTATGCTCGTGGGTTTCGATTTCGGATCTGCTGGAAGGAATGTAGACGGACTAGTTTCTATCTTTTTCCTTAATCACCAGATCCGGCGCCCACTCTCAGGGGATTGGAAGCCCGTGTTTGTGGTACTTTCTCCCGGGTGAGAGGGCGTGTCGCATTGCCCATCTTTTTCTGGGGAGATTGACGTGGAAGACGTTGATGAGCTTCCCAGTTGCACAAGCGTCAGTTGCACAAGCACCAGTTACACAAGCATATCATGCCTAATATTATAATAAGCAGCATTAATGAGGAGTGGAGCTTGCGCAGTCGACCCCCGGGTGCTGATTTAGCTTTTCTTGCTGTTAAGCACTCCAATCTCGCCAGTCACGCTCTGAGTAGTGTGTCCGTGCATGCAATCTTGTTGTTGCGGTCGCACTGTTGCTGAGGCACGGCGCCGACTGCGGTCGTAGGAATGGCACATGATCTGGCGAACGGTTTGGAAGACCGCGCTGCGGTTTCTTCACCGTCTGAGGCAGAGCTTGCTGCAGCATTCATCTTTCTCTGAGGAGATTGATGTTGTTTGTGTGACTGAGTGGCAAATGCTTTTTTATACTGTTTCGTTTTCATGTGAGTTTTTCTGCACCAGACCGTGTTGACTTGTCTGGTAGTTGACTACATTTAATTCTGATGAAGAAAATGACATTTATCTGACTATGTGAAGTTAGATGTACAGGGGCTCTTGGGATGTAATCTCTTGTGTGAGAACATGTGTTCACTTCTCTTTCTCTGTGGAAGTTTAGTCAGTCAGGGGCTGCTGGGCAGAGCAGTCCCAACTGTGTTCCAGCCCCTCATGCCAGGGGTGTCACTTTTGTTCTTCTAGATATGCTAGAGTCAGAGTGGCACTCCACAGCCGGAGGCTTCTAGTGGAAAGCGGTTCTGCGGACCGTCGTTTTCACTGGATAGCCTTCATCATAACGTCCTGACACCTAAGGCCAAGGACGTTTTGAGGGCCAGCTCCCTCTGGGCAAGAGTGGTGTACACTGCATTACACAGTGCCCGTCTCTCCTCAGTCCCCTCAGGAGATCGTTCTGCCAACCCTGCCAGTGTTCCAGGGTGCAGTGATCTCCAGCGAGCACTTCTCTCAGCTACGGCCTGGAAACGTAGCTGTGCTAAGAGGCTCGCTACCTCTACGGAGGTCTCTAGAGCAGCTAGTACAGGTTGTCTCCTGCTGGTCCGCCACTTCAGGGCTGCGAGCTAGTGGCTCTAGGCGCACCAGAGGCCAGTCTCACGAGACTGGTTCCCTTAGGAGGTCACATGGCAGTGTGGGAGCCCCTGCCAACTGTGCTTCATGGGGTCCTTCCCCAAGCAGGCTCTGGGTTAGTCTTCCTAGCAGATAACGTGGGTCTGAGGACTGTCATTTTTAGGAGACTTCAGCTATGAGAGTCCTGATGTTGTGACTCAGGACCTCGGAGGGCAGGCTCCTCTGGAGAAGAGTAGTGTAAACCACGTTACACAGTGCCCATATCTGGTGTTGCAGGGTGCAGCGGTCGCTGGCGAGTGCTTTTCTCAGTTACCGCCCGGAAACGTAGCAGTGTTAAGAGGCATGTGACCTCCTGGGATGTTTCCGGAGCAGCCAGTTCGGCCATCTCCTGCCGGTGCGCCGCTTCAGGGCACCAAGCTAACTGCTCTGATAACACCAGAGATCAGTCTTAAGAGGCTGGTTCCCTTAGTAGACTATATGGCAGCGTGGAAACTACTGCCAAATGTGTATCAGTGTAATGGAACAGAAGTAGACTCTCTCTGAGGATGGAGGTCATCGAGGTGGTCCCTCCTCAGGTTGCAAAGTCCGGGTCCTACAGCTGGTACTTCACTATTCCGAGGAAGGATGAGGTGTTGTGTACTTTTTAGATCTGTGCTTTTTGAACCGCTCAGTCAGGGGACTGATGTTCAGCAAGCTTGCACAGGCCCAGTCCGAGGACTGGTGTGCCACTATCTATCAAAAAGATGCACTTATAATCGAGATCGGAAAGATACAAAAGAGGAGCGACGGCAGAGAAGACTGAGAGAGGCCCAGGTCTGGGTTTTATTTTGTGTTTTGGTTTTGTTTGTGCTTGGCAGTTGTCCGTGAGGGACTGTTGCGCTGTTTTGTGTTTATTTTATCATTTAAGCTTTATTTAAAGGTCCTTCTTCTTCCTGTGAATGTGAAGTTTTTATATTGTTACATATTACTTACGGCTTAATATTGCTTCCATATTTGTTAATAGTAATTAAGGTCAGTGTTAATGTAGTACTACATATTATCAGCAGATTTACAAGGGGGTACCTTCCTACCTGCCAGGTAGAAGAAAACAAGGCAAAGAGCCCAGGTGAAAATTCGAAGTAGCAAGGGTTAGCGGGTCTTATCAGTGAGTAACTGAGTCCTGTTCCTTTTCCAGGGGATACCGGGGGAGCGGCAGAGCTTGGAGACAATGGAGCTGAGGAGAATGGGGATCAGAATTCCGGAGCAACTAGCAGGTAGAAAATTGCAGGCAAGGGTCATATAAATAAACATACAATGTTTGAGACCAGACAAAGAAGGAGTGAGAGGAGTGCAAGGACATAGTGCTCCTGATAAGTGGAGACAGGTGCTGGTGATTAATAATCAGGGATTGGGAACTGATGAGCATGGTCGAAGGTGACTGTGGATCAGTAATCAGGGGACTGGGACCTTGTGAGCATGATTGGAGGTGACTGTCCCAAATGGGATATATCGCCCTCCGAAGGGTACTTCGGAGTGAAAACAATCATGGTCATCATATTGAAGGGTCGTTCCAAACCAATATACACACTGATACATACTTTGGGCTCTCGTGATCATTTGTGCAGATTCTTTGCATGATGATGGCACTTCCATGTGGTCATGCGATGATGACACAGAAGGGCACTTCAAGAAACAGTTGTTTGGTCCCCTACACCATTCAACGCTTCAAAGCTCTCACTCCGGAGGGTAAACCCTTTGAAGGGATAAAGGCATAGACATGTGCCCTTCCATATATAATGCAGGGTGTGAATCTCTGACACCTACACTATTACTTCCTGCATAGTTACTTGTTAAAAACGGACCATTATTCTAAAGCAGGGATAGGCAACGACAGTCCTGGACTGCCGCTGTCCTGAAAAATTTAGCTCTTACCCTAATCATACACACCTGAACAAGCTAAGCAAGGTCTTCAGGCTTACTAAGGCTACAGACAAGTGAAGATCTACTGTTCTGTACACTGTACAGTGTTACCGGTCATTTCTTTGTAAAGGCTGAGAAACCTGGGGTCTCATTTATAAATGTTGTGTATGCACAAAATGGGCATAGAAATATATGTACGCAATTTTTCACACATATATCATGATTTATAAAAAATATACTTGGTGTAAATATGACGGTACCATACGGACACTCTAGACCATACGTATGAACACTTTCTTGGAGTAAGAAAGGTAATGAAATAAACTTTGATTTTAAATCATGTTTTCATGTCAATATTCACATTTGCATTAAATACTGTAATTTTACAAACAACAAAATTATATAATTTTATTAAAAATACATAATTTTCCTGTGGTATGCTATGTTCTAATGACATAATAATTCATCTTCAAAATAAACTACAGAACACGTTATGTAAAATATTTTAGTTTTTAAATGATCAATGATGCACACTTCAATATTATAGTGGACACTGCTGGATTCGGTGGAACGGTCCGTTGTCCGGTATAGGACCAATGATAATAATTTACTGTACAACCACAGTTGCACTGAGATGTGGATGTCATGTGTAGGCATCCCAACAACATAATGAAAAATACCATTATATTTAAAGATATAACTAGGAGAAAATGAAAAGATTTGCAACTTTCCTTTTTAAAATATTTTGTCAGTGTCGTGCCGAATGAGACAATTGTATTTATACTGCAATAAAAATGGGCATATCTGTTTCCATTAGTAATAGCTAAAATCAGCAAAATTACATACATTTAATTTGATTAGATTTTTTTTTTAAACAACAGTTTTTTTTTACATATTTATTATAAAACATAACAAGGTTACTGTCCCTATCTCATATTTCCTTAATGTCTCTGTGTTAAACATGGTGTCATGTGCATGGTAATACGCATAGAAATGACATGCAGGTGAGGTTATGCATGGTAAAACTAGGTGTTGTAAGCTCCAAATATCGTTATTTCGGGGAGGAAATGAGGTGGAGATGCACGTATGCATAATCTTCCCATGATTGGGATTTATAAAGGGACTCTTGCACAGGTTCTGGCATATGCATGGTTATGTAAATCTGAGAACTTCTGAGCATACGCAAAATCTAGCTTTTGTGCCTAAATACTTCTACCAGTGTGCGGTTGAGAGCATCCTGACCAATTGCATTACAGTCGGGTATGGGAACTGCTCAGTGGCTGACCGCAAGGCACTGCAGAGGGTGGTGAAAACTGCCCAACACATCACAGGGACAACACTTCCTGCTTTTGAGGACATCCAGAGGAAACGCTGTCTACGTCGAGCTCGCAGCATTCTCAAGGACTACTCTCAGCCTGACCACAGACTGTTTAACCTCCTGCCCTCTGGGATTATTATTTCCATAATACTGCCTTATCTGTATATTTATTGTACATATTTTAGACCTTGTATATTCTGTACTTATTGCTTATTGCATTTCTGGTTAGATGCTTAATTGTGCTTACCTTACACATGCAGTGACAAAGTTGAATCTAATCATCTAATCTAGTCAAAATAAATTTTTAGGGTGAAATCTATGGAGAGTTTTATAAATGAGACCCCTGGCCGGGTATGGCTCACGAGCCATAGGTTCCCAACCACTGCTTACATTTATATTTGGTCATTTGGTAGATGCTTTTATCCGAAGTGACTTAAAACATTTAAGGAAAACAATAAGGTATTCATTATAAGATGGTAATAAACATGAGAAGTGCCCATTATATAAGTTTTCATAGTTCAAAACAATAAAATCTAGGAAAAGAAGATATTAAGGGAAATAAAAACATAGAAAATTTGAAATAATTATTTCATTTTACTTTATTTTTTTAGGAAGAAGTGACAGTTAGATGCACGCGGAAGAGATGAGTTTTCTTGAAACTTGTGAGGGTTTCAGCAGTCCAGATGGAGTTAGGTAGGTCATATCTAATAATTCATTATTTAGATATGAATATTGTTTAGTTACATAGAATCCAAATCTCCACTGAAATAACAAACTTTAATATTTAACAAACATTGAACATTACAGTATAATATTTATTCATCCCTTCATTCTTTCAATTTGTTTACACCTCAGGATAGTACCCAATGTTTGTTTTCCCATATTTCTCCCCATATACCTCTGTCAATCCATCCTGAGAGCATTAGATCCTGTAAGTGCTTTACAAAAATGTATATTATAATCATAATAATATAATATCATAACCATGTTTAATATTCTTGGCATACCTGGAAAGGCTGCTGCCCCATGATTGGACACTGTTGAGTTTGACATAGCCACGTTGGTGGCTGGTCATGGCTGGATGTGAGGTGATTATTTCTTGTATATCTTCTTTGGCTGTGTCCATTGATGCCTCTGTATTTTGTCTGGAGAGCCAGTTTTTGTAGAACTTATGAATACTGTCTTGAGAGACATCCCTGCCCTGAAAAATAAAAAAGAAGAAAATAATTTTTTTTTTTTTACTTAAATTATTTTAGAAAATAAATTAAAAGCCATCAAGTTGTTAAGTTGTGCCTACTGCAAGGAGCTGAAGGAGCTAGGAGACATGGGAAAATCCAGAACAATCAAACTTTATTTACAACAAATACAAATATTTACAGGAACATGCATATAGCACACAGGGATTGATGGTTAGATAGGATGCAGGACTCAGGAAAACATAGGGAACGAGACAAGGAAATTAATGAGACACAGCTGTAATCACGTGGAACTAAATGGGTACAGGAACAGGTAAACCAAATAAAGTCATGTGAGGGAGAAACTGGGGCAAGCAGGGAACATGGGAAGAAAAACGAGACACAGGACTGACGAAAGTCTAGATGCTTCACATTGTGGTCCACTCACTTCACTTGACCTTACCTTCCAATTTATATGAAAGAAATGGTGAAAGATCAAACAGCCCTCACTTACAGGAACAGTTGAATTAAAGTTTGCCATATTTCCAATAAAAAGTAGAAATCAGGGTGGGACGTACAATTTTTTTGTGTGTTTTCTTTAGATGACAGCATGAAAGTTGTAAAAATTAAGTAAATAAATATGAAGTAAGATTTCAGAGCATGGCATAGTGTGGAAACACACATTTTATTTTTATTAACCCTTTGCTACTTTCATCCCACGTTAATTAATTTTCTGTATGTTGGGTAATAAAGGCCAGAACCCTGTTTTATAATCATTATCTGAATAATCTTTCACATCATTGTAGGCAGGCAATGGAATAAATATAATTGGCAGATTACTGACATCACCTTGTTCTGTTGTATGATCAGTAGAGTTTTCTCAAAGTGAAGAACTTTAGAAATATCCAAGCTGTCTTTACAGAGTGACTTTAGACCAGATATTACATCTTCGGTAAGACAGAGAAGAAAAACCCAGAAAAATTTCACAGTGTCAAGTGTTCGCTTAAGTATGTGCCCTGTAAGAAAAGGAGAGAAAATAGTTTAAATATCAACAATTAAATGCATGTAGCTAAATATCTGCATTGAAGATCTGAAGATAAATATAAACTTTAAAATATTTCATTTCCAAACTGCACTAACTTGCTTATAGTCAAGTGAAGTTTTATAAATTATTTGAAATCAAGCTTTAGAGGGATCATAAAATGACATTTTACTGTACTATAAAACAGTACTTGTTTCAAATCTCGGAAAATTCTCAAATAAGTCAATACAGAAAGCAGCCAAAATTATGTAAAATATTGTTTAAAATGTGATATTTGCACACATACCAAAATAAATAAATAAATAAATAAACTTTATTTACATAAATAAAGGCAAGTAATCATGGCATTATCTTAGTCTCAGTCAAGTTTACTTTTATGGTCTGTAATTCATATTGGAGAATATTACATTTTTGAACAACGTTACCTTTTACTTCCTCTTCATTTTGACTGAACTCCTCCTGCTGCTCTTCACCAGGCTCCTCTTTTTCCATGCCTATGATATAACAATTGTTTAGTTTAGTTTATTAATTTATAACATTTCAAAACAACAGAAGTTGCAACCAAAGCTATACAGTTATTAAAACAAAAAATAATCTTAAAAATATTAAAACAGAATTAACACACTGGTTCAAAACCTTGAAAACGTGTAAAAATATAAACACCATCATTCAGAACTAAGAATAAAGATACGTTTTTAAAGAAGATTTAAAAGTAGAAACAGAAGGGGAAGATCTAATATAAAGAGGGAGACTGTTCCAGAGTCTGCAAGCAGCCACTGAGAAGGCCCAGTCACCTTTATTTTGTAATGTGAGCGAGGAAGAGAGAGAAGTAGTTGATTGAAAGAATGTAAGGATCTTGATGCATTGTATGGGACAAGAAGATCACTGATATACTGAGGGGCAAGACCATGTAAAGCTTTATAAACAAAAAGCAAAGTTTTAAAATCAATACGGGACCTAACCACTAACCAGTGGACATAGGAGTTAACTCCTGTGCTGACACTTTTTAGTGCCAGTCAAAAGCCGGGCTGCTGCAATAATCCAACTCTGAGGTATTAAAAGCATGATTACTGTTTAAAGAGCTTTATTATAGAGAGCATCATCTTGATTTTGGCAATAAATCTCTGCTGAAATAAACTACTTTTAACTACTTTGAAACTCAAATTAGAATAAAGAATGACACCAATATTTTTGACACAGTCATGAACATGAAGACTATAGACACATCTTTATCATATATGTATGTGACCTTATGGATTTTCCCCTTGTATATGCTGAATAAAACCCATTTCAAAACTCTATCTATTTGTTAAATATTAAATATACTATAGGGTAGTACCAACAATTTCAGATCTCCGTCCTCACTACATGACCAAAAATGCAAGTTATATGACATTCATAGGATAGTTTCGTGTGTCATCTGTAAAAATGTTTTCCTGATTTTCTTATGTAAGGAACTGGATGCAGAAGTCTAATGTAACAGGGCAGGTTATGCACGCGTAATATGATTGGCATATGATCAGCAAACTTCCTCAGAGAAAACACAGGCAGGAAGCACTGGAAACATCTAATGCTCATCAGTAAATCAGTGGAAAATTAATTGAAATTATGATTCTGTCTATTCTGTCTAGTTATGAATTTTAAAATGAAAATGCACAAGTGTAAAGTAGCCTAAAATATTACAATTTGCACTGATTTATTTTGTTGGTTACATTTTGTTCCTAAATGAAATGAATCACTAGTCTAACCTCATCTACGCTTATCTAGAAATAATCAGGGAAACCACACAATCAGGAAGTCAGAAATAAAAGGACAACACAACCACAAATTCAGTTCCTCTGGATTCTCTCTGAACAGGTGTGTCAAGATAAAATTTAGATAGATATTTAGATATTTTATAACTAAAGACTACTTTTATTGCCGCATTTTGGATTAGTTACAGATGTTTGATATAACTGGCTGGAAAACATCCCAAGAGATTATTGTAATAGTCCAGACTGGACAGAACAAGAGCTTAAACCAGGAGTTCTGTAGCATAGATAGAAAGGGCCTGATCTTCCTAATTATTATGTGTTGGTCTGCAAAACAAAGCACCTGAGGAAGGAGTATAACAAAAGAGTTATTTTAATATTCCACAGGTGAAAATGGGCACAGCCAAACACAAATCCGTTCAGTGGCGCTGCTGACGTATGACACTGCTGACATGTTATCTTTGTTATTGGGTGCACCAGGAAAAACGTCAGCAGCGTTGTACGGCAACAGTCACAGCAGATCCGGAAGATGAACAGAGGTCTTAGGGGTTTGGAATGACATGAGGGTGAGTCATTACAGTTTTTTTCAGTCGCTAACAAGCATTTGTCCGAGCAGTTGTCACATTTTCAAAACTCTAAACACAATTAGCACAGCATCTGTCTATTGTGGCCATACCATTCACACATTTCATGTCGTTTTCACACAATATGGAGTCATTGAACACATTTCCACAACGCTTACATTTTCTGAACAGACAATCTATACCTCCCAACAAAATTATGGATTGTTTTTGTAGTATTTACAAATGTTAACACACAACATCCCACAATAGCAAAAACAATGTTCCAAACCTTAGATACAGTATAAAAACCTCTGCTTCTGCAATGATATCAGTTAAAAAACAATATATCTTAGCTGATTTATGTTGTGTAAATTGGGCCAACCACAGCTGATTCCAATCTGGCTTAGACTCAATGGCAGGGGTTATTTTTTTTCTATGACATTGACACTTATACAATAAAAGGAGGACTTTGAAGAGTGATATTTTTGGAAACAGAAACAGAAAAAGACAAACACTGTAATGTATGGACGAGGAAGAGTAAGAGCAAGGGGCCCAGGGAGAAGAGCAGGCCCAGTGAGAGGTGCAGTGAGAGGAGCAGGAGCAGTGAGAGATGCAGTGAGAGATGCAGGAGCAGTGAGAGGAGCAGGAGCAGTGAGAGGAGCATGAGCAGTGAGAGGAGCAGGAGCAGTGAGAGGAGCAGTGAGAGGAGCAGTGAGAGGAGCATGAGCAGTGAGAGGAGCAGGAGCAGTGAGAGGAGCAGTGAGAGGAGCATGAGCAGTGAGAGGAGCAGGAGCAGTGAGAGATGCAGGAGCAGTGAGAGGAGCAGTGAGAGGAGCAGGAGCAGTGAGAGGAGCAGTGAGAGGAGCAGTGAGAGGAGCAATGAGAGGAGCAGGAGCAGTGAGAGATGCAGTGAGAGATGCAGGAGCAGTGAGAGGAGCAGTGAGAGGAGCAGGAGCAGTGAGAGGAGCAGTGAGAGGAGCAATGAGAGGAGCAGGAGCAGTGAGAGATGCAGGAGCAGTGAGAGGAGCAGTGAGAGGAGCAGGAGCAGTGAGAGGAGCAGGAGCAGTGAGAGGAGCAGTAAGAGATGCAGTGAGAGGAGCAATGAGAGGAGCAGGAGCAGTGAGAGATGGAGTGAGAGGAGCAGGAGCAGTGAGAGATGCAGTGAGAGGAGCAGGAGCAGTGAGAGGAGCAGTGAGAGATGCAGTGAGAGGAGCAATGAGAGGAGCAGGAGCAGTGAGAGATGGAGTGAGAGGAGCAGGAGCAGTGAGAGATGCAGTGAGAGGAGCAGGAGCAGTGAGAGGAGCAGTGAGAGGAGCAGGAGCAGTGAGAGATGGAGTGAGAGGAGCAGGAGCAGTGAGAGATGCAGTGAGAGGAGCAGGAGCAGTGAGAGGAGCAGTGAGAGGAGCAGGAGCAGTGAGAGGAGCAGGAGCAGTGAGAGGAGCAGTGAGAGATGCAGTGAGAGGAGGAGGAGCAGTGAGAGATGCAGTGAGAGGAGCAGGAGCAGTGAGAGGAGCAGTGAGAGATGCAGTGAGAGGAGCAATGAGAGGAGCAGGAGCAGTGAGAGGAGCAGTGAGAGGAGCAGTGAGAGATTGTTTTTATTTTACCCCCCCTTTTTTATTCTGGGCTTTTTGCTGTTGTTGTTTTTTTGTTCAGAATGCTCTTATGTGTTTCATGGATATTTTGTTCACTGTAGGCAATACTGTCAAACCTTTTCTGTTCTATCACACCGTGTTTCTACTGTACCTCCTGCAGTAAACAGTAAAGGAAAAAAAATAGCTTTTTACTGGAATGCTTTTGAATGTGAACATTACTGTACATTTGGACATGCAGTTCCTAACCAAGAAATTTAGTGTAAAACAGTGAATTGCATGTTTTGCATGCAAATACCTGCAAAACTGAGACTGAAAAGTCTATGCAGTTTTTGTAATGTCAACAATAGCCAGTATTTTGAAAACTGATGTACTTTGATTGACTGCATGTAACTTGTGAGGTGAAAACAAGTGTTATTCTTTGACAGAATAATTTAATTTTGAGTCAGATTTCCAGTGTTTTGGTAAAGTTGGTGTGTGCAGAGAAAGATGTGTTCTATTTTGAAATGAAGATTTAGTATATATTTAACGAGATGTGTTTTTGAGAAGAAAATTATCCATTTGGCCAATTGTGTTTTGTAGGTGTTAGTCTGTGTTAAGAGTTTAGAAAAAGTATCTGAAGTATGGTTAAGTGCTTGTTAGCGATTGAAAAAAAACTGTAATGACATAATTTTAATAGTTGGGTGAACTAACCCTTTAAAAGCAGCTATAAGAATGGAAGAATTGGAAGCAGCTCTTGTTAGTTTTAGGACTTCAATGACCAAGAGCAGGGCAGTCTAAGTTGAATGTACACTCCGGAAGCCAGACTTGTTGCTGTCCAGGAGGATGTTTTATGTGAGAAAGACAGAGACTTCATTGAGCACAACTCAGTCAAGTGTTTTTGCAATGAATGGAAGAAGGGATACCAGTCTGTAGTTTTCATAAAGTGCTAGCTTAACAGTAGGTTTCTTAATTACTGGGGTTATTCGAGACTGTTTAAATGCTTAGGGAAAAACACCAGTATGATGGGATGTGTTAACGATGTGAGTGAATGCAGGTACAACTGAAGAAGAAATGGCTAGAAGGGGATGAGATGGAAAAGGATGAGTTTGGAGACTTCCACCTCTGAGAGCAGAGAGAAGGTTGTGAGTGAGTGTATGTTTGCTGGAAAGATATGTTTGGCAGTTTGTGGTGTGGAGAATTGTGCAATGATGGTTGCAATTTTATTGATGAAGAATGTGGCAAAGTCATCAGGTGTTAGAGTTGATGAAGAAGCGAGAGGAGGAGGCCAAGTAGGAAGTAAAATGCAAGAGTTAGACAAATTGATTTTTTTTTTTTTTTTTTTTTTTTTTTTTTTTGTGGCATTATGTCCTTTTAGCAGTGGAGATATTAGCCAAGATTTTTTTTTTTTTTTTTATTTGTGCTACACCCTTTCTGCAGCCCTGTTTTAGATCGACAATCCTGGAGAACATAACATTTAGTCGTTTTTGCAGATATAAGGTAGCCAAGAGGCAGAAGGGGTGGTATAGGCTGGCCTGGAAGAGAAGGCGCTGACTGTGTCTAAACAAGACATCAGAGTGGAGCACAGAGTGTCAGTAGCACTGTTTGCATCAACTGATGAGAACTGTTTAAAGAGAGATGTTATTTTTTAAACCATAAGATGTGACTGAGAGAGCAAGAGTGAGCATAGGTTGCATTGAAAGGTGACATGTGGAGGAGTATGTGTTGTTTTAGGAACAATGTTGAGGTTAAGAATGAGGAGGAAGTGATCCAAGGTATGCCGTGAACTAACCAGCACATGATCTGTTGAGCAGTGGCATGTGTAAATAAGGTCCAACTGGTTATCAGATTTGGGAGTGGCCACAGTTAACACTCGATTGAGATTAAAAGCAAGCAGAGTGTGGAAGTTTGCAGCGTTAAATTTGTCTACTGTATGTGGATTTTGAAGTCTCCAAACATAACTAGAGAAATACCATCCTCAGGAAAGTTTGAGAGTAACACATCTAACACATCCAATAGGTTGTCTCCTCCTAAAAGACCTGGAGGTCGATATACAACTACAAAATGGATTTGAAGAGGGTGGGTTTGTGGATGTTTTTTTTATGCTTCCTGCTGGCCTTGCTGCTCTTGTATTTGATCGTAGGTCCTTGTTGCAGAACCTGATTTTACCAAGTGAGACATGTTCCTGGGACAACATCGTTGTTGACCCTGGAACAACATTGTGATTAACCAATCAGATTTGAAGCACCAGTTTATAGATTATGTGAAGTTTATGCTTAAAATCAGTGTTTGGTGCTTGTACATCAGTGTCATCTATCATTTCCTCTGATTTTAGGGATTACTCATGGTTAAGGTTAGGTTTAGGTGTAGGGATATGGTTAAGAATATATTTTTGGAGTAAAATGTTGTTCCAGGGTCAACAAAATATCTTGACCTAGGAACACATCGAACTTGGCAAAATCAGGACGTGCGTCCGTGTAGCAGTTTTTTCATATTTCTGATATTATCGATCAATCATATTAGATTAATTTTGATCACTTTTATTTTAAATCCGTGAGTGCAGTGTACTTGCATTGCATTAGCACTCGTTAGCTTGTCATTAGCATGTCATGATTTGGTAAGATGACACCTGTGTAAGTCAAGTCAAGTCTCCTTTATTTATATAGCGCTTTAAACAAAATACATTGCGTCCAAGCAGCTGAACAATATTCATTAGGAAAACAGCGTCAATAATGCAAAATTACAGTTTAAGGCAGTTCATCATTGAATTCAGTGATGTCATCTCTGTTCAGTTTAAATAGTGTCTGTGCATTAATTTGCAATCAAGATTTTTGCTGTCGTACTAGTTCGCATGCGATTTTTTTTAAATCGTGTGGAAATCGCGTATTGTCGTATGGTCACGGCTCGTATCATTTGCGATGAATTACGAGCCGGGCAGAGTGGCTTACGAGCACTTCCCGACCTCCCGATCATTTTTAAACATGTCTAAAAAGTTTGTGAGCTATCGGTTTGAATTCGTCCCATTTGTGCGGTTGAACAAGCCGATTTGTTGATTTATCTGAAGTTGACCAATCACGAACTAGGAAAACCACAGAAGAAGAAAGACGAAGACGACAGCGCCATGGCGAATGTGGACTATTTACCAGGAGGATAAATTTGCTGAAGTCTGTCAGGAACAGCGAGCGCTGTATGATGTTTCTAGCAACGTATTCCAATGCCTTTTTAGTTCTCTCTTGCGCTCTCTCTCACACACGCATATGTAGTTTACAGGGACTCACCATAAACGTAACGGTATTCTGTATATCCCCATACACTACCTCTATCCATCACGGAAAATGCATGTTTAAAATTTCTATTAAACACCATATAGTATTTTTTTTAAAGCCATTTGGTTTACGAGGGCACAGTAATTGTCCTCTCAAACCAGGTTTACATTTTAATACCTATTTAAGATATTTATAAACCCTATACAAGAACACACACACACAGGGTAACCAAACGTCCCGGTTTCCTATTGCTGAAAAATAACCTGTAAGTGTAGGAAACAGTCACGGCTCGTATCAATTTTTTATATGCAGTTATGAGAGAGGGAGAGCAGTTATATTAGGCACGTTCCACTTGAAGCAACGCTGCACGCACAGAATGATCACCTGTATGACATCAAAGTACCGCGAGAGCGATTCGAATGCATTGTATATGTGTGCTCTCTTATTGCTCTCGTGGTACTTTAATGTCATACAGTGATCTTTCTGTGCATGCAGCGGTGCTTCAAGTCGAACGCGTCTATCAACTTCATGCGATTGCTTCTGGAATTCGCAGGTTGTAAAATCGTGTCGTATATCATCTCGTCCGTACGATTTTCAGATAAACTCACTCGTGCCGTGTGCGTGGACATACGATCTTCTGACCATCCGAATTCGTACCGTGTACGCCCGCCTTTAGCAAGCCAGAGGCGAAAGCGGCAAGGAACCAAAACTCCATCGGTGACAGAATGGAGAAAAAAAACTTGGGAGAAAGTTGGGGGCCAGTTCTCTTCTGACCAGACAAAACCAGCAGTTCAATTCCAGGCTGCAGCAATGTCCGATTGTGCATAAGAATCATCTGTTTCCTGTGGTCTTGTCCTGGTGGTCCTCTGAGACAAGGTCTTTACAGGAGATCTGTATCTGGGGCTCTAGTTGTCCTGGTCTCCACTGTCTTTCAGGGCAGTAGAGGTCCTTTCTAGGTGCTGATCCACCATCATGTCTGGATACGTACTGGATCCGGGCGACTGCAGTGACCCTCTGATCTGGATACAGACTGGATCTGGTGGCTACGGTGATCTCAGAATAAGAGAGAAACAGACTAATATTAGCGTAGATGCCATTCTTCTAATGATGTAGCAAGTACATTGGGTGTTATGGGAAGTGTTCCCGGTTTCGGTTTACCTAATTAATGCACCCTAAAAATCCTTTAACGGATTTGGATATTAAAAGCATATTAGTATGTTATGTGTAAGCCAGGTTAAAGAGATGGGTCTTTAATCTAGATTTAAACTGCAAGAGTGTGTCTGCCTCCCGAACAATGTTAGGTAGGTTATTCCAGAGTTTAGGTGCCAAATAGGAAAAGGATCTGCCGCCCGCAGTTGATTTTGATATTGTAGCTATTATCAAATTGTTTTGAGAACTCAGCAGACGTGGAGGATTATAATGTAACAGGAGCTCATTCAGATACTGAGGTGATAAACCATTCAGGGATTTATAAGTAATAAGCAATATTTTGCAATATTTTCAGGACCGGGCTAATATGGTCATACTTCCTGGTTCTAGTAAGAACTCTTGCTGCTGCATTTTGGACTAGCTGTAGTTTGATTACGAAGCGTGCAGAACAACCACAGAATAAAGCATTACAATAATCTAACCTTGAGGTCATAAATGCATGGATTAACATTTCTGCATTTGACATTGAGAGCATAGGCCGTAATTTAGATATATTTTTGAGATGGAAAAATGCAGTTTTACAAATGATAGAAACGTGGCTTTCTAAGGAAAGATTGCGATCAAATAGCACACCTAGGTTTCTAACTGATGAAGAAGAATTGACAGAGCAGCCATCAACTCTTAGACAGTCTTCTAGGTTATTACATGCAAAGTTTTTAGGTCTTATAATTAACACCTCTGTTTTTTTCAGAATTTAGCAGTAAGTAATTACGCGTCATCCAGTTTTTTTTTTATATATCAACTATGCATTCCATTCATTTTCTAATTGGTGTGTTTCACCAGGCCACGAAGAAATATAGAGCTGAGTATCATCAGCATAACAGTGAAAGCTAACACCATGTTTCCTGATGATATCTCCCAAGCGTAACATATAGAGTGTGAAGAGTAGCGGCCCTAGAATGAGCCTTGAGGTACTCCATACTGCACTTGTGATCGATATGATACCTCTTCATTCACTGCTACGAACTGATGGCGGTCATATAAGTATGATTTAAATCATGCTAATGCACTTCCATTAATGGCAACAAAGTGTTCAAGTCTATGAAAAAGAATGTTGTGGCCAATTATGTCAAACGCAGCACTAAGATCCAATAGAAATAATAGAGTTAAACTGCAAGAATGTGTCTGCCTCCCGAACAATGTAGGTTATTCCAGAGTTTAGGCTCCAAATAGGAAAAGGAATAAGACCTTCTTACTAAAATGACTTTTTCTCAGCTCACAACTTGGATTTTATGTTTATCATGGATTCCTGGATAAAGGTTGGTGATATAACACTTTTTTCTAATCTGAACCCAGCTGTCTGTACATTTTTTTAACTAATCAATTCTAAAGAACTCTCTTTCTGCATGCTGTCGATTGGTCAGTGGAACAGCCTTTTCCAGCTTTGAAGCTCAGTTTCTTCACTTGGACTGGAATGGTCCTGTATGTCTAGTGGTGATTTACCGTCCTCTGTAATCCATTAAGGATTTTATACAGCTCACTGAACTGGTTGGCAATATAGCCACAAATTACGATAGCCCAAAATTTCCTCTTCTTAAATGAGGACAAGACCGAGGTAATTGTTTTCGGTCCAAATGAGAACTCTTATGCCGCGTTTCCACCGAAATTACCCGGAACATTTGTACCAGGAACTTTTTTTCCCAGGAACTTTTTTCCCCCCAGACCCGTTGCTTTCTGCGTTTCCACCACGGTGTAAAGTACCGGGTAGATTAGGCAAATAGACTGATGACGTAGGTCTGCGCGTTTCTCAATACAAAGTAGCGCTGATTTAAAAAAAAAAAAAAAAAAAAAAAAAAAAAAAGGTACGCTGATTTTGGACGTGCATCATTGGTAGTTAGTTCTGACTTCGTGCATTCGACTGGGGAGTGTGATGTCAGCGACTACGCGAATCCTGTAATTTTCCTCTCTGTATATTTACAATAAAACAAAATAGGATATAAAATACCACTGCCTCCTTTGGTTTCATTTAAGCATAATAACAGCTGCAGAAATGTACTTAGTTCAGGGATATGTGTATATGCAGCCATTACAATGAAACGAAATATTATATTTATAATATTATATTATAATATTTTATTTTCATTTTAACATATAGATAAATTGAATACAGACCAAAGAAAACCTGTTAGATTTACCCCGCAGCTGAATTATGTTATGTTTAACCACTAAAGAGACATCAGAGCCAGCGGCACATATCAGAAGATCTGTCCGAGATGAGGCTGCTCTCTGCGGATACATGAGGACTGAGCTCCCGCTGATCGAGTGGAGCTTACCGTCTACGAGATCGGCGAAATACATTTTTAAATAGGCGCTGTCTTTATAAATAAACCATAGATTAGAGTTTTAAACAACTACATTCTGGCCTGAAATACTTTTAAAATTACATTTCATGACACAATAACAGTAATATTTGAAAATGATCCAAATAAATGGTGTTTGAACTCAACCAATGCTGCGTGAACTCAGATTGCTTTGGCTACTGTTATTTTCCCCTCAGTATATTTACAATAAAACTAAATAGGATATAAAATACCACTGCCTCCTTTCGTTTTCATTTAAACATAATAACAGCTGCAGAAATGTACTTTGTTCAGGGATATGTGTATATATACAGCCATTGCAATGAAACGAAATATTATATAGACTTGCCTTTTTTATTTTCATTTTAACATATAGATAAATTGAATACAGACCAAAGAAAACCTGTTAGATTTACCCCGCAGCTGAATTATATTTTATGTTTAACCACTGAAGAGACATCAGAGCCAGCGGCACATATCAGAAGGTCTATCCCAGGAGAGGCTGCTCTCTGCGGATACATGAGGACTGAGCTCCCGCTGATCGAGTGGAGCTTACCGTCTCTGAGATCGGCGAAGCGCAAATTTAAATAGGCACTGTCTTTATAAATAAACCACAGATTTGAGTTTTAAACAACTACATTCTCGCCTGAAATACTTTTAAAATTACATTTCATGACACAATAACAGTAATATTTTGAAAATGTTGATCCGAATAAATGGTGGTTGAACTCAACCAATGCTGCGTGAACTATCAGAATGTTTAGCGCCAAAGTCCCGCCCCCGAAAGTTCCGGAACTTTGAAAAAGTACCACCTCGCCAGCAGGGACTTTCTGAGGGGCATTTTTTTACCCGGAACTTTATTTAGTTCCTGGTTCCTGCGGTGGAAACACACCAAGTACCAGGCCAAAGTCCCTAGTTCCTGGGTAAAGTTCCTGCGGTGGAAACGCGGCTTTAGTTTACAAGCCCTGAGCTAGAAAGTTTATCCGTTTTTAAATCCTCACGGTGCAGAACCTAGGTATTATTATTGACCAACATTTAAAATTTGATAGACATATCTCCTCTGTTATTGGATCCAGTTTCTATCAGCTTCGTTTACTGTCTAAAATTAAACAGTTTCTCTATCCAAAATCTCTAGAAATACCCTACCTTTAGAGATTAGACTGGCCCCGTCCTTGTTTATTTTTAAGTAATTTAAGTATTGTCTTTAGCGTATTGACTAAAGTGATATGCTACATTTTTAAATGGATGGTTTTAAATTTGTGTCTGGTATATTTTCCATGTATGTGTGATACTTTTGCTCTTCTGTAAACCACTTTGGCCAGCCTGGGGACTGTTGTAAATGCGCTATACAAATAAAATTGAAATTAATGTTTTCATTCGTACCTATCACTGTTTTCTTTTCTTCTCTCCTCTCTCTCTCTCTCTCTCCAGTTTTTCACAGGTTCATCAAATAACTGTGGTAAGAATATTTAATCAAGCATGGTGAGTAATGGCTTCTCCTGCTATTGTTATTTGCACCTCTTGTCACATGTACAGTTTATATATCTCTGTCACTGATGAGGGATTCACATGTGGTAAAAGCAGGGAAATCGTTAGGCTGACAGAGAATATTTCAGAATTAGAGACACGCATCCAAACTTTAATTGAGGACAGTAAGAATGTTAGGGCTCTAGATACGGCATCAAACCTGATGAATGTGCTCTAGCTATTGGCGATTCTATTGTACGAAATGTGAATATAGAGACACCAGCCACCATAATCAAATGTTTACTGGGAGCCAGAGTGCCTGATATCTTGGCAAATTTAAAAGTGCTGGCTAATGCTAAACGTAAATGGAGTAAGATTATTATTCATGCCGGTGCTAATGATGTTCGACTTCGTCAGTCTGAGATTACTAAAAATAACATTAAAGAGGTGTGTGAACTTGCAAGCACAATGTCAGACACTGTAAGATGCACTGGTCCCCTCTAATATGCTCTGGAACAAAATTAAAAAGATGCATTGGGATCAGCATTTATAGACATTTGAACTGATACTCTAGATTAAATACTGTCACATGGAATTAATGTTGATGGTGTTGAAATTATGTGATGAAGTGATGATATCTCAGATCATTATTTAGTTTTGTTCATATAGCCAAAATTCTACTTCTTGTTACAAGTATGGTAGAACCATCACTTCTACCACAAAAGACTGCTTTGTAAGTAATCTCCCTGATGTATCTGAATTCCTTAGCATATCCAAAACCTCTATGGACTCTCTCTTTTCTAGCATTTTAAATACAGTTGCTCCTTTACGCTTAAGGAAGGTTAAGGAAAACAGTCTGAAACCATGGTATAATAAGCATACTCACACCCTAATGAAAGCAGCCTGGAAAGGAAAGCGCAGCTGAAGGAAAACAAAACTAGAGGTATTTTGCATTGCTTGGTGGGAAAGAAACCTATCCTACAGAAAAGCATTAAAAACGGCTAGATCTGAATCATTTTCTTCTCTTTTAGAAGAAAACAAACATAACCCCAGGTATTTATTCAATACAGTGGCTAAATTAACGAAAAACAAAGCATCAACAAGTGTTGACATTTCCCAACATCACAGCAGTAATGACTTTATGAAATATTTTACTTCTAAAATCAATACTATTAGAGATAAAATTGTAACCATTCAGCCGTCAGCTACAGTATCGCATTAGACAGTGCACTATAGATCGCCTGAAAGTTCCACTAAAAAGTTCCTAAAAGTGGTACCTCCAGACGTCATAGATCCTCTTCTGACTATTATTCATTCCTCATTATCATTAGGATATGTACCCAAAACCTTCAAACTGGCTGTTATTAAGCCTCTCATCAAAAAACACAATTTGACCCCAAAGAACTAGTTAATTATAGACCAATCTCAAATCTCCATTTTCTGTCCAAGATACTAGAAAAGGTAGTATCCTCACAATTATATTCCTTCTTAGAGAAAAATGGTATCTGTGAGGATTTCCAGTCAGTATTTAGACTGTATCATCTGATTGTGGTTGTATCTCTCTATTAGTGCTATTGGATCTTAGTGCTGAATTCAACACTATTGACCACAACATTCTTTTGCACAGACTATAACACTTTGTTGGCATGAATGGAAGTGCATTAGCACAGTTTAAATCGTATTTATATGACCGCCATCAATTGGTAGCAGCGAATGAAAAGGTATCATATCGATCACAAGTGCAGTATGTAGTACCTCAAGGCTCAGTACTAGGTCCACTACTCTTCACACTTTACATCTTACCCTTGGGAGATATCATTAGGAAACATGGTGTTAGCTTTCACTGTTATGCTGATGATACTTCGCTCTATATTTCTTTGCAGCCCGGTTAAACACACCAATTTGAAAAAGTATTGGAATGCATAGTTGATATAAAAAACTGGATGACGAGTAATTTCTTACTGCTAAAGTAAAAAATGTAACAACAAGAGTTCTTACTAGAACCAGGAAGTAAGCCCATATTAGCCCGGTCCTGTCAACACTGCACTGGCTCCTTATAAAACATCGTATAGATTTTAAAATATTGCTTATTAGTCTGTTTCTCTCTCATTCTGATGTCACCGTAGCCACCAGATCTGTATCCAGATCAGATGGTGGATCAACACCTAGAAAGGACCCCTACAGCCCTAAAAAGACAGCGGAGACCATGACAACTAGAGCAGATACAGATCCCCTGTAAAGACCTTGTCTCAGAAAACCACCGGAACAAGACCACAAAAAACAGATGATTCTTCTGCACAATCAGACTTTGCTGCAGCCTGGAATTGAACTGCTGGTTTCGTCTGGTTTGAGGAGAACCGGCCCCTCAACTGAGTCTGGTTTCTCCCAAGGTTTTTTCTCCATTTTGTCACCATTGGAATTTTGGTTCCTTGTATTCCTTGCATTACTGACACAGTTTTCCTAATGAATGTTGTTCAGTTTCTTTGACACAATGTATTTTGTTTAAAGTGCTATATAAATAAAAGAGACTTGACGAGAGTGGGGCAGTGGAGTGATGGGAAATGAGTGATACCTGCGCCACTCACCGGTCTCGAGTCCCACAGAGGAGATCCGGAAGGATAAAGGAGGAGTTACGACAGTGGAGGACGAGAGAGGACAATGCCTGGGCTTTATTTTGTGTTTTGGTTTTTGTTCATGCGCAGAAGTCTTTTCCTTGAGGGGCTTACACGCTGTTTTGTGTTTATTTGGTTATTAAAGTATCATTAAAATTGTCGCCGCTTCCTGCCTCCTTCCCAGGGACGTGCACAGGTAGGCCTCAACCTGTGCAGAGCACATGCCCTTTTTGCCCTTACACTCCGAAGTGCCCTTTTTTTGGTGGTGTTTTTTATTTTTATTTTTTTTTATCAATGCTATTGGTCACCCTTTACGTCTGTCTGTCTGTTTTACAAATATTTAGCAAATGAAAGTTCTTAAAACGAGCTTGTATAAATCTTATTCGATCCTCAAGCTGTCAGTAAGCTGATAACTCCGCCCCCTCAATATTCATTGATTCAACACGCAGTACAGTAGACAACAACTGAGCTGAACAAAGTTTTCCGAAGGGTAAATAAATATCTTGTTGTTTGAATAAGTACTACTAAACACTATGTCTATAAAGGCTCATATTTTATTTATTTGATGTCTGACTGACTCACTGACTGAGACATGTGGGACGTCGCCTGAGAGAGAGGGCTAGAATTTGCCATCTAAGCTAGTCATAGCCAATACATAGCCAACACTTAAATACCCTGTGCATATAGTAGCATTTAATCTTTAATAAAATGCGATTTTGGCCAAATGCATTTTACCACAGGAAAAACTGTGCGCTCCGTCTATATAGCTACAAAAACTAGTTTGTAACCTGTAGATGAAAATGTAATGTGATCCCAACAGCGGCAGGCGCCGTTGCCGTTTTAATGACGGACAAAAAAAATTCACATTTGCAAACATTCACTGGTCAAAAACTAAATATATTGATAAGTAATACAACAACATACAATTTGCCATCGGAAAATCATAACATAAAATAAAATTACAGAAGATCACAGTGAAATCTTTATATTTTATCATGCAGAATGTAATTCATGATTCATTCCAAGGCTTCATTTATTTGATCCAAAATACAGCAAAAACAGTAATATTGTGTAATATTTTTACAATTTTAAATAACTGTTTTCTATTTGAATATATTTTAAAATGTAATTTATTTTTGTGATCAAAGCTGAATTTCAGCATCATTACTCCAGTTCAGTACTCTTCAGTGTCACGTGATCCTTCAGAAATGCTTTTCACTGCAACTGTACTTTTCACACTATTTTTATGTATTTTTTCATTGCTGGCTTAATTTAGGGAAAGTGTAGTGAATAAGAGACCTTCAAGAAACCAACATCCCTGGTCCACCACAGTATAAAATTTTTGCCAGGTAGGCAGATACATGTTGGATATGTTATAGTAACGGTATGGCACGGTATGGTCAAAAAAGTTTGTCAAAAATAATTGACTCATTGCTCAGCTTCCCCTCTTCTCAATGTCATTCATAATCATGTAAACCAAATCATACAAATAAGCTTATAAAACCAATCAGAATAACTAAAAAAGAGAATATATATAATTGATATAAAAAAAGGGAGGGGGGTGCTCTTTTTCAGTTTCAGCACATGCCCCTCAAAAGGTCTGTGCACAGCCCTGCTCCTTCCTGTGACTACGAAGGTTTTTACAGTGGGAAATAGTAAGTGATTTGATGTGACCAAGTATGGTGACCCATAATCAGAATTAGTGGTTTGCATTTATCTCGTCCAAAGTGCACACACACACCGTAAACACACACCCAAGCAGTGGATGAATGGGGTTGTTTTAAAGAGTGTGATCATCTGTACGCAAAACTTTTCAAAGATGAAAGGAAAACTTTATAAATGCGATACATGGTATGGGCTAGGTGCACAAGATGGCGCCAGTGAGCTTCAGCGACGCGAGTGTGTGCATACTTACTTCCGGTCTTGCGACGCTGGCATTGACTGTAAGGGAAACTTACATACGAAACTTGGCTAGATGTATATAATTAATTATTTAAATTATATTCAAATTTAACAGCCGATAGTGGTATATCAGAAACTTGGGGAAACATCCTCCCTACATTTTGCGTACCTCTTGTTTGGAAATTCATCAAGATACAACGCGGAGATTGCTTTATTCTTCTGTTGATTATGCGGATCAGCGTCAGGTCAGGTCCGCAGGGATTTCTTCTTTCAAACACAAACCACTCAAATATGCAATACTTTTCATTTTCGAAGAGCTGGTTTTGTTCTAACTGTTATGTAAGATCAATGTTTCTGACTGTTAAACAAGACGCACAGAGATTTCTGATAAAGCATGTTTTATTAACTTTATTTGATAACATAATTTATAACTAACTGTACAATTAAACGTAATATAATTATGGTAGGTTTGCATTAAATAAAAGATCGTTGTTTGCATTCATGTGTGTTTTTATCTATGTTCATTTGTTTTGTGAAAGATCTGCAGCATAAATCATTATCTGTCTACTAGCAGTCATGTATATTGTTATTATTTTGCGTTAATAATCAGATTAAACAGATTTAAAAATTAGTCATGTATTTTTTACTGTGTAAAATAATAAAATATGTTTTGAAAATAACATTGAAACAGACTGATGTGTACAATTGAGAAATGGATACTTCTGAAGATAAATCGCAGCCCACGTCTCACAAGGTAAATATTTAAGAAATAAAAATAATGCAAACATTTTCGAGAAATAATTAATTTGTACATTCACATAGCCTATTTGGTAAGATGAAAATACATTATGTAGCTGTGTATACACACCATGAGTTCAACTTCCATCTTGTGGACAGTAGTGAACATTAGTGTATTTAATCCATTCACCAGACCCAAACATACACAAGTTTCAAATCCACTGGCTCAGTTAACATTTATAGTATAGTAATAATAGCAGTGTATATCTTATTTGCATTTGAAGTGATATTATAAATCCTGTAAACATATAGAAGGTAATATTTTGACTTCTCCGGTTCTCTGCACTGACGTTTAGCACAACCGGAAATATGTATGCACACACTCGCAAGACCGGAAATCCAAGATGGCGGAGATATGCAACTAGCCCATTATGTAAAAATCAATAGAGCTCCCTGGAAAGGAATTTATGGCCAATTCCAGGTTTAAATTCATATTTACAGATGCTTTTACCTAAACTGTCTTGAACTGCATATTTAGTTTATGAATTCCTCAGAAAAGAACACGCGATTGTATTCTACTGCTTGAGTTGCCAGTTTTAGATAATTGTTATATCAAGTTAGGATTTGCCTCTATAATACAAATGTTTAATTAATAATAATAATAATAATAATAATAATAATAATAATACTTAAAAAATACATTCAACAGATATTACCTAGGATAAAGATAAGAAGTTTATTATGGCCCCCTATCAGGATATAAATTTTTTCCCCCTATATGTTTTAATATTAAAAAGAGACAGAGAGTGAGAGAGAGAGAGAGAGAGAGAGAGAGAGAGAGAGAGAGAGAGAGAGAGATTTCAGGGAAGGGAAAATGCAGCCTCAAATAATAGTCCAAAGATTTCCTGAAATGGATATATAGTGAATATAGTGAATTCACAGAGTAAACTGTAAAATATATAAAGGAATTAAAAATACCTAAAATCAAGCACAATATTCCATGCAAATATAGTTCAGAAACTGTACCCTCTTGTCTGTGCAACTGTCTTTTGACTTTGACCTCTTCTTGGTCTTGACGTTCATGGTCTCTCAGGGCTGCCTTGTAGCCTGCCACCCAAGCCTCATAGGCCAACTGTTGGTGAAAAAGAAAATGTCAAGTAGCTGTATTTGCATCCACACTGGCTCACAATTTATATGTTTCTGTGAGAACTTCTGTATATATTTAGTACATGCAGTTGCAATTAAATGTTTCCAAGTCATTAATAATAATTAAAAACATCTGAGACATTTTACATTCAAGATCCACCTATTATTACTATAAATAAATAAATAAATTTAGCTGATTTAATAGGTTCAAAGAACCTGCTATGTAAGAAGGCTTTCCCATCTTCTGATGTGGCAGCCACTCACTGGAAAAGCTATTTGTTGTCATTATAGTTGTTCGAATTGTGCAAACAAAAACAGACTTGACATGACTTGGGATGTTGCCTTTTTATCTTTGTTGTCTTGTACGACAGAAAACTGTAAGAAATATTTTCTACTGTCACGAATCTGGTATATGAACTTCCATCCATTCACCACCAGAGGTCACCCGCTCACTACATGGACTCCGGCACTACAGCCACTGTTGCACTTCACCCCAGACTACAGTTCCCATCACCCATTGCACTAATTTTACACACAGCTGAAGGCACTGATCTCACACACACTGCTGAATATGCTGATTACATTCACTATATAAACACTCACTCAGACACCTTCAGGCTGCCGAGTATTGTATGCGCTTATCACTAGTTAGCTAATAGCTACCCTACAGAGCCTGCTTTTTTGAGGTTTAAGTTTACTCTTAGTCCTGCCTTGCCTGTTTCCCTGTGTTCTCTTCTTTGTATGATTGCCTCGGATTACCTCGGATTACCTCGGATTACCTCTCTTGTTTAGCCCTGTTTGGATACTGTTTGCCCCTGCCTGGACCTTGCTTGTACCTCGATTATCCCTCTTGTCTCACCCTGCTGGATTACGTTTGCCGTGGACTGACCCTTGCTTGTTTCTCGGACTGCTCTAGCCTTTCCTTCTACACGCCTGTTTGCCATCACCTGATCTATGCCCGTTTCTGACCATGTCATGTCAATAAAAGCCTTGCATATGGATCCGCACGTCTCCTGGAGGGCTATATACAAGAGTTGTGGCCGAGGCTGTGCCCGAGGCCGTTCCAGAGGCGGTGCCCGAAGCCGAGGCGTCTCACGTCTCTACAGGCAGTCCAAAGTCAAGTTAGGTGCCCATTGACTTTCCAGAGTCGAGTCAGTTCCCAGTGGACCCTCCAGAGTCGAGTCAGTTCCCAGTGGACCCTCCAGAGTCGAGTCAGTTCCCAGTGGACCCTCCAGAGTCGAGTCAGGCTCCAGTGGACCCTCCAGAGTCGAGTCAGGTTCCGGTTGACCCTCCACAGTCCAGTCAGGTTCCGGTTGACTTTCCAGAGTCGAGTCAGGTGCTCGTGGACCCTTCAGAGTCAGGGCTAGTCACCGATGACCCTCCAGAGCCAGGGCTAGTCACCGATGACCCTCCAGAGCCAGGGCTAGTCACCGATGACCCTCCAGAGCCAGGGCAAGTCACAGATGACCCTCCAGAGCCAGGGCTAGTCATAGGTGACCCTCCAGAGCCAGGGCTAGTCACCGTCAACTTTCCAGAGTCAAGTCAGGTCACCGTTGATCAGGTCCCCGTTGATTTCACAGAACCTAGTCAGGTCACCGTTGATCAGGTCCCCGTTGATTTCACATAACCTAGTCAGGTCACCGTTGATCAGGTCCCCGTTGATTTCACAGAACCTAGTCAGGTCACCGTTGATCAGGTCCCCGTTGATTTCACACAACCTAGTCAGGTCACCGTTGATCAGGTCCCCGTCAACTTTCCAGAGTTAAGTCAGGTCACCGTTGATCAGGTCCCTGTTGGTCTCCCGGAGTCTAGTCAGGTCACCGTTGACCATCCAGAGATGGGTCAAGTCACCGCTGACCGTCCAGAGACAAGTCAAGTCACCAACGATTTTCATGAGCAAAGTCAAGTCACCACGATCTTCATGAGCAAGGTCAGGTCACCAATGGTCTTCATGAGCAAAGTCAAGTCACCATTAACCTCGGTGAACTAAGTCAAGTCACAGTTGATCCTCAGGAACCAAGTCAAGTCACCAACGATTTTCATGGGGGGGGGGGGGGGGGGGTGGAGGGGTTGGCTATGTCACGAATCTGGTATATGAACTTCCATCCATTCACCACCAGAGGTCACCCGCTCACTACATGGACTCCGGCACTACAGCCACTGTTGCACTTCAACCCGGACTACAGTTCCCATCACCCATTGCACTAATTGCACACACAGCTGAAGGCACTGATCTCACACACACTGCTGAATATGCTGATTACATTCACTATGTAAACACTCACTCAGACACCTTCAGGCTGCCGAGTATTGTATGCGCTTATCACTAGTTAGCTGATAGCTACTGTAAGGGAAACAGGTCAATTTAGCTCAAAGGGAATCATTTAAGATTTAAAAGGGAACTTGAACAGAATCACTGTTTCACGGCTGGTCAGTGAACGCCCTGCGATTCAGTGAACAAGCCGTTTAACATCAAATCTGCACTGAATACTAATATCCAAACTATCAAACTGAAACACTATCAATTAGCATGGTAACAAGACTGGCAGTTTAAGACATTAATTTGTAAGCACAAAACACAAGATACTTCTCTTTTCAATATGAATACGGCTTTATTAGATACATTTAAGACATAAACTAATCTAACACATAAACGCACGCACTCACACATTCACACAAGTTGCAGGAAGATCGAAAGTTAGGAAAAGATGAGTTTAAGAGAATGAAAATATGGAATCCCAAGTTTACAGCAATACGTTAAATTGCATAGACATGAACAACCATCAATCACGTAATTAGCGCTCGCATTGAGTTCCTCAATGAGGTTAAAATTATATTAGATACACCAGCAAAGGTCACAGTCTGGAGGTAACGTTACTTGCGTCTCCTGTGAAGAAGGAGCCTCGGTGAAAGGGCTATCCCGAGGTCGTTGATTGGCTGGAAGTTCAGTCGCTGAAGTGACGTCTTGGGAAGCCCGTGGATGTTGGGCGTTGGCTGAAGGTGCAGAGTCGTGTGCGCTGGTTGAAGTTGAACGGGCACCCGAGGTCAGGCGTCGGAGACTGGACGTTACAAAAATTAACTCAGAACACGAAACTCTCAAACGGAAAAGAAAAGAAATAAAGTTTGACGAGACTAGGTTGTGTTCCTTCTCATCGTGGCTAAGTAGCAGCAGGCGTGCAGGCTGAAGCACGCAGAACCGCGCTCAAAGAACAATGATGACTAAACAGCATGGCTAGAAGCTAAAAGCTAAAGCTAGGTAGCAAAGATACAAGCTAAAAGCTAAGAGCAGGCATGACTAATAGCAGAGACTAAAAGCCGACTAAAAGCTGGAGACTAAAAAGCATGACTGATAGCACAAGCAAGGCTAGAACTAAAAGCAAGATTTCATGGTGTCCAAAAGTATTTAAAGTGGCCTGTTGGCCACACCTCAAATGTTGTCTTGACCAATAAGATATTGTCTTGGCTCGGGGGGTATCATAAATCATATGTTTATCTTACCAAGCATGTGGTCCGAATTTTCCTGCTCTGGCAGGGTCTAATTTTGGACATGATTCCTATAACACGAATACGATACATGGGACAAATAAATTATTGTCAGGGCTAATTCAAGCAAGAAGATTCGATCACACGCATACCAAACACAATTATAAATCGTTAAGCTATGCCATAGTTATTAAAAAAAAACATACACAATAAGTGATTATAACATGGTAGTCAAATGTGTGGGTTACACATAAATGAATATGGAGTGATGCGATGGACTGATTCATTCATGAGTCTTTTTGAGTTCATTCTGGTCCATATATATGTACAAAAGCAGTTTCTTTGCCATTCTCGTGACAAAGACTTTTCTGTGAAGACAGAGGTTTAAAGTGATAACTTCTCATAATTCGTTATATTTTTATTCAGTTATGTTTCTGCTGGCATTGAAGTTGTCATGGCACGCTTAAGCCATTATGTCAGTTTTATTTGGGCAGTGTGAACTAGCCTTTATTTAACTCAGATTTGTAAGATAAGACAACTCTAGTGTGTGTGGTCTTAATGTAGTTTCTCGTTGATTGAAAATCCCATAACATTATAATTTATCATCACAAACAAGTAATTTTTATAATCATCTTTGCCTTTTAAAGATTCTAAACATGTGCCTATATTGTTTTCTTCGTCATCAGAGGGGAATGTGAGAGACCAGAGAATCCAAAGAGCCATGGATGTGTGCAAAAATGTGGTCAGTGCTTTTTCCTTCTCAAGTTGATCACAGATTCACCCACCAGGTGGGGGTCCCGCCGTGCCATGATAGCAAGAGTGCTAAAACAGGAGAAGGCCATTGCAAAAGATTTATCAGCTGATTATTAAATTAAGGCATTTGGCTCCCTCATGGCAGGACACTGACGTTCTGGAGTCTGTGTGCAAGGCTCTAAACCCAATTGCTGATTTCACTGATGCCCTTTCTGGTGAAGAATATGTGAGTGTGTCGTACCTGAAACCTGTACTGCATCTTTTCAATGAGGAGGTCTTGAAACCTTTAGCTGATGACTCAGAGCTCACCAAGGCCAACAAGGCTTCTGGGAGTGCAAAGGTGATGGTGCTGCTGCAACACCAGCCAAATAGCAGAAGATGACACTGGGCAGCTTTTTCAAGAAGTCCTACACTAAGTCTGCTGCAACATCTGATCTCACAGAACAGCAGGCTAGTCAAACGTTGAGGCAAAACATTACCTGTGTATTCTTGCCACCAGCTCACCCTCAGAGCGTGCTTTTAGCGCAGGTAGTAATATAGTGTCCTAGCTAGCTAGAAGTTGTATATTTTTGTTTACATTTTGCACATTTAATCTACCTATTAAAGCCAGACACAGTGGACAGACTAGTCTTCCAGGCAAATAAAAAATACAACTGAAAGTTTTACAAATTCTGTGTACTTCCTAGTTGTATATTTTTATGTTTAAATTTTGCACATTTAATGTACCTCTTGTCCCGATCGTCAGCTAAATGAGTTCTGAGTTGAGTGCCCTCTACTGAAGTTCATGGCCACTCCACTCAGAACTCATACAGAACTCCAATTCCCATCCTGCCTCATACCTGGGAATGATTGCACACCTGCAGCTAATACACACACAGGAGCTTGACAGAAGGGTCTTTTAGAGGTGCAGTCGTTGGTGTACAGTGAGAAGAGCATTTGGGAGAGAACACATCCCTGAGGGGGACCAGATTTGGTGGAGCAGCTGTTTGACATGAATTTCCACAGTCTCACTAAATATCTGTCAGAAAGCTGGTGATCCCCTGACAAATAGAGCTAGGAACGGAGAGCTGGGACAGTTGGGTCTGGAGGGCTGTTGGGATGATGGTGTTAAAAGCCTAACTAAAGTCCACAAACAGATGATGGTGGCATTTGAAGCAGGACGGCACTTCACACAACTCCAGAGATCTGTTGAAGATCTGTGAAAAGATGGGGGCCAGCTGGTTAGCACATGTTTTCGTACAGGCTGGTGTAACACCATCTGTGGGAAGTTGTGGCCTAATGGTTAGAGTCAGACTTGCAATCGAAAGGTTGTGAGTTCGAGTCTTGGGTCGGCAGGAATTGTAGGTTGGGGGAGTGCATGTACAGCTCTCTCTCTCCACCTTCAATACCACGACTTAGGTGCCCTTGAGCAAGTCACTGAGCCCCCAACTGCTCCCCGGGAGCTGCAGCATTAATGGCTGCCCACTGCTCCGGGTGAGTGTTCACAGTGTTTGTGTGTGTTTACTGCTCTGTGTGTGTGCACTTTGGATGGGTTAAAAGCAGAGCACAAATTCTGAGTTTGGGTCACCATACTTGGCTGTATGTCATGTCACTTCACTTTATCTGGGCCTGGTGCTTTTCTTCTTTTGATCTTCCTGAAGACCTGGTACACATCACTTCCTGTTTGTTGTTGGTGTCTGTACTGCATTTGAGCTCCGTCACTATATTCTTTTCATCGACTATTTTTAACTTAAAAATCAATTTTATACACCATCGTTTCAGTTTATATAACGTGTGAATATATCCTCTATTGTATTCTACAACAAAAACAATCAGAGCGCCTCACTATCACTAGTTTTATATTGATCTCCCGGGTCCGCTATTAGCTTATAGCCCGTTAGCATCAGCAAGCGTGGTAAACTGCGCTTATATTGCTAATACTCTATTCACACACATTACCACTGCTGTACTCACTATTACTTGCTTTAATGGCGGATGAATGTCTCCACTCTGTGCAGCTCGAGCTCGAGGCCGTGGGGAAGCAGATTCGCGACCTGGAGGAGAGGCAGGCCCAGCTGAGAGAGCGGAGTCATCCCGGGCTGACGCACACAAGTCCAGGGTAAGTATACAGCATGCTGTTAACAGTCCAACCACGTCTACTCCGTGTGTTTTTCTGCACAGGCCCGGTGCACCCAGGACGCGATCTTCCCAGATGTCCTTCACTGCGACGCCGGGACACCACGGACCCTGGGTGCATCCACAGCGGAGGACGCGAGCCGGGCCATGGGCGACGACTTCTCCCCCTCCTGCCTTAGAGATCTCCATACGGAACCGCTTCGCTCCCCTCCGCGAGACAGGACGTGACGCTGTGATCATCGGAGATTCCATCGTCCGACACGTCCGTGCTACGTTAGCCGAAGGTAAAGTGCACACTCATTGTTTGCCTGGTGCTTGTGTTCTCGATGTTTCTGCACAGATACCCGCAATCCTGAAGGCAGACGAGAGCCCCAGAGCAGTCGTGCTTCACGCCGGGGTTGACGACACCACGCTGCGGCAGACGGAGACGCTGAAGAGGGACTTCATCAGCCTGATCGAGAGGGTTCGCAGCACGACGCCCCCGGCGACGATCATCCTGTCAGGACCACTGCCCACGTATCGACGAGGACACGAAAGGTTCAGTAGACTTTTTGCTTTAAATGAATGGTTGTTGTCATGGTGTAAAGAACAGAAACTGCTATTTGTTAATAACTGGAATCTTTTCTGGGAGCGTCCCAGGCTGTTTCGCGCTGATGGATGACACCCCAGCAAAATCTGAGCATGTTTGCTGACAACATCTCCAGGACACTTCGCTCCATGTGACTAGTAAGTCAATTCTCAAATAACCATTATGAGTTTTTTTCCACCTCCTTAAATGATAAAAGTACTTGCACTGTAAAAACTATTAAGACTGTGTCTGTTCCCTGAATAGTGTGGTCAAAATATAAATATAATGTAGGATCTAGAAATAATCTTATTGCAATAAACCAGAAAAATGTAAAGTAAATGAACAAAAACTATTTTTAAAGTTTGGGCTCATAAATATTAGCTCACTCACACCCTAAGCAGTTATTGTAAATGAAATGATCACAGATAATAGTTTTGATGTACTCTGCATGACTGAAAACCTGGCTAAAACCAAATGATTATTTTGGTCTAAATGTGTCTACTCCACCAAACTACTTCTATAAGCATGAGCCCCGTCAGACTGGTGGCGGAGGTGTTGCAACAATATACAGTGATATTCTCAATGTTATCCAGAAAACAGGATATAGGTTTAACTCTTTTGAAATACTTCTGCTAAATTATACACTGTCAGACATGCAAAATAAATCTAATGTATCTCTTGCTCTGGTTACTGTGTATAGACCACCAGGGCCATATACAGAATTCCTAAAATAATTTGCAGATTTCCTCTCAGACCTTCTAGTTACAGTTGATAAAGTGCTAATCATGGGAGATTTTAATATTCACGTTGATAATACAAATGATACATTAGGACTTGCGTTTACTGACCTAATAAATAAATAAACTCTTTTGGAGTCAAACAAAATGTCACTGCGGCCCACTCATCATTTTAATCATACACTAGATTTAATTATATCTCATGGAATCGATCTTACTGCTATAGATATTGTATCTCAAAGTGATGATATTACAGACCATTTCCTTGTATCGTGCATGCTGCGTATAACTGATATTAACTATATGTCTCAGCGTTACCGTCTGGGCAGAACTATTGTTCCAGCCACCAAAGAAAGATTCGCAAATAACCTGCCTGATCTATCTCAACTGCTGTTTTTACCCCAAAATACACATTAATTAGATGAAATGACTGACAACATGGGCACTATTTTCTCTAATACTATAGAAACTGTTGCCCCCATCGAATTGAAAAAGGTTAGAGAAAAATGTACTGTGCCATGGTATAACAGTAATACTCACTCTCTCAAGAAAGAAACTCGTAGTCTTGAACGCAAATGGAGAAAAACTAACTTGGAAGTTTTTAGAATTGCATGGAAAAACAGTATGTCTAGCTATAGACAGGCTCTAAAAACTGCTAGGGCAGAGCATATACACAAACTCATAGAAAATAACCAAAACAATCCAAGGTTTTTATTTAGCACAGTGGCTAAATTAACAAATTACCAGACGCCACCTGATTCAAATATTCCACCAACATTAAATAGTAATGACTTTATGAATTTCTTCACTGATAAAATAGATAACATTAGAAATACAATAGCGAATGTAGATTCTACAGCGTCTAACACTTCAGTTTCATCCATCACACCCAAAGATAAACTGCAGTGCTTTACAAATATAGGACAGGAAGAGCTAAATAAGCTTATCACTGTATCTAAACCAACAACATGTTTATTAGATCCTGTACCGACTAAATTACTGAAAGAGTTGTTACCTGTAGCCGAAGAACCGCTTCTCAATATCATTAACTCGTCGTTATCTTTAGGTCACGTCCCAAAACCATTCAAGCTGGCGGTTATCAAGCCTCTTATTAAGAAAACAAAACTAGATCCTAGTGTACTGGCAAATTATAGGCCTATTTCAAAACTTCCATTTATGTCAAAAAGTTTAGAAAAAGTTGTGTCTGTGTCACACCCAGGGGCGGCTATGCTTTGACTAAGCCACATCCCTTCTCAACTTCCACCTCGAGGAGGTCCCCAAAGCCAACCCAATGGCCAAACAACACGAGAACAAGTAAGTGATAAAACAATCTTTATTTAAATATTTAAAAATAGCTTGGGGAATAGGGAAAGGGCAATTAAAACTAAACTCTGACTCGGCCCTCCAGATGGGCTATGGCCGGGAAGAGGTCAGGGAGCAAGGGGGCCACGGGGATCCGGGGCGTGGGACTCGTGGCCCGGCCAGAGTCTTAGGTATCCGTAGCGCCCTCCTTCTTCCTCCTCTTCGCTGAATACAACTCACGGTAAGTACTGGTTCACACAGTTCGTTCTCGGGGTGCTCACTCTCTTTCTCTTCCTCCACAGGCAACGGCTGGGACGCAAAGGCACAGTTAATTCGGCTTGGTTTTGCTCTCACCTCTTCGCTGATTGCAGCTCACAGTAAGTACTGGTTCACACAGTTCGTTCCTTGGGTGCTCACTCGCTTTCTCTTTCTCCACAGGCAGCGGCATAAGTACAGGTTTCCTCGGTCTCTCCTCGTGTTACCCACTCTCTCTCCTTTTCTCTCCACAGGTATCAACTTGGGCACAATAGCACAGTTAGTTTGCTTTGAATGGCTCTCACCTCTGGGCTGGACACAGCGTACTGTAAGTACAGGTTTCGCTCTATTTCTCCTCGCGTTATCCACTCTCTCTCCTCCTCTCTACAGGTATCAACTTGGACACAAAACACAGTTACTCTGCTTTGGATGGCTTTCACCTCTGGGCTGGACACAACGTACTGTAAGTACAGGGTTCGCTCTATTCCTCCTCGTGTTATTCACTCTCTCTCCTTTTCTCTCCACAGGTATCAACTTGGGCACAATAGCGCAGTTAGTTTGCTTTGAATGACTCTCACCTCTGGGCTGAACACAGCGTACTGTAAGTACAGGTTTCCTCTGTTTCTCCTTGTGTTACTCACTCTCTCTTTCCTTTTCTCTCCACAGGTATCAGATTGGACACAAAGCACAGTTAGTTTGCTTTGAATAGCTCCCACCTCTGGGCTGAACACAGCGTACCGTGCGATCTCCGGAGATCTGAAGCACGCTCACAACATATACTGTACTGAACTAGGCTAGAACCAGCAGTCTCCTTGTCCTCCCGCGACGGAGTGCGTGAAGGCGGGGGTTTATCTAACAGGACACACGGCAATACACAGCAACCCACAGCAATATATAGCACCACGTCAAAATTATAGGTTTTCACAGCACGAAGACTCACCCACCACACTCAGTGTACGAAAAGGACACCCGTCTTCCTTCACTTCGCTTGGTTCGGATCTGGCGATGGAATATGCGGCCTAGCTAGTGATGTCGTCGTTGTGACTACTTCAATAAGTATTCCTTCGGCTCTCCCACCACGCTATATTAGGGGTTGGGCCGCCCTCCTCCTCCTGGGGAGATCTACACAACGCCAGGTCAATATACAGGGCACTTTCGGCTTGCTCTTAGTACTCACATCAATGCCGCTTCCAATCCCCTTTTTCACGTCGTCTCAATTCGCCGTATAATCCGTTCACTTCTCAACCTTTAAGGTTCGCGATGTCTTCACAATCATACAATTCCAGCATGAGGGAGATAGAGAGTTAGACAGCCACCAGCAGCGCACCAAGACGGGCACGACACAGTGCTTCACACACACCAGAAAGAGCTCCCAGACTGTGAAATAACTTGGCCTTAAGTACTGCCTTGTCCAGCGTATCCTCCAATCACCAACCGCTGTCCCTAACTAGGCACAGGTGCATCGAATTCCCTGATTTTCCCTCTTACGGCGCTACCGGAAGTTCCGGTGTTCTGTTTTTCCGGTCCGGGCGGAAACACTTCCGGGCGGAACCAAACTTCCCGAATTTTGGTTCCGCCCCTAAAGATCGTCACCTTGTGACATCTGCTCAATTGAGCACCTTCCTGCATAAAAATGATCTGTATGAAGAATTTCATTGAGGTTTCAGGCCCCACCATAGCACAGAAACGACACTTGTTAAAATTACAAATGACCTGCTCCTTGCGTCAGATCAAGGCTGCATCTCATTTCTAGTCTTAATTGATCTTAGTGCTGCGTTTGACACCATAGATCATGACATACTCATAGATAGATTACAAATTAGATTACTATACAGGTATCCAAGGGCAGGCTCTAAGATGGTTTAGATCCTACCTGTCTGATCACTACCATTTTGTTTACTTAAATGGGGTGTCATCTCATTTATCATCAGTAAAATATGGAGTGCCACAAGGATCTGTCCTAGGTCGCCTTCTATTTTCAATATATGTTGCCCCTTGGTAATATTATTAGAAAATACGGAATTAGCTTCCACTGTTATGCTGATGATACTCAGCTATATATCTCAACGAGACCAGATGAAACTTCTCAATTATCTATGCTAACAGAGTGTGTTAAAAATGTAAAAGATTGGATGAAAAATAATTTTCTCCAATTAAATTCGGATAAGACAGAGATATTAATTATTGGACCAAAAAACACTACAAAGAATCTTGTAGATTACAATTTGCAACTAGACGGATGTACTGTTACTTCCTCTACAGTAAGAAATCTGGGTGTCATATTAGACAGAAAATTGTCTTTTGAAAATCATATTTCCAATGTTACAAAAACTGCATTCTTCCATCTTAGAAACATTGCAAAGCTACGAAACATGTTATCTGTTTCTGATGCAGAAAACCTAGTTCATGCATTCATGACCTCTAGACTGGACTATTGTAGTGCACTTCTAGGTGGTTGTCCTGCATCTTCAATAAACAAGCTACAGGTAGTCCAAAATGCAGCAGCTAGAGTCCTTACCAGGTCAAGAAAATATGATCATATTACCACAATTTTACAGTCTCTGCACTGGCTACCTATTAAGTTCCGTATCAGTTACAAATTATCATTCCTTACCTATAAGGCCCTAAATAGTTTAGCTCCTGCGTACCTTAGAACTAGCCTTCTACAACGCTACAACCCATCATGCTCCCAAAGGTCACAAAACGCTGGACTTTTGGTAGTTCCTAGGATAGCAAAGTCCACTAAAGGAGGTAGAGCTTTTTCACATTTGGCTCCCAAACTCTGGATTAGCCTTCCTGATAATGTTCGTGGTTCAGACACACTCTCTCTGTTTAAATCTAGATTAAAAACGCATCTCTTTCGCCAAGCATTCGAATAATGTATCTCTTAAATTGTGAGTGTAGTTGCATCTGATCAAATGTGCATTTTTATTCATTAGTTTGGGTTAAACTAATTTTAGTTTGTTGGATCAGCAACTATGCTAATGATGTCTCTATTTTGTTTCTATGTTTTAAAATATGATTTAAATCCCGTGGTAACTAGGATTTACACAATCTCCAGTCTGGATACAGAACACCTGAGAAGAGATGATGCTGACACTCAGAGGACCTCAGATGATGCTAACCCTGAATCAACAAACAGAACTAACAAATATTGCTACAAGTGTGACTGCATCATATAACAATTATTAATTAATAATATTAATAATGTTCATCGTCTAGCTGACTACGTCTTGTATTATTTTTTTCTAAAAATCCTGTCAAACGTGCACAAACTGACAGTCACCACCATAAGCTACTACTAAAGATTGTAGAAAAATAATTTTCTGTAAAGTTGCTTTGTAACAATTTGTATTGTAAAAAGTGCTATACAAATAAACTTGAATTGAATCTTCACAAATTTGAAGAGGGGTGGAGAAGGGGATTGCAGGAAGTGTTAACAGTTGTGTAGGGAGGTCAAAATGGGTGTTGGGGCTTTCAGATCTACAATAAAACTCATTCAGGTCATTAGCAAGTCTTTGATTAGCCTCAGTGCAGGGGGGTGGTGTCTTGTAGTTAGTGATGGCTCTCAGTCCTCTACACACTGAAGTTGGTCGTTGGAAGTAAAGTGGTCTTCCAATTTTTTAGCGTAGGTCTTTTTAGCCGCTCTAATCTCTTTGTTCAGTGTGTTCCTGGCCTGATTGTACAAGACTCTGTCCCCATTTCTGTAGGCATCCTCTTTGGCCTGACGAAGATGTCTGAGATTTGCTGTAAACCCTGGCTTATCATTGTTGAATGTTAAATAAGTCCTGATAGGAATGCATATATCCTCACAAAAACTAATATAGGATGTCACAGTCTCTGTGAGTTCGTCCAGATTGGTGGTAGCAGCTTCAAAAACACTCCAATCAGTGAGGTCAAAACAAGTTTGTAAATTATGCTCTGTTTCACTATCCCCTCTCTTCACAGTCCTTACTACAAATTGATTTAAATTTCTGCTTGTAGGTTGGGACAACCAGACAATCGAGCCTATTTGACTGTGATATTTGTGACGAAGCAACCAAGGGTAACCAGGCCATGACTACGCAAACTGAAAATGAAAATGAAGAAGCAGGCATCAAAGCTGATCAAATACTGGCAAAGTTAGGCTCAATGGAAACAGGGTTTACCTCTAGGCTGGATAAACTGGCAGCAACTCTACAATATGTGAAAAAGGAGATTAGTGACTGCAGTGAACGCATGTCCCAAGTCAATACGCTACAAGCTAAGAACAAAACCATGGAAGATAAACTTATGGATTTAGAAGCCAGATCTCGTTTAAACCTAAGTCCTAAGTTCTCACCTAAGTTATAAATGTGTGAGAAACAAACCACAGAGAGTGTGTTTTATGTTAAGTGTGGAAAAGGACAACTTTGTAACCTTGACACAGCAGAGGAATATAAGGTGGAGGACCGCCCTCCCCTATTGTCGCACTCTGCAGGAACTAAGTGTTGCTGTATGACTGTATGACCTTCTTTGCAAAGAATTAAAGCTTTCTTTTTAATTATAACCTGAGAGCGAGTCTGTTTCTTATGCTGATGAGAGTTGATTTATTTTTGCCACAAAAATTTGGTGTCAGAAGTGGGATTCCTTGCTTGTGTCTTCTGTGAGCGGACGGTGACTGGCCAATCCTGAACAATAGAAGTTCAGCCCTAACCCCAATTAGATTTGAGCGAGAAAGGGACCGATCGGCGAGGCCCGGAGGGGACACCACTGGAATCAGAAAAGAACCTGGGGGGCAACAGAACTCTCGGGTAAGAGACAGATCATAATCTTCTAAAATTTGGGTTTTTATAAATAAGAATTGGAAGTAAATTAGAAAAGGGACAAACCATAGCGGTGGGTCCTTCTCTGTGGGAAGCACAATCAAGAGGATTCCGCGGGAATCAGATTGTGAGAATACTGCGGCACAGTTAATACATTTCTAGGGGGGAATTGAAACTGCTGCAACTGGCGTGATCGGAAAATGAGTTAGAAATTGAGATTGAAACGATCCAGAAATTTCGAAGCGATAAGTTTCTAATAGGGGAAGTGAGACTGTGCGGGTATTGCCTCTCCGACTTGGGCAGGGCAAGTCGGATCTGTTAGAGACGTCTGACAGACTATAGGCATGCAGAAGGAATAGACATTTCCCGTGGTCAAGCTGAAAGGTGTGAAATTGGACCCTGACCTTGACTGCTCTCCACCGAGAAGAACAACTGCACCGCCAGATCCAGAATGGAGTCAAGAAACAGTGGAAGACCCAGAAATCATTCCTGAAAACCCCAATAAAGAAATTGAAGAGGAAATAGTGTGCAGAGCACCCCCGACAGAAAAAAGACAAACAAGACAAACAGCAAAAGAAGAAAATCTGAGTATAAAAGCTCCAATGATTGAAGTTTCAGGTCCTGACGGGCCTATTATGGTCTTTAGACTGTGGACTATAACGGACATGAAAGAAGCGATGGCTCACTTACCGAGCCCTAACGAAGCAGGTCATACATTTTCTACCGAATTAGTCACCTTCTGCCAAAAAATCAGCCCTACCATGCACGAACTGAGAAGGCTGCTAGCAGAGAAACTGGGGGCTATGAGCTGGCATAAAGTGAGTGGAGAGCTGCAGAAAGAAGACTGTCGGATAGAACACTGTGAATGAAAAAGTGGACGGCTATCTGCTGTTTTAGCAAACGCTTTGCATGCAGAGGAGATGCAGACGGCGAAGAAGGAAAGAGTTAAAACCAAGACCGACAGAAAGTGACAGCTGGCATTAGTGCAAGCCGTGTGGAAGCCGGGGGGCTATTCTGCACAGCGAAGCCAGCAATCGAAAAGGGGAAGATGGAAAGGACGAGGAGGAGGATATCCGAATGAAACTGAAAGGAAATCTGAAAGATGGGGTTGTTGGATCTGCGAGACTGATGAACATACGACATTCAAGTGTACCAGATGCAGACTGTGTAAAAAGGACGGTTATTGGGTAAGGGAATGTCCGGACAACCGGCGAAATCAAGAAGCTGACTGTAGCGAGGGAGACAGGGAGCAGAGAGGAAGGGAAGTGAAAATTTTCTAACCACACACACGCACACATACACTGATGCATTTTCTGCTCTCTGCAATGAAGAAAAAAGCTTGCTTTCCTTTGTGTATGTCTGATTCTGTTGATGAATATCCTGATAAATGTGCGATTATATTTAACAGTGAAGCCTTTATGAAAAAGTCTAAATATCTTATGTTATTGGAGGGGATATTGATTTTTAGCTGATTCTGGAGCATGTAGATCAGCTATACGACCATGTGACTTGCGATGCCAACCACAATTAAGAGGCGAAATTAATGAATCGATTTCTGCTTCAGGGCACGTAATTTGTGAAAGATTCACAGTGCCTCTGAATTGTGAAACAGAGGGGGGCGAGGTGCTAAGGCATGCTCTTATCTACACTCCAGTATGTCCAGTGCCTTTAATGGGGAGAGATTTATTGTGCAAACTAAATTTGACACTGATAGCAGACTCTGGGAGTGTCCGAGTGGCAGAGAAAGAGCAGATTTGCTGTCTGCAAGCAAGACCAAAATGGGCATATGAATGGGACTTCATAAATTCTGGTTGGGCTAAAATGATAATTAAAAAAGAGAGAAGAAAACCATTTGACAGAGAGATCATGTTGCCTGACAGATTGCATTGCACATCACATGTTGTAGTACAACAAGATGACCAGTATGAAAAAGACTGGTTTGAGGGAGAAAAAGCAGAAACTTAACATTATTAAGAGATACCCCATATGGCATTTCCAACATAAATCCAAACAAGATTAAGACTTGGTGAAATATTTAGATGAACAGATAGATGAGTACTTTCAAATTAACACTACACAAACTACTGCATATGTAAGTGGGATGCTTTTAAGGCTTTCCTGAGAGAGCATATCATCCGTTATAGAGGTTCTACATACAAAAAAGACACAGGAAACTAGATTACAGTTGGGAAATAGAATAAAAGCCCTTCAAACAAAAGTAAATAATTCTGAAAATATTAGTAATTCACAATTGAAGGAATAATTATTATTATTGAGAATATGATAAGCAATCTGCTTTTAGAGCTACCTCAAGTCTTCTACGCTTGATACAGAAATTTTACGAACAAGGTGATAGGGCTGGCAAATTGTTGGCATGGCAAATAAAACAGCTTGAAACAAAATCGCCAATCACTTCAATAATATCAAATGGGCAGACACTGTTGGATCCAATAGAAATTAATAATGCGTTTAAGGGCTATTATGAAGAATTGTATAAGGGCACAAGCATCAATTAAACTTGACGATATAAGCATCTTTCTAAATAAAATAGATATTCCCATTATTTCGGAGGATAAGAGTTAATTTAAATTTTAAAAATTACAATAGAAGAAATTGGTCAAGCCATTGATAGCATGAAATCTGGAAAAAGAGAAAGGCCTGATGGCATAGATCAGTATAAGCAATTTAAGAATAAACTTTTGGTACCTATATTGGACATGTTTGAAGAAATCTTTCAATCAAATTTTCTTCCTCCTTCACTAAATACAACCTTGATTACTCTCCTGCCTAAGCCAGGAAAACCTTTAGATAAATGTGAAAATCTAAGACCCATTAATCTTTTGAATTCAGATTTGAAAATAATTTCTAAATTATAAGCAAAACGATTACAAAAACCTATCCCTTATGTAATAAATCTACATCAAAATGGATTTGTCACAGGAAGGCAGGGTTTCCAAAAAGTATGTAGATTATTAAATATTATTGATTATATTCGAGGCTGCGCCAAATACAGCTCTTTTATCACTGGATGCCGAAAAGGCCTTTGATAGGGTTGAATGGCCATATCTATTCCGGGTATTAGAAAAAAAATTGGATTTGGTAGCAATTTTATTAAATGGGTCAAAATATTATATGACAACCCCACTGCTGAAATAATCACTAATAGTAATATTTCTCAGTTTTATAATTTGAGATAGTCAAAAGTTTCTCAGTTTTATAATCTGATTATGTCTTACGTTTCTGAAAGTTCTCATGATAGATTTAGAGCTTGGAAGGATGATTTGTCATTACAACTTTCAGAGGAAGACTGGCAGAATGCATGCACTTTAGCCCACACAACATCGATAAATACTCGTCTTAAAGTTATTCAATTTAAATGGTTAATGCGAACATATGTGACTCCAGTGGAACTCTGTCGATATAATGGAAACATTCCTGATGTGTTCAAAGTTTAAACGATGTAGAAGAACACTGGTTCACTCTATGTGGCATTGTACAAAAATTACACTCTTTTGGGAAGAAGTAAGAGACATTATTCAAAATATTATTTCCAAACAAATAATATTGGATCCAAAATTGTTTTTATTGGGTTTATATCCAGAGAAACATAACTATACTAAAAATGAGCGTACATTTTATAGACCTTAGTCTGCTTAACGCCAAAAGACGTATAGCTTTATTTTGGAAAAAACATGTAGACCAAGAGACACTTTATGGTTGTGGCAGATTCTGTCTGCTCTGCCACTAGAGAGGATTACATATGTGCTAAAAGGCAAGCAGGGACTTTTTGAGAATATCTGGAATACTTTTATTGATTATGCCAAAGATTTGGATTTAACAGATGACAATGACTGAGATGTGTGGACACTGCAGTTCACTTCTGGATAATAATTTGTACTACCTGATTTGTATAACTCATGTATTTTATTTTATATTTTTATTTTAAAGATAAGTGATAAAAATTTGTAGACCATTGCTTTGGCTTTCTGATAGGCATTGTGGTTGTTTATCTTGTGTTTGTGATAATAAATATATTCTGGCAAAAAAAAAAAAAAAAAAAAGATCATGTTGTGTGTTCTGCCGAGTGTTCAGCAGTTCATCCCTGTTGAAACTGATTGTGTTTGTTAAACAAAACACAGGAAAAACTAACAAAAAACGTACAAACACTGGAGAGCCAATCACTGAATCAACCGTGTGCGGCACCACCGAGAGCTATGAATACATCTTATTTGAATGTTTCTATGTTATATGTTTCAAAGTGTATACCTGAAAAGCAGTTTTCTTCTTAGGAAAATTGTTGTCATCGGTTTTGTCCTTTACCTCCTCTTCCTCCTCCGAACTGTCAGTTTCAAACAGATTATAGCCACAGTCCCCTTCTGAACATATAGAAGCAGACATGCATATAAAAGCAGGCAGACAAACATAAAACACACACACGTTTTGATGTTCATTAAATAGTATTTTGAAGTTTGGCGCTATTGTGCTATGATCTAAAAAAATAAATAAGCACCAGTGAAAAGACAACTTATGGTCCATACTGATGTACATTTCAAAAACTAAATAATATGAAAATATATGTTCAAAGTGGAATACCATTTAGCTTTGGGCAATATGAAGATTCAGTATGAGCAGTAGCTGATGTAACCTGTAGATAAGAAGCATTCTTCTGTTTTGACTTGATTTTCTCCATTCTGTGGGACAAGAATGAAACCAGCTTAACTCTAAATATTCACTATTAAAGCACATAAGTCGGTAGCATTTATCAATGAAAAAAGAAGCAGAAGAAGAAAAGATCTCCATACTGTTTCTTCAGTATCTCAACAGATTTTTTCTCCATTTCTAGTCTTGCTGCCACCTGTTTCTTCACTTTGGCTTCAAACAACTCTGCACCTCTTAAAATAAAGAAATATTAGATTTAGTTAATCATACCCCAACTCTCGTGCTGTTGTCCTCCTTTCTTTTGGCTCCATCTTGACACATCTAGACTTGCAGGCGTATATATCCGTTTAACAGAAAAGCTCTTATTGGGGGGTTTTAGAGCTCTTGAAAGGTTTTGGTTAAGATTTTGTTCTTTTAACTACATTTAGTATCTTCTTTTTTCATCATTAACACTATATAGCCTATTTAGTTCCCTTCACTCTACAACAAATTATTTAAATTTAACAATCCTCAGAGAACAATGAAAATATGTGGCTATAAAATTATATATTAAACTATTAAAAAAAAAAAAAAAAATGAAATAAGGCTTTAACGGCATTTATTTTAAACAGCATACTACAAACATGAAGCTAAAATCGAAAATGAAACAGCACATTTTATCAAAAATGAAACACCACTGGGCTCATGAACCCCTCTCATTTGACAAGAATCCATATATTTCCATTTTTGCCATGTAACATTTGGTTGCTAAACTATAACACATTATTAACAGTTAACTATTATTTACTACCCGGGTAAAACAATCCTTGACAAGTGCAAAATTGTTTGTTTGGGCACTGCACTACCCACTTACATCGGACCTTTTAAATTGAGCAGTATAGCTTTTACAGTTGGTTGACTGCATTTTAGTTTGATGATGAATGGCTGAAAACAGTCAATTGGATTTTATCAATTAAAGATACATAGAAAAAAAAAAAAAAAGATTATTTTGTTTTATTTTGTTAATCTGTTAATTAAGATAATTAACATCCATATCCATAACACAAATAACATCCATTCACAGAAGGGATGCAAGGGTGTGATGTGAAGATGAATCCTCATGGTTTGTTGTTAATGCTAATACATGAATTGAGATTTAAGCGTAGCCACTACTCATGTCCATAATGATAAATTCCAGTTTTTTTTGTAGAAATTACCATATGCACAATTTCCTGTCATATGTAGGATTCATAAATGAGGCCCACTGAGTTCAAAGTATGAATGGCCAATGTAGAAGACTAGCAAATCTTTTGAAAAATAGAGGCAGCGAAGTATTCTGTTCTTCCCACAGCGAGGCTTACATTGAAGTAATAGCTATTCTACAGCCTAGATGTAGTTAGGTTTCATGGGGAAAGGATCCACATCCCTAAATCCACTATTTCCTGAACATCCAGTTTCAAAAAGCCTTTGACAGGTACCAGTTTATCCCAAAACCTCCACACAGGCTAGGATAAACTGTCTCACTGGTGGATCATAAAGATCTCTATCAGCCCCTTTTCCTGCAAATCGATTGACAACTTCCAACAGAGTCATGTTAACTTGTACAGGGGTGGGTGAGTTCTCCTCCTGTGCTCTCATCAGACGGGACTGATTTAGGGTGAATAATACCATCTGCATTGTCATCATCCTTGTCCTTGAGAATGGTCAGCTGAACTTTCATATCTCTCAATTTCTCATATCTTTGAAATTTTATATATCCCCATAAATGTAAGGCTTGAGGACATTTCTTTGGTTCACCCAGGTTTGAGCAGCAAGGCATGGGTGCCTCTTTCTTGTGTCTACTACTCAGTCTCCTTTGTCAGGTTTTAGTCAAGAAAGTCATTCGGGGTTGGATTGGGGGGGGGGGGGGGCAGACAGGAGATGCAAGCTCTGTGAAAATTCTTTGCAGAAATTCAAGTGCAAGATGTGGAGGACAGAATTTTCCTATTTGGCTCTCTGCCTCTTTAGCAGTGGCTACAACACAGTAATAAACTGGCATGGAGCTGTACTTAGAGCAGTGAGCAGTCTCTTTTTTTGTCTCTCTCTTGGTGCATGTTGAGCACCCAAAAACTTAGGAAAAATATACTGAAAAACTTAGAGTAGAAAACGTGCCTTAACGCGTTAGTTATCAAACTCTAAGGCACAAGGTCACCCAACAAACATATTGCATTTTGGAGGTTACCTTGCGGCTTTGTCTGTAAACTGTTAAACAATAACTCCTAAAAATCTGCTGAGAGTAGCTTACAAAAATCTTCTACCGGGAAGGAAATGAAAATTATATACAGAGAGATGTGGCTCCCAGATTGTTGCAGCGATTGGTCTTCCTTGACTGGCAGATGTGGTGCCATTGGTGCTTCTGCGATTGGTCATGCCTGAGGCATTACCATAGTGAGATACCGAACAAATGTTTGAAAGAGAACATGTTATCACAGTTCTATAATTGTCTATATATGTCAGGATTGTTCTGTGTCATGTTTTGCCCCGGTTTCTGTTGCTGTTTTCTCTTGTTGGGTCAAGTTCCTGTCATTATTCAGTTAATTAGTCATTTTGGTCAACGGTGTTAAGTAATTATCTCTTGTATTTAAGTTCCCATCTGTGCAGACTGTCTTTGTCCATTCTACTTGTTGAATCAACAACGAGGCTTGTTCTCAGCTTTCTATGGATTATTAAAGACTATTGTTTGTTTACTCCAGCGACTCCTTGTCCCTCGCCTCCTCCCAGAGAGATTGTGACAGAAGAACCAACCAAATACAGTAACTCATTGTGTTTCCTCCATTAATGTTTCTTTTTTTCTCTCAGTGTTTTTCTTTCTGTTGTGTATGGATCCCCTCAATTCGTCCCAAATTCATCCTCCTCCTGCTTGTGCAGGGGGGAAATTCACTCGAGGGTCATACCAGACTGTTTCTGGCATTGGCCCATCTGCGTGTTCTATGATCCCAGCCTCAACATCGTGTGCGGAGTGCCATCATCCAGAGCGCAGTTCACCATCTCCCCGATGCATAAAACTGTCTATTATATAACTCTATAATTGGTAGTGGATGTGGTTTATGTAGCATTACCTGAAAAATGCACATTTTTGCTTCTTCTATATATTATATAAATAAGCAGGAAGAATAGACATCTGAAAAATATATATCTGTGAATGATTCTATAGAATACGCGTACATATGACACTGAAGATTACATGAATACCTTACGTTACAGAATTCGCCTTTAACCCTGATGTTCTGGTTTCACTTTAACAAACACAATAGATAGCTTTCTCACCTTGAAGCAAGGACCTTAGAAGTCTGAAGGTCAGAAACAACATAGAGGAAGTAGTAGCTGAGGAAGACTCTCCTCTGAGCCAACAGGACAGTGAAACAGATTGCATCCCAGATTATACCAGCTTCACCCTCTGGCAATTCACACTGATTGTCAGGCTTGGCTACAAAAAAAAAAAAAACATATGACAAACAAAAATTTGATTGAGACCTGTCAATAAACCTATGTAATGCAAAGTCAAAATTATGTACATACAAATACAATCATGACCTACACTGTTTAACATGACTTATTTACTATGATGTTCAGTAAACACATTGTAAACACTGTAAAAGCATGACATTCAAAGTATGAAATTTCTAATTATTATATGATAAACTTTTTATAGCACTTTTCATGATACAATTCATTGTACTGCAATTTTCAAGAAATATGTACATTAGATTAGCTGTTATGTTCATGCTGATACCCATCTTTTTACATCCACATTACTTGATTACATTGATCAACTTTTAATTGTATTAGGGTGTAGATTATATTTATTTATTTACTTATTTACTGCATATATTCATGTTTTTGCACATATAGACACTTTTATGATAACATCTATCCAAAGATCTACATATAAGATCTCTGGTCAACTGTAAGTTTACAAATCCTTGCCATACTAATGATTACTGATGATGAATCATTGCATTATTGAAAATGTATATACACTAAAGCCCTGCACGGGCCTCAAATTTAGGCCCAAACCCGGCCCTGGCTATAGACGCTCAGGCCCAACAGCTTATCAGCATTACCAGCCCGAGCCGACCCTTCTCCCAAAACAGCTCATACTACTGTTTCAGCTATTAAAAATAGTTACGTTTTGTATGTGTTATACACACAATGTATGTATACAATTGTGTTTTTTCATTTTTCTCTGGAATCTGTATTAAAGTCCAATTATTAACCTTATTTTTTATGCAGTGTGCAAATTAACAAATGTATATTAGTATATATGGACAGAAAAAAATGACTTTTATTTTGATATTGTGGCCCGGGATTCGCGAACGAACTGGTGAAGTATCCGTAGAGTGTTGAGGACCCTCCAGCATCATGGTGTAAAGCTGAAACCAGAAAAGTGTGAACTGTTCTGGAGTGAAGTCAGGTACGTTGGATGGCTGGTGTCAGCCGAAGGGGTACGGATACATCCTAAGAGCCTGGAGGCTGTCAGATCCATAAAGACCAGGACTCCTCAGACAGTGGGTGATGTAAGTAGACTGCTCGGGTTCCTTAGCTACTACCGTGCCTTCATTCAAGACTTCTCCAGGGTAGCAAAACCCTTGTACGAGCTGCTGCAGGCCAAGCCTGGAACAACACAGGACACTCACAGAAAGAAGAAAGCTAAAGGCCCACAAATTCCCTCCAGATCTCCAGTAGAATGGACCAGGGACCACCAACAAATCCTGGAAGAACTAATTGGAATGTTAGCAAGCCCACCTATACTTTCATATCCAGACTTCAACTTACCCTTCACACTCCACACTAAGGCATTTGAAAGAGGCCTTGTTGCCATCCTATATTAGCGACAAGACGGGAGGTTGAGAGTAATACGATATGGGTCCAGAACATTGACAACGAAAGAGAGGAATTACCTATTACACAGTGGCAAACTTGAATTCCTTGCATTGAGTGAACAGTGGGTAATGTTTGAGAAGTTTTGGGACTACCTGTTCTATGCCCCATACTTCACAATGTCCACTGTCAACAACCCCCTGACATAGGTGTTGAGCATAGTGAAGCTCAACGTAGTAGGCCAACGGTGTTTCGGGGAGCTGTCTGACTTCTGGTTCGATGTGAATTACCGGCCATGGAAAGGCAACATCGATGCAGATATCTTGTCTCGTCTTCCTCTACACATTGAAGTATATGCATCAGAGTGCACGGAAGAGCTACCCACGGGGGCAATACAAGCAGCATGGGAGGGCAGTAATGCATCAAAGATGAAGGACGTGGTCTGGGTCGCTGCCCTGTATATGTATACTGGGGATGATGAACCACATTAACCTACCACCTGGTTGCCGACAATAGGACCAAATTAACTGATTCAAGCCCATAGAGAAAATTCTGTAATCTTTCAAGTGAGACAATGGAATGAGGATGGTGTCACTCTCACAGATGAGATAAGGGGAGGTTTGACAGAAACCAGCAGAAAGCTGATGTATGAGTGGAACAAGCTACATCTTGAGGGAGGACTCCTATATCAAAGAACAAGGGAAATAAAACAGCTTGTCTTGCCGAGCAAGTACAAAAAGCTGTCACTTAAGCACCTGCATGACAAAATGTGGGTACAGAGTGAGTGCTGAGTCTGTCAAGAGAACGGTTCTACTGGCCATATGTGAAAGTTGAAGTGGAAGACTATGTAACCAGAATGTTCCCATGTATAAAACAAAAGAAACCAGCTGTAAATGTTCAAGCACCCATGGGTAGCATCACAGCACATCACGACCAGAGCCATGAGTTTGAGAACTAACTGTTTCACACTCTCCAACAGTCTGCAGGAATTGGCCACTCTCTAACGTCACCATACCACCCCCAAGGAAACGCAGTGAAGAGGTTCAATCATACTCTACTACAGATGTTGAGGACACTGGCAGAAAAAGAAAAAGGTTGAAAAAACACTAACCTCAAACCGTGCATGCCTACAACTGCAACCAGCACGTGTCTAATGGGTATTCCACCTTTTACCTATTGTATGGGCGGCATCCTCACCTTCCAGATGACCTGATCTTTGGCCTGGTGGAGCCAACGGATAGAGTGACACCAAAGGGGTATGCAAATCAGTTGGAGAAAGATCGCTGAAGGAAACAGTCATCAATCAAGTGCGAGAAGGAAGGCTCAATACGACCAAAAAGCCAGAGGACTGGTACTGAAAGTCGGAGATCGAGTGCTCGTCAGAAACCTTGGAGAACGAGGAGTCAAGGGAAGTTACGATCCTACTGCGGAAAAGTGGTCTACATGGTGAAGGGTCAAGTCTCTGATAACCTAGTCTATGAAGTTTATCCTGAGAATGGAGACAGTAATAAAACCAGGACGCTGCACCAGAACCTTCTACTGCTGGTCAATGACTTACCTGTGGAAGCTCCCACAATGACAACTCGATCGCTGAAACCTGGAAAACAGAGAAAGACAAAAAGCCAGACACCCAACAAAGAAAACATCAGAGACAGTGACACGACAGACTCAGATGAAGAAAATAACAGAGGAGGATACTCGTTGAGAACCCCAGTCAGCTGGATGGAACCAGGGAATAGCCGTCTACCTGAGCGAGTAACTGTAAGGGAAGAATACAATCAAATACACAAAATGGATGAATCAAGGGTACTGGATTTAGGAAGAATACAATCAAATACACAAAATGGAGGAATCAAGGGTACTGGAAATTTGTCAAAAAGATGGATGAGGAGAGGGAAGCAGCTGCTTTTGTAGAGCCAGAGAGAGTGGCAATTCCAAGTGAAGGGAATGAAGCTGCAGTGATAACATCTATGAGGGAGAAAAGGATGAGACAGATTTACACTTATGACAGCCTTGGTCAGCCTGTGCTACAGCCATACCCAACACTTAAAGGGAGCCGAGCCAGATAAAGAACAAAAGATTGACTCGTTCTCAAGTCAAGAACCAGTTGCATCAGTTTTCGGATCACACGTAGTGATGGAAAGTTTGGTTCTTTCAGACAGTTCGATTCAATAAACTGGTTGAAGAAAACAGTTTACCGGTTCTTTTGTGCTCAAAGTAATGACATCACTGGTGATGATTGCCCTTGATTCAAGCCTTCGGTTTACCCGCGCTCATAACATTAGCACAGAATCGGTTCATAATCAATCATCAAAATAACCAGTTCGGATCAGACTGACAGTGTGTCAATCTGCTTCACACTGAATCACACAGGTGCGTGAGTTCAGCCAAGCTCATTTACAAGCCTTGACCTCATGGACTTTGCCGCCGATCGGTGTCAGGGGAGACCGTAGCATGTTTGCTCGGCCCCCAACAGATAGAAAAGAATCGCTTTTACATAAAAAGCATGGCAGGTGTTGTGAAGTTTTTAGCAGTCAATGAACTTCCACTACGTGGGGATTGTAAAACATGTGACAGTGTCCTCACAGATTGCATAGCTGCGGGGCTTTTTGCCAAGTTGTTTAAAATGCACATTTGAAAAAGATAAATACCTGGCTGACATTACATCAGGTATCCCACAAAATACGAAGTACACTTCCAAAACCATCCAGAATGAAGTGATTGAAATTTTGGCATCCATGGTTCTGAACTACTAGTTCAAAAATATGTACAAAACATTAAAAATGAAGAAAACAAACACAACAATAACAAACCACCCTAACAATTGGCTTAAATATATGAAATTAAAACTATATCAATAGACATGTGAGATGTCTATTGATATCCCAGGCCCACCTGGAATATAATTTGGCCCACCTTTCATCTCATATCTGGAGCCGGGCCTGCTTTGAAGATGTTTTTATTACCTTTCTGGACATGGACAGTATACCGTACATACGTTTTCAATGGAGGCACAGAAAGCTCTTGGACTAAATCTAAAATATCTTAAACTGTGTTCCGAAGATGAACAGAGGTCTTACGGGTTTGGAACGACATGGGGGTAAGTCATTAATGACATCATTTTCATTTTTCGGTGAACTAACCCTTTAATGCAGTGACAGTTTACCCAATTACACACATACCTGTTTGGGGCTTGAATAGTTGCTTACCACAAATTTGTTATACCAATTCATACACTCCTTACATACTTACCTTACAATTTCACTGTACCTGTGTGTTGATTGCACATATAGGAAGTAAGAGGTTGATCACTGGAGCTTTTCTTATTTTGTCAGGAAGAGTGTGATACACTCAATGTATACAGTTGTTTTTTTTCTCTCTGGAATCTGTATATTGTTATAAGTCCAATGCTTACCTTATTTTTGCGTGCAAATTAACAAATTTATATTGATTTATATGGACAGAAAAAAAAATATATATATATATATATATATTGAGTCTCGAGCGGACTGGTGAACTGCGCTTGCTTCCTGATACCAACAGAGGAGCTGTGAAGTTTTTACAGGTAAAGCAAAGCTTTCAGATGGGTCTCTGGAGGCAGGGTCTGCAACATATGTAATTGCAAAGTGATTATATTTATGTCATTAATTTTGTTTTTATTTATTATTAAGTTAATTTCGAAGAACGTTTGGAGCATTTTTCATTTGTTAAATATTAGTTTTTTTTTTTTTTTTAATTAATGACCAAGCTGCCAGTGGTAGACAGTAAGCTGATCATAAATGTTTGATCAATTTAGCCTTCTCAATCATAACGACTTGCCTAAAATAAAATCTATAGATATACTAAAACAGTTCAATCATATAACAATGTTTAAACGTTAAACCTAGATAAATGGGTCACCCAAATGGATTCAGCGTGTCTTGCAGACCTCTAATGTACACCTGAAGTGGAAATGTGGCCACAAAGGAAGTTGAATGGCTGTTAATAAATGCAGTTGTCACTCCCAAATCTTTGCAGTGTTTGTAAATGGCCTATGACAGATTAGATAATGAAAATTAAATATTATATAATTTAAGTGGTGTACTAACTAGATTAGGAAATGTAAATTAAATCTTATATTTTTAGTGGTGTACTCATAGTGTAAAAAAATAAAAGTGAAGTGGAAAGTGATGTGACATAAAGCGAAGTATGGTGACCCACACTCGGAATTTGTGCTCTGCATTTAACCCATCCAAAGTGCACACACACAGCAGTGAACACACACACACCATGAACACACACTCGGAGCAGTGGGCAGCCATTTATGCTGCGGCGCCTGGGGAGCAGTTGGGGGTTCAGTGCCTTGCTCAAAGGCACCTCAGTTGTGATATTGAGAGTGCTGTACATTCACACCCCCCACCTACAATTCATACTGGAATGAGACTCGAACCCACAATCTTTTTGTTATGAGTCCGATTGTCTAACCATTAGGCCACAACTTTCCCCCAATGTAACGACATTAGGAATCCTATTCAATAAGTGATACTTACGTACATTGTAGCCCTTGATGGTGCAGAACATGCTAAAAGCTTGAATGAGCCAACAGCCATGCTTCTGTAGACTCTCCAGATAAACACAAGAGCCAAGCTGATCACACACACAAACAAAGTCAGTGATTATACATATAAACAATATATTAAAGAAAAAAAGGGGGAGTACGTTTAATGTATAATCATTAGGTCATAACCATAAGGGTGACTGTTTATTGTCCTAATATTTGACTACTTATTAAATTATTAAATTATTAAATTGGACACAATGTTAATTTGGGTGAAAAAAGAGTGCAGAGTGACACAAAAGACATAAAATGCCCTTTTGTGCTTTGTTCACAAAACTCAGTGTTATTTGCTATTTAAGATTATCACTGCTTTATTAAACCAAATCTTATTTAGAATATATTTGTCTACATTTTCAATTTACCATGGGGGCATTAATCCAGTCGATGACTATCAAATGATGGAGAAGATAGTTCAAACTAGTTACATCTCCTGATGTGATGTTGTAAGATGCACTTATGATAGCACAATTCCTTCTTGGCTAATGCAGTTAGTTTTTGTGCATGGTCCTTTGTGTTATTTCTGGCCTCCCTTAGTCACAGAAACATACTATAGGGTGTAACAGAACATTCAATGATGTGCTTACTGAGAGCATGTTCTTGAGGCTGATGACCACACAGGTGTAAGCTATGAGACAGTCCCATAGTCTGAGCACATATTGGACTGGCTGCAGCAGTAATGTCCCTCCAAACAGCATGAAATAGAAACAGGCCACCAGATAACCCAGACAAAATATATTAATTCTTGTAGTTCCAGTGATAAAGATGAGACACAACACCAGCCAGAAAAAGTAACTGAACACAAACAGCTTCACCATGTCCAGATATGATCTGAAAGCACACACAAAAGCATGACATATCACAACATTCAACATATGTCTGTTAACACTAAACAAATGCAATAAATGATACTGACCATTTTTACACTTTGCACAGACTGTAAAAAAGAGAATACAGTTCTATATTTTATAACAATTACAGTCATGGCCAAAGGTATTGGCAGTGAAATAACCTTTGTTTTGCAAAGTTTGCTGTTTAAGATGGTGTGGTGTTCATTCACATTGTTTCTAGATTGTTGATTATTCTAGATTATTGTAGCTCTGAGTCCAGTTGTGACCACCATAGTTAATAGTTCATTGGTCAGTGGGGTGGCACCTACTAATTTCAAACACGCTACAGTAGAGCTGTTGTAAAAAAAAAAAAAAAAAAAAAAAAAAAAAAAAAAAAAACACTCACTGAGATCAGCATGACTTGAACAACTATAGACCCATCTCTAAACTGTCTTTTATTTCCAAAGTTCTGTATAAAAAGTTGTTTACCATCAGATATCTTTATACCTGAGTCCTTTTCATATTGTTTTATAATTTCAGTCTGGACTCTGGGAGCTATATAGTCCTGAATCAACTTTGTTGAAGGCTTTAAATGACACCTTACTCTGGATATAGGTTCTGGCTGTATTTTAGTTTTGATTTCTTTTGAATGCAGCATTTGACACTGTAGATCACAATATTATTTTACACAGTCTAGAACATGTAGCTGGGCTTTGAGGCTCTGTGCTGGAGTGGTTTGCCTCTTATCTCAAGGTAAAACATTCTCCTTCAAAGTAGGGAATTTTTTTTCTTACCATACCCCAATAGATATGGTGTAACCCAGGGCTCCATCCTGGGATCAATTTTATTTGCATTATATGTGCTTCCTTTTGGTCATATTATACAGAGACACAATTTTTCTTACCACGTTTTTTTCCAATGATACTCAGCTCTAATTTTCTATAAAAAAAAATAATAATGGTTCTTTGTCTTGAATGCCTGTGTGACATTTCATCTTTCACAGAGCCTACACATAAACAAGGACATAATCTTGATTTGGTTATTTCCATAGGGCTTTCTATTAGTAATACAGACATTGACAGCACTCTGCTCAATACTTCAAAAGTGCAAGTCAAGTGCTGCAATCATCAAGTACAGTCTGAAAATTATGCAACATATAAACAGTTTTAAGATGCTTTTGTTAGAGATGCTTACCTTTTTTTCTTCTTTTGCTGAGCTTTAATCTTTTTATTGCTAAATTGCTAATCTTTTTTTAATACTATGTGTGGCAGTCTTCTGGACTCTGTTGCTCCATTTAAAATTAAGAAACCTAAATTACAGTTGCAACCTTGGCTTAACAAAGATACTCACACCACTAGACAAGAATGGAGGAAAGCTGAAAGGAAGTGGAAGAATGATAGGCTCCAAGTCTCCTTTGAAATCATGAAAGATTGTATGATTAGCTACCAGCACTCATTTAAGGTTGGCATAATATTTGAAATCCTAACAGGATTTCGGTCAAGTTTCAGTCGGGTTTTAGACAACATCATAGACAGAGTAAGCTTTGCTGAAGGTGCTTAATGATCTTTTGTTAGCTCTGGACTCAGGAAATTCCTCAGTTCTAGTTCTCTTGGACCTCAGTGCTGCTTTTGACACAATTGACCATAACATTTTACTTGAAAGGTCGAGCGAATGTGTAGGAATTCCTAGTAAATAGTATAAATCCTATCTTTGAGATAAAAAAATTTTTGGTGGAGGTTGGGAATTTTTCCTACTCTTCCTCTGTGGTGTGCCTCAGGGGTCAATTTTGGGCCCACTTTTGTTTTAACTATTTTCTCCCTTTAGGCAGGATTTTTCAAAAGTTTAACATTTCAGAATTTACCATTTTTATACAGATGACACACAGGTGTACCTCCCTTTGAATCAAGGGGATAATTATGATATACATTTTTTATTAAATTTTCTAGCAGAGGTAAGATGCTAGTTGGCAGCCAACTTTTAAATGATTCTAAAACTGAAATTGTAGTTTTCGGACCTCCAGCATCTATTATACAAATAAGTGACAATTTGTGTCCTTTATCTGTTCATTCTCATACTCATGCAAAAAATTTGGGTGCAATTTTTGATAATGGTCTTAAATTTGACAAAGAAATTATATCTGTGGAGATGAACAGCTTTCATTATCACAGATCCATTGCAAAACTGAAAGCGTTTTTATCACCAAGGGACTGTGATCTATGCTTTTATTTAGAACAGGCTGGACTACTGTAACTCCCTGTATCTTGGCGTAGCTAAGTCCTCTCTGTCTCGGCTCCAATTGGTACAAAATGCTGCTGCCAGGCTTCTTACTGGAGCTAGAAAGAGGGAACACATCTCACTTGTTCTGGCTTCTCTTCATTGGCTGCCAGTTGAAAACCATATTAGATTTAAGGTTTTATTGTATGTGTATAAGGGGCTGAACGGCCAGGCTCCACAATACATCTTCTTGGACTTCTTATCCACCGGAAATGTTCTAGGCCATTCAAGTCCCTAAACAGTTTGTTGCCAGTAGTGCCATTTGTGGTTCAGCCAAAGTGTACTTTCTCGACACTCCCATCTCCCAGGCTGTCCTGTGCGGCGACGCTGTCAAGGGCTGTGCCCAGCAGTTCCTGACAGAACAACAGCAGACTGAGGCCACACAGCACAGCTCCCCTGCGTCCTCCACACCAGCTCCACCCCGTGCTGAGAGTGGCGCGTCGAGCCCCTTGCAAGAGAGCGGCACCCCAGTGTCACTTCTGGCTGCGAAGTCCTTGAGGAAGATGACTCAGCGGCCCTGACATGGGCAACTCGGAGATGTGGGAGACTGCTCTGGCTTGCGCTGCCTAACCCATAATTTTGGCTCATTCAGATGGTCCGACTCGGTAACGCGATTCAGTTCGCCTGGCGACCTCCCAAGTTCAATGGCATGCTCGAGACTTCAGTGGCAGTCCAGAATGCTCATGTCTTGCATGAGGAGATTGCAATCGAGCCGGTCCCTTCAGCCGAAATGAGGACAGGGTTTTACAGCCCTTATTTCATCGTACCCAAGAAAAGCGGTGGCCTTCGACCTATCCGGGATCTACGAGACTTGAATCGGGCCCTGCACAAGCTCCCGTTCAAGATGTTGACACAGAAACACATTATCAAATGTGTTCAGCCCCAGGACTCGTTTGCAGCGATCGACCTGAAAGAACCTTTCATGTCTCAATCCTCCCTTGACTTGCATTCGAGGGTCAGGCATGGCAGTACAAGGTCCTCCCAGTCGGGCTCTCCCTGTCCCCCCATGTCTTCATGAAGGTCACGGAGGGTGCCGTTGCCCCACTCTGGGAAGTGGGCATCAGGATCCTCAACTATCTCGACTACTGGCTCATTATGACCCGGTCCCGAGAGCAGTTGTGCGATCACAGGGACTTTGTGCTCCGGCACCTTAGTCAGTTGGGGCTGCAGGTCAATCGAGAGAAGAGCTATCTCTCCCCTGTGCAGAGAATCTCTTATCTCGGTATGGAGTTAGACTCAGTGAGTATGATGGCACGGCTCACCAGTGAGCGTGCCCAGTCAGTGCTGAACTGCCTGAGTTCCTTCAGAGTCAGGACAGTGGTACCACTGAAACACTTTCAGAGGCTCCTGGGGCAAATGGCATCCGCAACCGCATTCACGCCACTCAGGTTGTTCCATATGAGGCCACTACAGCACTGGTTGCACTCCCGAGTCCTGAGATGGGCATGGTGCCGCAGTACACATTGTGTCACCAACACACCGATGTGTCGCTACCGATTCAGCCCCTAGTCGGACCTTGCCTTTCTACTGCACAGTGTGTTCTTAGAACAAGTATCTCTGCATGATGCCTCCAACACAGGCTGGGGCATGACATGCAACAGCAGGCAGCTTCAGGGTCCTGGACAGGACCTCGACTGCTTTGGCACATCAACTGTCTGGAGTTCCTGGCAGTGCATCTAGACTTATGGTGGTTTTGGCCGCTATTGGTAGACAGGCACGTGTTGGTCCGCACGGACACCATTGCGGCTGTTTCGTACATCAACCGACAGGGCAGTATATGATCGTGTTGCATGTCTCAACTCACCCGCCATCTCCTCCTCTGGAGTCAGACGTGGCTCAAGTCGCTGCACACTATCCACATCCAGGGGAAGCTCAATCGTGCAGCCAATGCACTCTCAAGACAGCTTACCTTTTCCAGGGAATGCAACTCCATCCCCAGACAGTCCAGCTGATCTGGAGTCAATTCGGGGAAGCCCAGGTAGACCTGTTTGCTTCCCACAAGTCCTCCCACTGCCAGCTGTACTATTTCCTGTCCCAGGCCCCGCTGGGCATTGATGCACTGGCACACAGCTGGCCTCAGGCTCTACGCAAGTATGCGTTTCCCCCAGTGAGCTAACCCGCACAGATGCGGTGCAAGGTCAGGGAGGACTAGGAACGACATCTTGGTTGTGCCTTACTGGCCCACCGTCACTGGTTTTTGGAACTCATGTTCCTCGTGACAGCCCCTCCCTGGCACATCCCCCTGAGGAGGGACCTCCTCTCTCAGGGGCTTGGCACCATTTGGCACCCGCGTCCAGATCTTTGGAAAACTCCACGTGTGGCTTCTGGTTGGGACGTGGCAGACCTTAGTGATCTGGTGCATGGCTCCTCTCTGGCAGACATCTGTCGAGCTATGGGCTGGGCGACACCTAACATCTTTGCGAGTTTTTACAACCTTCGTGTATAGCCAGTTTCTTCCTGTGTGTTGGGTAACAGGTAATTGGCAGGAATGGGCTGGCTGGGTGTCACACTTGCTGTGCCATTCCCCCTAACACGGGGATGCGAGCACCTTTCTTCTCCCAGTAGAGTTGCCTGGTTGGCTTACACTAGTCGAGCATCCTCCAGCACCCTCGGCAGTCAGACTTGGCGGAGTATAAGTATATCTCCACATGTCACCTCCTTATGGGTAGGAGTTAGCTATGAGATTGTGGCACTACCAGTGCAAAGCTTGCTCAGGAAGGGCAGCAGGTTGGTGTGAGAGCATCTGCATGCACAATGGGGAAAAGTCTTTTGGACAATGGCCTGGTGTCAAGAAGGGCCGCAAAGAAGCCACTTCTCTCCAAGAAAAAAACGTCAAGGCAACACTGAAATTCAGCAGGAAGTACAAAGATTGGAGAGCAGAAAACTGGTGCAAGTCTGATGAAGCTCCCTTCTGACTATTTGGGAAATCTGGAAAATCAATTGTTCAGAAAATAATAGGTGAATGTGTGCCAACAGTGAAACATCAAGAGACTATACATGTGTGAGGTTGCCTTTAAACCAAGGGAGTGGATCTCTCATAATTCTGACCAAAAACGCTGCCATGAATAAAAGATGGTATCAAAACATCCTGCAAAAGTGACTCCTTCCAAAGATCCATGAGCAGTTTGGTGATTATCCGTGCATTTTCCAGCATTATGGAGCACCATGTCACAAAGCAAGAGTGATAAAGTAGCAGCTCAAAGAACATTAAATGGAAATTTTGGATCCGTGGCCAAGCATTCCTTACGGGCATGTAAGCTAATATGATCACAAAGCATTTATATTGAACTCACAAAGAGGTATATGACTCTGCAAGATTTGTGGTGTTGATGGACTCAATCTGTTTTAATCATCATTCTAAATCCAATCCAGACAAAGACCTTTTTTTCTCTATGTCAAACAGCTTTTTTAATGAAACCTAAAGACATTCAAGTGTTCATAAAAAATAATGCATAAAGCTAATAATAAAATATTCAAAAGCAGAGGCTGTTACTTAATTTGACATTTTATTAATTTGTTCAGATATTCATAAATTATTCTAGGGGCAATTGCAGTACCTTAAAAAAAATGCAGGGAAGACTATATTTTCTGAGTATGTGTGTGTTTGTTTTGCTGGAAATGTATATACATATAAAACTAACACATACCGGCAATGAAGAAAGTTGCTGACAGGAGTGTACTGGTTGAGGGTTTGTGGATCTAGATTTCGGCTGATCTCCACATTATCTCCTGCCAGGAGTCTCACACAAGCCTGATTTTCATCCTCAAAGACCTGCCACTGCAGAGATGCTACCAACAACAGCAGGCAGTCATCTGAATGAAAAGAAATTAGAAAATGAGAGTGACAGACAAATTTTTCTAGGTAGATATGCTGATTCAATGTGATGTGATGGAATAGGTCACAGAGAATGAAGCTGGAGTTGGGACTCATGGCGAAATCTGGTAGATACAGCCACTTTATCAAATTAGAGCTCAAAGCCGCAGATGACTTCCTCCAGGGATAATCTAGTAGAGAGTGAAATGGTTTAATTAAGACATGCTTTTATAATATTGTGATTTATTAACATTTCTTTTTGATTCCAGAATGATCCAGGCCCTATTCCTGTAGTCCTCACTGTGTAAGGTAAGCATTTGATTTGACATGTCGACGAATTAATAAAGGCTCTTTTATCTGAACTAGCACATAAGTTTGCAGCAATGGATCAGAACTAAAAAAACAGTAGAAATATTGTAACACAAATGCTGTGTCTGAAATCGCTCAGTTTAAATTGTAATGTAGTAGTCATTACAAAAAGCATAGATGAGGGGTGTGTTACACGAGTGGCTACTCCTGGTAGAAACCTTGCAATGGGTTGAACTGGAACATCATAAGACCACAGTAACTTAAAAATCTGCAATGGAGCGGACACATTTTTTTTTTCTTTTTTTTATGAATTTGATTGAAACATCTTTCCATATGCATATATGTATGCTTGAGCTTTTGGAGAAATAAATATAATACCTTTAATTTTTTTAGGCACCTTTCAAGACACTCAAGGATATCATACATTATGAAAGGAAAGAAATACAAGATATACAAAACACACAGACATACAAAATCAAACATTAAAATCACTAAAAGCTATTCTTAAGTTTTAATCTGAGCTTTAAAGAGGGAAGTAGAATCCAAATGACAAATCTGCAGTGGCAAAGAATCCCATAATATGGTGCTACATATCTAAAAGCCCTACCACCAAAAGAACTCAACTTGAAATTTGTAATTCTCAGTAAGTCTGCAGAAGATGATCTCAAAGAACGTAAAGTAATGTCCAATTAAATAATATTATGAAGAGCTTTATAGGTAAGCAGCAAACAGGAAGCCAATGTAGTTGGAAAAGAACGGGAGTTATGTGATCAGAGGTCCTAGCAGCTGAGTTCTGAATTAGCTGTAATCTATGACGTTGTTGGTCGGTGGAGTAATTGAAAATGAGTGACACTGGTCTCGAGTCCCATGGAGGAGATCCGGAAGGATAAAAGGATTAACGACAGTGAAGGACTTAAGAGGACCAGGCCTGGGTTTTATTTTGTGTTTTGGTTCTGTTTGTGTGCCGTAGTCACCCGTGAAGGGCTGTTGCACTGTTTTGTGTTTATTTTGTTATTAAGTGTTATTTAAATGTTTGCTGGTTCCCGCCTGCTCCTTCCCGTGACTACTAAAGTTACAGTGTTACATTTTTTTCCAGGAAGATCAAAAAAATATATATTTAAAGTAATCAATCCATGATTAACTAATTCATGAATAAGTATTTCATTGCTATGCTGACAAAGTGATGGACAGAGTCAGACTTTTCACACGGGTGGAAGTATTAACTGGGGAGTTAACGATTAGCAGGGGGGAAGACTTAGAACTAAAAAGAAATAGATCTAGACCAAAGAAGGGCATCAATTTTGTTGGTCTTTAGCTTTAAAAAGTTATATTTATAAAGTTATAAAAGTTATTGGTCATCCATATGTTAACTTCCTGCAAACATTTAGGGAGTTCAGGAGGAGGATTGAAAGCATTAGTTTTACGGATATATACAATAGTTTATCGTCAGTGTGAAAATAGAATTTAATGCCATATATGACCAAGGGGTAGCATGTAAATAATAAATAAAAGTGGACCCAACACTGACCCCCATGGAACACCTTGAGTAACTGTAACGGGCTCTAAATGAGCATTCTTAATCTGAGCAATTTGCTTCCTGTCACTTAAATAAGTTGAAAAAACCTAAGATATCAAATAAAACTGAATCACCAATGGGATCAAAGGCAGCAAATATCTAAATTGTAGAAGAATAAGAATAGACAGAAAACCAGAATTAACTGCTAGAAGAAGATCATTTTTAATTTTATCGAGAGCTGTTTCCATGCTATATTTGGATCTGAAACCCAACTGAAATTACTCTTAGAGATCATTACTTTGCAAATTTGCTTTAAGTTGAGTTGCTTTCCCCAAGAAACTGTAAAGCTGGTAAAGGTGTTTGTAAAAGTATTTTTTAAATAAAAGGAAGATTACAAATAGAACATTTTTTTATTGAAATCATTAGGATCCGAAGAATTTGTACAAATTGTACTACAATTTGTAAGAATTGTAGCGATAGAAGCTAATTTTAACTGTAAATGAACAGTAAAAATTTGATAATGTGGAACTCATTATGGGTGTGACATTGTGAGAAATAGAATGAATGCAGTACTTAACTAAGACAGTGGGTAAGAGATCAAGTGAACAAGTAGAAGACTTAGTAATATTATCAAATAAAGGCAACTCAAATTTAGAAAGAACATTTGTTTACCAAAATACTTTATTGTATACTTTATTGTATCAAAGTTTGATACAATCGAGGGCATTGGATACGAGCCGCATGGTTAAAGTACGGTGTGTACACAGGGATGTGGTTGAGTATCCTATTTTGCCAGTCGTTATCAAATTTAGGGGACAAAATCATAGTGTTGAGGTGGCAGTTAATCCGCACCTTCGGTATCCGTTAATTTTGGGGATGAATTGGCCAGCATTTAAAGAATTATTGGGGGCTTTATGCACGGATGCCTCTTGGGGAAAGAATGCACCGGAGGGGGATGCGAGTGTGCAGGCGGGAGAGACTGAACCAGGACCACTGAGTACTGCCTCAGGGGAACAGAGCGAAAACGAGAGAATTATTATCTCGGAGCGCGATGATTTTCCCCTGGAGCAGTCTCAGGATGAGACGCTGAAACGCGCGTTTGAACAGGTCTGGACCATCGACGGTCAGCCTCTCCATCCTGGGCACCCACTTACCTATACATATTTTGCAATAATTAAAGATAGGTTGTATCGAGTGACCCAAGATTCTCAGACAAACGAAGATACAACCCAGTTATCAATTCCTAGGAGCCGCCGGGAAATGCTTTTTCAGGCGGCTCATTCTAATCCAATGGCTGGTCATTTAGGACAAGGAATGACACTAAATCGCCTCATGACCCGTTTTTTTTTGGCCGGGCATTCACGAGAATGTGCGCAGGTGTTGCGTGGCTTGTCATGAATGTTAGTTGGTAAACCCACCGGCCACCCGGTGCGCCTTTGTGCCTTTGCGCCCCCTCCCATTAATGCAGGTCCCCTTCGAGAGAATTGGCATGGATCTCATCGGGCCATTAGAGCGATCAGCACAAGTACATCGTTTTGCATTAGTCATTGTGGATTATGCAACCCGATATCCAGAAGCAGTGCCTCTCCGCAACATTTCCGCTAAGAGTGTTGCTGATCCACCGTTTTCGAGTTGCTCTATGGTCGCCAGCCCAGGGGGGTGCTAGACGTCATAAGGGAGACCTGGGAGGACTGACCTTCGCAATCTAAAAACGAAATTCAGTTGGTGATGGACCTGAGAACAAAACTCCACACTTTGGGGCGGCTCTCTATGGAGAATTTGTTACAGGCCCAAGACAAACAGAGCCAGCTGTATAACAGGGGAACCAATTTGCATAAATTTACACCAGGAGAAAAAGTGCTTGTATTACTCCCAACGTCAAGTTCAAAATTACTTGCAAAGTGGCAAGGACCGTTTGAGGTCACACGGCAAGTTGGAGAGCTCGATTATGAGGTAATACGCTCAGATAGGAGAGGAGCGCGTCAAATTTATCACCTCAATCTCCTAAAAAAATGGAATGAGGGAGAATCAGTGATGCTGCCGATGGTGATTGGTGGAGAGGATGATCTTGGACCAGAAGCGAATATAAAAAAACAATCTCTCGCTCTGGCCCCAGGGGGAGATCATCTCTCGCCCTCCCAGCTCATTGATTTGACTACATTACAGGCAGAGTTTGCTAACGTGTTTTCTCCCCTACCTGGCCGTACAAATCTCATTCAGCACCATATCGAGACAGAGCCAGGCGTGGTGGTTCGCAGCCCGCAATATCGCTTGCCTGAAAACAAGAAAAAAATAGTTCAGGAAGAATGAGGTGCGATGCTTGAAATGGGGGTAATAGAAGAATCCAACAGTAACTGGGCGAGCCCGATAGTTTTGGTTCCTAAGACGTACGGCTCAGTGCGGTTCTGTGTGGATTTTTGGAAGGTGAATGTTGTGGTTCGAAATTCGACGCATATCCAATGCCACGGGTTGATGAATTGCTTCGACGGCTCGGTACGGCTCGTTTTTTTTTCGACATTGGACTTAACAAAGGGTTATTGGCAGATCCCCTTTTCTCCATTATCCAGAGCCAAAAATGCTTTACAGCCTTTTAAGTTCAAGGTGGTCCACAGGCCGGGTGTTCAGATGGCTGTGGCCGATTTCCTCTCCCGGAATGGAGGGGGGGGGGGGGCTGCTGGCCGCATGGCTCCCCGGCCTGAGTCGGTTGGTGGGGGTATGTGGCAGGGGTGGACGTGGTTTAGCGACTGGGTTCTCATTTCAAATGTGTTGCAGACCAGAGCTATGCAGGATAATCACACAGGGCAAATATATGTGCATTGCTTTCAGATGTGTTAGAAGAGTGGGGGCTTACTGAGAAAGACCTGATCATTGTGACCGACAACGCTACCAATATAATACGTGCCATGGAGATGATGGAGCTGCTCCGTGTTAGCTGCTTTGCTCACACACTAAATCTATCATCGCAAGCTGCGCTGAAACTTCCAGCCATCTCTCAGTTGCTAGGTTGAGTTAGGCGCATAGTGACATTCTTTCACAGGAGCGCTTACGCTAACAAAGTTTTCAAAGATAAACAGATGCTACTGAACTTGCCCTGTCGCAAACTTAAAATTGACGTGTTGACCAGGTGGAACAGCACACTGGACATGCTCGACAGATTTTTGGAGCAGCAACTGGCAATCTTAGCCGCACTTCTTTCTCCGTCGGAGCGAAAAGGACCTTTGCACTCTGACAGAGGCTGATATAACGGTGGCCGAGGACATCGTGAAAGCTCTTCGGCCGATGAACAGTGCAACTCTGGTGATGTCTGGGGAGAACTCCGCTACCCTCTATTATTGCACCATTGCATGCACAGCTCCTTGATGAGATGCGCTCAGCTGCCAGTGATTCGACTGTGATTAAGGAACTCAAATCTGCCATGCATGACAACTTGAGGATTAGGTATGTTTACAAAAACAGCTATTACTATATATAAAATGTAAAAATTTGTGTGAATGTTACAGATTACATTATGTTGATGCCATATGGTAATTGTAATGTGATTGTCCAATCTTTAAAGATATGCAAATCTAAAAGAGAAGCTGTATGTTGCATCTGCCCTGGACCCTCGTTTCAAGACTCTTCCTTTCATCTCTGAAGGGGAACGCAAGGACACATTCACAGCAATGATCAGCGAGATTGTCACTCTTGAGCAAGCTAAGGTAGGCTACAAGTTTTACAAAGTTTTAAAACTGAAAATGTAAACAAAAATATTTTTCAACAGCATATAAATAAATTAAAGTAAAAAATAATAAAATGGGCAACATTCAATTCAAATGTAAATTCAAATTGTTTCTAACTATCAGCAGCAAGGATCTGATAAGTGCTGGTAATGGAGTCAGTGCACCTGTACAGGACCAAAAATCCCTTGGTGAAGCTGACTCCTGCCCAGCCCCACCTGAGAAGGCAAAAAAAATCCTGTGCGCTATTGGATCTACTTTGGGCAGCCTATGCACCAGGGGCTACAGTAGTCTGTGCTACTGCTGCAGACAGGGCAAGAGAAGAAGTTGGCAAATACAGAGAAGTTACACCTATACTTCTCTCAGAAGATCCACTTAAGTGGTGGTGTAAGCATGAAGGAGTGTACCCACTTTTCTCCCTCCAGGCAAAATGCTACCTTTGTGTTCCAAGGACCAGTGTCCCAGCTGAAAATGAAATTTTCTCCACAGCTGGAGACATCATTACAGCTCAAAGAAGTTGCCTTCTGCCAGAACACGTTGACCAACTCCTTAGTTTGCAAAAAAATTGGCAATGTTACTGTTCTTTGAGCCTACTGTTAGTACTAGTGTTAAAGTGTTAGTTGTAACACACAATGTGTTAGTTGTAAAAAGTATAATTTATGAATGTATCCATCACGTTTGAATTTCTTTCTTCTGTTGAACACACAAGTTGACTTCCATAATAAAAATAAAAAATGACTTTATCTTCTCTTTTCTTTTCTTTTTTTTTTTATGTGAGCCCTCCGCTTAAAGAGAAAAGTGTGCTTGGTTGTTTTCCATGGGAGAGCATGCGCTTCGAGCATATAAGGCAATTAAAATTTCCTGCTCAGTTAAACTACATCCTAAGACCGCATGCATACAATCTTATGCAGGGTTCACTAGCATCAGGGTAGGTCTTATAAATGCATTATAAATAATCACACACGCGTTACAGTCGTGTTAAGATCATGTGTGACTGGACTCTCCAGAACATCGTCAAATAAACAGCGGATTGACATAAACAAGAATTAATTTTTGGCGCAAGATGCAGTGGAATCATCAGTCATCAATCAGGGATATCATTGCACGTTCTGTAAATAAATCCAACAACTGTGAGGGGGGTGAATTTTTTTTATAACTCATTCGTTTAAATTATATTAAGCCTTAAAGTTCTGCATAATTAAGGGCTGTCGAGCTAGGTGGGCATTACTTCAGTCACTAGCTCCTGCCTTTTTGCCCATTTTGATTGTCCAGGAAAGTCGCACGGTCACGCGCTGCAAAGATGGCAACGGCCCGCTCTGTACACTTTGAGCTTCAAAAACAATCTAGGAGTCTACGGGTGACGTCACGGACACTACATCCATGTTTTTATACAGTCTATGGGTTTTATTCAACATTTTCAATTCCAATAATGGCCACAATCTGTGTTTTAGAACGGTAAAAGCCTTTAAATGTAGTCGCCTGTTGTATTAAGTACCCTTCATCATACTACACAGATCAAAGCATATATACCCCTCTGTATTAGCATATAAACAGCATATGATCATGTTAATCTTTATTCTTGAAATATATGGTGCCGTATTAGGGGCTGTTCACATATCACGCCTAAAAACGCGTGGAAAATGCTAGGCGCGCCGCTTTTTCCTTCTTTCCAAAACGCTCGGGCAGAAGCGCTCGTGAGGCTTCTGCCTTTGCTAAGCAACCATGACGTGCTCTCTCCATGAAGACGCGGAAATTTCAGCAAAGGATAAATGGATTTGCAGCACTAAAAATCGCTCGCAGTAGCTCTGCTACTAAATTTATTTCAAAATGGCAATCCATATACAGCTATGAACAGCTGTTTTCAACGTTGTTACGGGAAAAGATGAAGCTGATTGGTTAGTTCTTGTCACATGACCCGCGGTGCGCTTGCGGCATTCTGAAAAGTTGAGATGTTTTTAACTCGATGAGGTGCAGACGGGCCTGGAAAAAACGGCCACGTCGCATGGCGTGCGCGTCGCGACCGCATCGCTTCCATTATGAGCACGCATGCCGCGCACCTACAATGGAAATAACAAACTTGCGCGCGCAAAAGACACGATATGTGAACAGCCCCTTAAGCAGTATAAAGTATCTGTGTTCATGAAACATTCTGAAACTCCTGTGTATTGACGATCCTGCTGTTCTCTCCAGCTGGAGCATGTGCCTCGGAGGACTGTCGCATGCTCATGGATTGTTTCTGATACCAATGGAAATGCAGGAGATGGGGCAAATGAGGAGGCATGCTGGTGAGAGTAAGGACTGCACGTGTGTGTGCCTTCACTGCTGGTCTGGCCTGACATGCAAGCTCAGTGGTGGATGACCTCAACTCCACGTTTCAGTATCTCACCATGACTACTTTTCATAGCCATTTTAGGCCTGTATGCATTTGTGTATGTCACAGAATTTTCCCCGTCATGCCCAGATTTATATTGTTGGTTGATAGTTTTAACTCTGAGTATAGTGGTATTCTGAACTCCATATGCCTTTTTAAAAAGGTAATATCTAAAATGGTTTCTCAACCCTGGCTTAATGCATAGAGCTGATTAATTAATCACAAATGGAGACAGGCAGACAGGAGATGGAAAAGAGATAAGCTCCAAGTCTCCTATGAGATACTCAGAGACTGCATGAATACCTACCAACATTTTGTTAAATCTGCCAAGGCACATTATTTTTAAAGTCTAATATCACAGAACCATCTTTGTCCGAGAGTGCTATTTCGTACAATAAATACAGCCTTGAATACTGTAGGTTCAGCTGTTCATTTTGTTTAGATAACAATTAAAGCTTTTTTTTTCCACAGGCCTATCTAAAGGGTTAATGGTCCCACCTAGTGATCAACTGTAAAAAATAACAAATGTTACCTCTTCCCAACAGGGAAAACCACCAACAATCAATAATCTCACACACATACAAACACTATAATTTGCTGTTATACTCCATTTAACTCCATATACAAGCCAGAAACTAATCCTTTTTTTGCACAGGCCTATCTAAAGGGTTAATGGTCCCACCTAGTGATCAAATGTAAAAATAAGAAATTTTACCCCTTCCCAAAAGGGAAAACCACAAACAATCAAGAATGCATGATTATATGGTGTCATGGCTTTGCATTCAAAAAATGTCGTTATAATGGAAGTCAATGGGGCAAAAACAGCCACCAACAACAAATTAGGGAGAAAAAAAATTAATATAATGCTGGACAAAAAATAAAAATGCATCAAAGCCAATTGCTACTAATCTTTGACATGCCCAAGACTGTTATAAGAAGTAAAAAAAAAAAAAAAAAAAAAATCCAGCCACAATTACTTTTATATTGAAAATAAGTCATTTTGTGCGTTTTTTCCCCCAAATCAGTGACATCATTTATGAACTTTGCAATTAAAGAGTTAAAATCTTGGATTTTAAAAAAAAAACATTTGGTAGTTTTGATCAGGACTGAAGTTGATTTACAGATTTATGCAAAAAAAAAAAAAATGAATCTGATAAATATTTACAGCAGTTTAATTGAGTGGATGTTTTCATCCCGAACATACCGAAAGGGTAGTGAATTTGAACAATGCACAAGGGTTCTGCGAGTTAGAAGACATGTAATTGCAAATTAATGAGAATTAGTTGACATGTAGTTGACATGTAGTTTCAAAGTTACTTATAGTTAGTAGAATGTCTAAAGTGGGCTATCAAGATAAAATGTAACCAAACAAACAAATATATAGTTAATCAAATCAATCTATAAATTGAACAGAGATATGTATACTTGATGAAACCAATATATGCTTGAGCCAACCAATCCATCCATCTAAACCAATGCATAAATAGCCAAGAGAGGAATAGCCCCAGTATGATTGGCTGGCATTACCCAAGCTGCTGAACCTATCAATGTTTGTAATTCATTATGATTGGTCAGTATTGTGTAAGTTTCACAGGTCTATTGGTGCATGTGTTGTGAATATAAAAAAGGGAAGTGTTTGGCTTCTTGGGGTGCATCATCATTGGTCCTTTGTGACATGTGGCAGTTTGAATGAGGGATAGCGGTTGGGTTATCCTCCTGTCTGTATGCCCCTTAGCCCACGTGTGCTTGATCAAAACAATGTATCTAAACCACTACATGTCTGGTTATCCCAATGTATTATAAACAGTGTTGGACAAGTTACTCTGGAAATTTAATATAATTACTGATTCCTGATTACTCTTTTTAAAAAGTAATCACATTACTGTTCGGCTGACTTTATTTCAAAGTAATTAGTAATTAGTAACATTACTAGTTACATTACTTTTTTCTGCATGAAATATTTTTTGTATTGAAGCATCAACATTCACAGAACACTGTTGTTTTTAACTAAAGCAAGTGGCTGCTGCAGGCATGGTTTGGCATGGCAGAATGCCAGCAAAGAGCGCTAAATTTATATTCTATAAAATACATCTCAGTTCATCTCAGATTTCACAAATCTCTGTTATAACACAATAAATAGGCCTATATGAATAATGAATCTAGAAAAGTGTCTACCGCCCGCAGCAGCACTTGCCCATCTTGTCCTGTACCACACTCTGTTGCATTGGGTCTCTCAAGAGCAGGTCTCTAATCCACTGGCACTTGACTTGACAGTACGTATTTACAATCTCTAGATTATAAAACATTACATTCTGTCAGCAATGTAACACGGCAGTAAAGTACAGACCTCGACTTGTAACTATACTCTCATTAATATTTTGAAAATTAAAACACGTTAATTTACTCAAAACTAAAAAAGTAATCAAATTTCAATTAATGCATTACTGCCCAACACTGATTATAAACCAATGCATCTGTCATTAAAACCCTACTTTCAACCAGTGAACCATTCCACAATTACATAATATAAATTATTTTTTAATATTATTTGCTGAACGGCTTCCTATGGTTTACTGCGCACTTTCAGGTGCACATGCTCTAGATTTAATCACAATCTCTGGATCAAACCCTGAGTTGGCAGAGAACATTTATATCGAACACTGTGAGCGCGCTTAACCTGATCAAAACCAGACTAGATTTGATTGGTGAATAGAAAGCAGTAATCACCAATGAGCCTATATAATAAACAGAATCCAAAGAAAACATACAGACAACATGAAGAGTATAAAGAGTTAGTAGAACCTAAGGCGTTAGTTCAGCCTGCTGGTTTTTGTAGTAAAACAGCTATTATGATTTAATTATAAAATATTCAGTATGCACTAAAGAGTTATAACTGAATGTGTCCCTTTCTTACAAGTCAAAACAATAAACAGAAAATACACTTTACATTGATTAATATAACTTTGCAGCAGTAAATGTTGAGTTACTGACCAGTGCAGAGCGCAGGTGGTAGGCCAATGCACAGCAAGTATTGCAGCACCATGAAACTTGCAATGAAGCAGCAGTATTTTAGCCACACTTCACCTATGGCCTTTCTACGACGTTGTGCCAGAACAGCCATTAGAGCAAAAGAGTGCAGAAGTGCACAGACATCCATCCGCTGGCCAATGACATTAACTGCTACCACAAAACACACCTGATACAGAAAAGAGAGTGGAAAATTTAGCACATTAATTTCAAAGCTGATGCTAGTTTGAAAACTAGTTTGAAAAAGCAGCATCTGATTGGCATTCTCAGCAAAAGCTCAAACAATAAATATTGAATCATTATTTTGCTTTAGAAAATTAAAAAAAATTGTGGTAACGCTTCATACAGTAACACAGCACTGTTTAAACGCGCAGTATGGAATTTTTGGCCACCAGGGGTCACTCAATCAAAATAATAACATAAGACGTACTTTGATGACTTCGGGAAAGAGCGTAAGGCTCATGGGAGTTGTTGTTCATTGGAACACGCGCTCTGTCACTCCCTATCATTCCTCACTCATTCTAACTTAGTATTTTGACAATCACGTCTTTTCGAAAGGAGAGACGGTTTCAACGGCAACAACATAAACAAACGTTACTGCGCATGAGCGCTTTTGTGGACCTAACTTAACTTCTGATAGACTTCCAAATAGAATCAATAACAACAGCCAAGTCCCTCTAGAATAGATATTTTTTGATAACAAACTAAATGTTTGCTGCGTGGATCAGGCAGACTTAATGAAAATGCAAATTCATTATTTGCCAGCAGGAGATGTTTTAAAGCATAAGACATAAAGCGCGAGAAATAGAGGTTTCGCCAGTAACAGCTGTAAACGAAGCAGAGCTGGTACGCTCATACGCTGCTATCAGGCATATAACATGCAAGTCTTCCTTCAGAAATACAGCGATATAAAAACACCTGTGCCTCGTTTTGATGTTTAAACATATAAATGTAAGGAATTATTATTATTAAACGTGCAGTAAGTAACATTACTCATGTTTATTCAATGAAGCCTTTTTGAAAAAAATATCAATTTTAAAATTGTGGCGAGTCTCCAAAAATAAATAAATGTATGGGAAACACACCCCGCAGCACAACCACCTGAGCCCAACTTCAGTCTATTCATCACCTTGCCTTTAACTGCATTTGTAGAAGGCACCGCAGCCAGACCGATATACACGACCGTGCGCCAGATGAAACCGTCTATATGAATTATGAGACCTCTATCAAATCAATATTACATCTAGCTAGTAGTAATATATGTTAAAAAACACAGCCGCCTTTCGTTAATAATTATAATTATGTTATACTATGATATCGAACAAGTTAGAGAACTGCATTTGAAGCTACTTTATTCAGCTAAATATAGAACAAATGTAGATTTACATGAGAGCTAGTCTGTCTGCATTTTACACAAGACATCATATCGTTTCACAAAATATACGGATAGATACAGTTAGCTTAATGGATGCATACCTGTTTATCAGAATGCAAGCGAGTTCGGCATCTCTCTGTAGTTTCAGCTTGTCACAAAGCTCTCTCTATCTTGGAAATGCAACTCCAATATTTACCCGTGTCTTGTAGCTTCTCTTGTCCCAAAACCATCTCGGGTCATTTATTTCACCTGTGCGTTTGCACTTCACAGAACGTGCAGGCAAAGCATAATCATGATCCATAACTAAGTTATAGATTGAGGTTTAAATACGAATATAAACAATATAAATATAAAATATAATAGTCTCAATCAAGGCTACTACTTTTTCTTCTTCGTCTCGTCTTTGTTTCTGTTCACCTTTGTATTTGGCGGTTCCGCAGGAAGTTATATAAACTAGAGGGGTCAAAGTTTATATGACGCCATAGATGGGCGACAAAACGGAAATAAAGAAACATGCCGTGTCTTCTAATTAAACTATAATTTTCTCCGGATTTGAAAGTTCGGGATGATGTAAGTACACAACTAAAACATATATATAACATAGATATAGTGATTTCTGCTATTTTTAAAGCAGAAAAATTACATATTGCGCCTTTAAATAATATTTATAGTTTTATGTTTTTGCCATTTTTATTTTTATTTAAAAACAAAAAATAATGCTGGTTTCAACTATATGTTAAGAAAAAAAACAGAGTTGTTATTGTTATAAATGGCATATACAGATTTTCAAGATTTGAGATTTGGCTTTTTGTTTTGAATTAATTTCTGTCTTTAGAAGCAAGAATGAGATTGGTGATTTACTGTCTCGTTAGTGTTGCATTATTATGATATTATCTAAGTATTGTTTACAGGTTTCGGACTCTGTTTATCATGGAGCATTAAGGTTTATTGCTAATTCAAAAGCCCTTACCCATCATTTTCTGCTGTACTCTTGGGCTGTATGGCCCAAATTATCATCACAGACTCAAGCACTGGCACATATTTATATCTAAAATTATTCTGGGTTTGCTTATCTCTTATTTAGCAGTATATCACTCAAAAATGTGTAAAAAATTTTCTCAACATTATTATCTTTTAAATATCATGAAAGTCTGTTCAAATAGGCAAAAGGACATTTAGTTATGCTGCTTCATTTGACTGGAACCAGTGATAAGAAATTATGCATAAAAGAGTTGGTTTCTCTAATGAATATACTTTTATTTTAAATTATATGGTTTAGGATTTACCCGATTGAAATGTGTAAATTTTACGTATATGTGAATGAATGTGTATGTTTTACTTTTAAATGGTTTCATGTTTAACAAAGTATGCTGCCTGTATTTGCCAAGAATCTCTTGTAAAATAAATTTCATGAACTTAATTTCTTGGTCAATAAATAAATAAGTATACCAACTTCATTCACCTCCAAACCAAACTTGTAGAAGAAGTAGTTAGTAAAATATCTGAGGGAGGCCATAATGCCATGGTCTAGATGCTGTTGTGTCACACCCTGAAATATGGTGCTGCTGTGTGTTGCTTTAAGGCCATTTTGAAGACGATGATGGAGCTGGTGCCGATGGACAGTCACATCAAACACAAGGAGGCCTAAAATTAACAGGTGATTCTACCCACATGGAATCACCAAAAAACAAACAAACAAATGAATAGCTAGATGATCACAACAAACTTATGTAGAAACACATGCCTTGTTGGGTAGGAGACACATGACAAATGAATACAGTTAAAGTCTTCTAATATCAGCTAAAAATATTGAACATGTTTGATATCCTCTGACTGGATAGAATAATAGTCTAAAGCAGAGATTAGCAACATTAGTCCTGGTATAGAGTGCTGCTTCCCTGCAAAGTTTAGCTTCCAGCACTAATGAAAAACACCTGAACAAGATAATCAATGTCTTCAGGATCACTAAGGCTTCAGGAAGGTGAGGTTTTTTTTTTTTTTGGAGCTAAACTTTTCAGGACATCAGCACTCCAGGACTTATGTTGCTTACCACAGTAAATCAGTGCAATAATCTGGGCAAAAGTTGTATAGTGTATTCCAGGCATTGCAAGTGTTTTGTAGCAGGTTTGGAACTGCTAGCTAGGTAGAACAGTGGTTCCCAACCACATTCATGGAGTCCCTCTGCTATGGTCCATTTTAAAGGGTAAGCTATGAACACCAAAATGAGCTTCCCATGTTTTGGTAGCACCACCCTTCAGGATCCAGCAGTCACGTTCCTTGATGATCCGCGAGTCCATGCAGACAAACTCTCATACACAGAGCAAGACGCACAAGAGCAAAGATGCAGAGGATCGTAACATCCACTTTTATGAAATCCGCTATCAAATAAGTACGAATATGCAACTAATAAAAGGGAACCTTTCTAATTCCCATCTCAATTACCTGCACTAAAACATCTCAGCCACAGTACGTTTCGTTCAAAAATGACAAGGCCCTTTCTAAAATTAAGGACTGAGCAGTTCCTTTATCACACAGCAAGGTAACAGGGACTTGATCCTCCTCTATAGCACTTATTGAAATCATACCTTGACCATTGAATTCATACCTTGACCAATGAAAGGTAAAAAAAACGGAATCCATTTCAAATGATATTCATATTCTGTACCAACAGTTCATACAAAGCCAACACTTTTTGCTTGTCTAAACGTAATTTTCTTCTTCAGAACGGGACATGTTGCAATAAAATGACCAGTCTTGTGACAATAAAAACATTCACAAACTTTTTTCTGGTTGTTCTGACAGTTTCGTTAATTTAGTTGTTCAGGGTTTATCCAAATTCACAGAATACAGTAATTCTAGCCAAGGTACTGCAAACACATTTTTTTGCATTAAGACAAATTCATTAGCACACACTACTATTTTATCTGGCAACTAATTATTTAAATCTTCAATTAAAACGAGTTCACGAAGCTGGTCAAAATTAATCGTTTTGCTGGATTGGCACCAGTTATTAAAAAGAACACCATTTTCATGAGCATACTCAAAAAAAATGTTTGTCAACACAGACTTAAATTGTTGTGATTAAGACTTTGATCAATAGACAGTAGAACAAAGTTATTGATTTACCAGCCAAATGACATTGTGACAAAAGAGATCACAGTTCTTTTGGCCATTGAAAGGCTACTGCAATGCATTCAAAAGCACTGCAATAAGAAACCACCTTGACCTCTTGGAACAGTGGAACAAGATTAATCTGCTTACGCACATCAAAATCAGACAGATTGGCAGAAGGCAAAGAGGAATCAGATGACTGTTGCAATTCCTGACTAGTTTGAACGAGCAGGCGTGGGTCTAGACTCAATTGGAGGTCGGTGACCAGCCTGTGTCTCCAGCTCACATTGTCTAAATGGTAGCATCTGTGTAGTTTGCTCTTGATGCTTATTTCCCAAATCAAGTTTATTTTAACTGGATAGGGAGTTTTACATCTGCCGTACCCAGTGCACTAAATAAGCACATCACTTCACTACTCAAGCCCTGTTCTTCACTACTCGCCCCCTCACTTACATTTTGCATCATCACTCTCAGAAGGCTGAACTACTGGTAACAAACCTTGCTGAACCAAAAAAAGTTTGTCTGAGATCTCACAATTCTTTTTTACTAGCTGTTTTTTTTAATAATAGGAATGGCATAACACTCAATCTCATACAGATCAGCTTTACGGCATAAGCCTAAAACTTCAAGAAAAGGTTGCTGTTCAAATGTCTCAATACTAAACTCCATTATTTTATATTCCTTTTTCCGACACACAAACCAAAACTGCCAAAAAAAAAAATATTAATCACCAGCCAAATGAGAAGGAATATACATACCGTAGGGTGAGCCCCCATTTGTTACGGCCCATTTTATAAGGCTAAGATGTGAACGCATGATGTTAATGTGATTTCAGCCACAATCAACAGATCACCAAAAACAAATAATACTTTGTAAGACCAATAAAAAAATAAAAAAATTAGTGAATTGTTGGCCTTCTTTTCATTTACTGTACACGTACTCAATGCACGGTTGGGCTCCTTTTGCTTTAATTACTGCCTCAATTTGGCGTGGCATGGAAGTGATCAGTTTGTGGCACTGCTGAGGTGATATGGAAGCCCAGGTTTCTTTGAAAATGGCCTTCAGCTCATCTGCAGAAGGAAGCATGAAGTGTTTCAAAATTCTTGGTAAACGGTTGCAGTGACTTTGGTTTTCAAAAAATCATAATGGACAAAAACCAGCAGATGACACTGCACCCCAAATCATTACAGACTTTGGAAACTTAACGCTGGACTTCGAGCATCTTGGGCTATGAGCATCTTCACCCTTCCTCCAGACTGTAGGACCTTAGTTTCAAATGAAAAACAAAACTTGCTCTTATCTGAAAAGAGGACTTTTGTACAACTGGGAAACAGTCCAGTTCTTCTCCTTAGCCAAGGTAAGCCGCCTCTGATGTTTTCTGTGGTTCAGGAGTGGCTTCACAAGAGGAATATGACAACTGTATCCAAGTTCCTTGATATGTCTGTATGCCTTGACCTCAGCCTCAATCCGTTCTTTGTGAAGTTCACTCAAAGTCTTGAATTGATTTTACATTGCAATCCTCATAAGGCTGCAGTTCTCTCGGTTGGTTGTACATTTTTTTCTTCCACACTTTTTCCTTCCACTCAACTTTCTGTTATCATTCTTGGATACAGCACTCTGTGAACAGCCAGCTTATTTGGCAATGAATGTTTGTGGTTTACCCTCCTTGTGAAGGGTGTCAATGATTGTCTTCTGAACAGCTGTCTTCCCCATGATTGCGTAGCCTAGTGAACCAAACTCGAAGACCATTTTGAGGGCTCAGGAAACATTTGCAGGTGTTTTGAGTTGATTAGCTGATTGGCATGTAACCATATTCTAATTTGTTGAGATGTGAGCCAAAATCATCACAATTAACCAAAGACTTAAACTACTTCAGTCTGTGTGCATTGAATTTATTTAATAGTCAAGTTTCACAATTTTAGTTGAATTACTGAAATAAATTAACTTTTCCACAACATTATAATTCATTGAGATGCACCTGTATATGCACTATGAATTAATTAAACAGCAAACAATAGCCACAAGATGTATTTGGCGATCTGTTGATGGAGGTGAAATCAGGAGCTCATTGCGCCACTACAGCAAATGCCAAAATTAACTTCTCATGTTTTGGTAGTGCTGCCCTTTTAAAGTCATCCACTTCTGGATCCACCCATAATGTTCCTTGATGATCTGCCAGTCCCTGCAGGCACACTCATGTAAAAAAAGCGAGACACACAAGAACAAAGATGCCAAGGAATCATAACACCCCCAACACTGCACATTTTAATGATTTTTTTGACACGTCGATTTCAGGTCTTGGAGTCCCTATAAATGCTTATGACAGGAGTAGAGTGGGTCTGATTTAAGGAGAGGCTAAAATGTACAGTGGTTTACATACTCCAGAAATGCTTGAACGTGGTTGGGAATCACTGTGTTAGAGTGCTTAACAAAACAGAGAAATGTGATAATTTCAGGCCAATTTAATCATAATAACATTAATATAACTGCTTATTAAGTTTTGTATACATTTAAAAATTTAGCTAATTACTTACAGAGCTTTAAATGGTTTGGGTCTTCAGTACCTAAGTGAGCTTTATGATGACATTATAGTCCATAAAATAGTGACATTATAGTCAATAAAATAAATACTTAGCAGAATACCCAGAGACAGGGTAGGATACGATCTTCACACTTCCTCAGTCCGCCAACCCACATTGCTGGATCTACTGGTGCCAAATACAGAACTGAATTCCTCAACAGCTCTGCTTTGTTATCAGTGATCCAACTCTCATTAGATGATGACAGGCCCTTTGGAAAAGTTGGATTATTAAAGAACATGCCACCAACATTCCAGAAAATGTTAACCACACATGAATACCTACTAAGGTTGGATATGGTTCCTTTGCTATGGTTCCTTGAATTCTAATGGGATCTGAGGTAATCTAATGAGGTCTCTTATGTGGACTTATGAGGTCTGTGTGAGGACTCTAATGACATCTATTCAGATCTGAGAGGTAGGGCCATGCTAAGTGATTTTTTAGGAAGTCTTCGTTAATTATATATATAGTATAGACCAAAAGTTTGGACACACCTTCACATTCAAAGAGTTTTCTTTATTTTCATGACTATGAAAATTGTAGAGTCACACTGAAGGCATCAAAACTATGAATTAACTCATGTGGAATTATATACATAACAAAAAGTGTGAAACAACTGAAAATGTCATATTCTAGGTTCTTCAAAGTAGCCACCTTTTGCTTGGATTACTGCTTTGCACACTCTTGGCATTCTCTTGATGAGCTTCAAGAGGTAGTCACCTGAAATGGTTTCACTTCACAGGTTTGCCCTGTCAGTTTTAATAAGTGTGATTTCTTGCCTTATAAATGGGGTTGGGACCATCAGTTGTGTTGTGCAGAAGACAGGTGGACACATAGCTGATAGTCCTACTGAATAGACTGTCAGAATTTGTATTATGGCAAGAAAAAAACAGCTAAGTACAGGAAAACGAGTGGTCATCATCTTTAAGAAATGAAGGTCAGTCAGTCCGAAAATTGGGAAAACTTTGAAAGTGTCCCCAAGTGTAGTCACAAAAATCATCAAGCGCTACAAAGAAACTGGCTCACATGCGGACCGCCCCAGGAAAGGAAGACCAAGTCACTTCTGCTGCGGAGGATAAGTTCATCCGAGTCACCAGTCTCAGAAATCGCAGGTTAACAGCAGCTCAGATTAGAGACCAGGTCAATGACACACACAGTTCCAGCAGCAGACACATCTCACGAATCAGGCCTTCATGGTAGAATATCTGCTAGGAAACCACCGCTAAAGAAAGGCAACAAGCAGAAGAGACTTGTTTGGGCTAAAGAACACAAGGAATGGACATTAGACCAGTGGAAATCTGTGCTTTTGTCTGATGAGTCCAAATTTGAGATATTTGGTTTCAACCACAGTGTCTTTTTGCGACGCAGAAAGGTGAACGGATGGACTCTACATGCCTGGTTCCCACCGTGAAGCATGGAGGAGGAGGTGTGATGGTGTGGGGGTGCTTTGCTGGTGACATTGTTGGGTATTTATTCAAAATTGAAGGCATACTGAACCAGCATGGCTACAACTAGGGATGGGTATCGTTAAGGTTTTAACGGTATTACTACTCTTACCGATACTGCTTAACGGTCCGGTACTTTAACGGTATTCTTATCGGTACTTTGTGTTATGTTAGGCACATAATGCACTTTTGAAAGATGCTTTGACAGATTGCTTGTGTTTCCGCCCTTACATGCAAAAATTTTGTTGCACTTATGACAACCACTGCATCCACTCTAGTGAAGTATAACCACACTTTGGAACGTTTTGCTGTCTTCGCCATCGTCACTCTTTGTATTAAGCAGGAGTTTTTGTACTGTAAGGGGCCGTTTGCATATCGCGTCTAAAAACGCGTGGAAAATGCTAGGCACGCCGCTTTCTGATTTTTTTCCCCAAAGCCTTCAGGCACTTGCGCTCCTGAAGAGTCTGCCGTTGCTAAGCAACCATGACCTGCTCTCTCCATGAAGACACGGAAATTTCAGCAATGGATGAATGGATTTGCAGCACTAAAAACTGCTTGAAGTAGCACTGCTACTAAACTAATTTAAAAATCCACATACAGCTATCAGCTGTTCCTTCATTTTGGCTGAGCTTTCAACATTGTTACAGAAAAGGTGAGGAAGCTACATGACCTGCGGTGCGCTTGTGTCATTCTGAAAAGTTGAGATGTTTTTAACTCGATGCGGTGCAGACGTGCCTGGAAAAAAACAAGCTCGTCGGACCGTGTGTGCGTCGCGACCGCATCGCTTCCATTATGAGCGCGCATACCGCGCACCTGCATTTGAAATAACGAACTTGAGCGCGCAAAAGACGCGATATGTGAACAGCCCCTTATGTGTGTGTGTGTGCAGAGATGTATAGTAACGAAGTAGAACTACTTCACTACTGTACTTAAGTACTAAAAGGCGGTATCTGTACTTTACTAGAGTATTTTTTTTTCTCCTACTTCCACTTTTACTTCAGTACATATTTTCGCTGAGTTTAATACTTTTACTCCGATATTTTTTTTTTTTATGTGCTGCATCGTTACTCGTTACAATTATAAAAATGTTACGAATCATTCCATTACAAACCACTGCCAGAACTGTAGATGGCATGGCAGGTTTGATGAAGCTGGCACATTATTGAGCGAATCAAGCGATTAAGAAGACTGCGCATGCTGACTGAACTGCTGTGAAGAGAGAAATGAACACCGAGCCGAGCCAGATAATGACTCGTTCACGAGTCAAGAACCGGTTGCATCGGTTTTCGGATCACCGGTAGTTCTTTCTGACAGTTCGATTCAATAAACCGGTTGAAGAAAACAGTTCACCGATTCTTTTGCGCTCGAAGCAATGGCGTCATTGGCGTTGACTGCACCTGGGCTCATAACATTAACACAGAATTAGTTCAGAATCAATCACCAAAAGAATGAGTTCGTTTCAGACGCTCTGTGTGTCGGTTTGCTTCACGCTAAATCACACATGCGCAGTATCATCAGCTCCTTGGTTCACGAATCGGACGCGTCTGACAGAAACGGTTCTTGACTCGTGAACAAGTCATTATCTGGCTCAGCTCGGTGTTCATCTTCAGTTCTCTCTTCACAGCGGTTCAGTCAGTTTGAGTCAATGAATTACTCCGGGATATTGGTATTGGAGTGTCAGACACATTAAACAAGTTAACAACTTAATTCATCTGTGGATTAATGCGTATTGGAGACGCGAACCGTTTAAAACGATTCAGTTCGATTTGGTGAACTGTTTCAAAAAGATCCGGTTACATCTAATGATTCGTTCGCGAACCGGATATCACAAACTGCTTTGTTTTTAACTGTCTTACAAACAGACACGGAAGAGAAGACAATGCTGAATAAAGTCATAGTTTTTGCTATTTTTGGACCAAAATGTATTTTCGATGCTTCAAAAAATTCTAAATGACCCTCTGATGTCTTATGGGTTTGAAACAACATGAGGGTAAGTTATTAATGACATAATTTTGCAAATTGGGCTAACTAACCCTAGTAACCGTTTTTTGTTTACAAGAAGTTACAGTCAAAGGAATTGTGATTGTCCTTTAGGTTAATCATTTGAAATAGTAAAAACAATATGTTCAAACTTTTGACTACTTTCTTTAATAGCTACATAACACAATACTTCTACTTTTACTTTCAGTACTTGAGTAGTACATTTTAAAATACTTAAGTACAAGTTTTGATTACTTGCAATACTTGAGTACAAAAAATGTTGAATACTTTAGTACTTCTACTTAAGTGTGGTGCTTAAAGAGCACTTCAACTTCTACTCAAGTCACTTTTTTGATAGAGCACTTGTACTTTTACTCAAGTATGGGTCTCTAGTACTTTATACATCTCTGTGTGTGTGTCCGCGGCACACATGAGAGATCTCTTACATCTCACAGACAAAAGTCTTAATAATATCGCAAATTAGAAATAAGATAAAATGTGCACGATAACATCATTAAGCAAATCTCTTCGCCTTTGTCACTCTTTATTACTAAGCGGGAGTTTTCATACTGTTATGTCTGTGCGTGTGCCGCGCTCGTTGTGGTGTTTGTGTGTGTGTGTGACTGACAGACAGCCTCCGCACGTGCATGAGTGATCTTGCAGATCTCACAGACAAACGTCTTAATATGATGGCACATTAGAAATGTTTGGCGAGATTAAATGTGCACGATAACATTATTAAGCAAAAACACATAGTACATTATTTTTTCCCCCTCCAGTACCGAAAGCAGAACCGGTAGCATCAGATCTTACTGATACTACGGTCTTTCATAATTTAGCCCCGGGGCCAGTTTAATAGTGGGTTTCGGTACCCATCCCTAGCTACCACAGCATCTTGCAGCGGCATGCTATTCCATGCAGTTTGCGATTAGTTGGCCCATAATTTATTTTTCAACAGGACAATGACCCCAAACACACCTCCAGGCAGTGTAAGGGCTATTTGACAAAGAAGGAGAGTGATGAGGTGCTGCACCAGATGACCTGGCCTCCACAGTCACCGGACATTAACCCAATCGAGATGGTTTAGGGGTGAGATCGACTGCAGACTGAAGGCAAAAGGGCCAACAAGTGCTAAGCATCCCTCTGGGAACTTCTTCAAGACTTTTGGAAGACCATTTCAGGTGACTACCTCATGAAGCTCATCAAGAGAATGCCAAGAGTGTGCAAAGCAGTAATCAAAGCAAAAGGTGGCTACTTTGAAGAACCTACAATATGACATATTTTCAGTTGTTTCACACTTTTTTTGTTATGTATATAATTTCATATATAATTCCACATGTGTTAATTCCTAGTTTTAATGCCTTCAGTGTGAATCTACAGTTTTCATAGTCATGAAAATAAAGACAACTCTTTGAATGAGAAGGTGTGTCCAAAATTTTGGTCTGTACTGTATATATATATAAACTATGTTACATTAAAGTTATTGTCAACTCCTATAGGTCCACAGTCCTACAGAGTTCAGTTCAAATTAATTAAGGTTGAAGCTAAACTCTGCTGGGTTCTGCCCCTCTGGAACGGAGTTTGACACCCTTTATCTAAAGTATCCCACGGCAAACCCTATTCACATTATTTTTTTAACCTTTCACACCTCTGCCAGGTATGAGATTTAATCATCATTAATTAGTTTTTATTCTCGCATTACACTTGCTCAAATCCTTTTCATAACAATGTAGATTTACTCATCTGAAACAAAATTATTATTTTAATGAATATATAAAAATGTGCAATGTGTATATTAAATTATGACAGCACTATTTTACAGTCCTGTTCCCCATGTACGTGCTAAAAGTAATTACAATAACTGGGTAATAACTAGATACACACACATTGAACCTACCCCTAAATCTAAGCTTAACTATGTATTTACCTCATATTACCAATACTTTCTTAAGTTAGTACATTATAGGGCCTTTCACACTGCAGGAACCTTTTCATAGTACCAGAACTAATTGTGGAACTACCCACTTATGAATGTTTTCGCACAGCAGGAACTAGGTGTGATTTAAGTACAGAACTGTTTTTTTTTTTTTTTTTTTTTTTTTTTTAAACATCATGCAAAAATGACATCCCTATCACTAGCTTATGTCACATCCTAGTACACACAGTCGGTGTGAATGCAACCCTCTAAATGGTACTGGGAAATAGTTCGCACAAAATCGTCTCAGTACTTTAGTACTGTACATTTAATTCTGGAATTAAAGCAGTGCGAAAGGCCCATAAATGTACATGTAAGAACATTGTTAAATGAAGTACAATTAAAATTATGTTTAAAAGGCAGCAGTCACATAAATAATACTTACAGCAGTGCAGTTTGAAGAATACTCAGATGGTTTGATAGTTTTGAGCTGGTACATCATTTTACACACAACAATCACACAGGCCCAAACAGAAGACACATTGAAAGCCAAAGGCCGCAGTCTTGAGTACGGCAGAGCAAATGTCCACAGCACCAAAAACAACAAGTTCATCAGTGATACCTAAAATACATGCATATAAGAGTGTGTGAACCTACAACATTATATAGGTTCTATTTGAGGGTATTGTATGTGTGGGTTGTACTCTGGTTTATGTCTCACCTCCTGCACACACACCCAGATGATGCCTGTAGAGACTAGTTTGAAGCTGTGAAGCTCCAGTATTCTCCAGCAGAGCTCTTGAACTTTCCATAACCACAGAACAGCTTGCAGGGTCAACTCATGCACCCTTTCCATCACCACCAGCCACTGCTTCACTGTGGGAACTGCAATAAATGCACATATCTAATTATATCAATATATTGATTTAAGTAAAAAATGTTGAGCATGCAATGTGGATTTTTTTTCTTGTTCAATTAATTTAAAATAAACTACACCATCAAAATAAATCAAACTTCTGGGTGTCTACATGATGACTGTGATGTATAGAGACTTATTCAGTGAGCATTAACTATGTTTTGTCAGTTATGTGACGGATCACATCACAAAAAAAAAGTTAAATTTAACATGCTTATTCATGTTATTGTTGGCTAGCTGCAATGGCTGTGGCTGTATTCAGAGCAGGATTATCCATAAGGGCACTTGGGCCAGTGCCCAGGGGCACCAACCATTCACAACAACTAGGGGGGCACCACATGACACAAGCTTTAAGAATATTTTTTTGTAAATTGTTTTATTATTAACTTGAAATTTTTGAAAGACCATACATAACTTGTTTATGAACACTAACTTAACAACAACAATAATAATAATAATTATAATATAATAAAGATTACATGACCACTATCAGTCCCCCCCTTCCGTCCCCAATCTGTCAGAGTTGAGTTGGTCCACAACAAGTACGCGCAAATGTGTCATTGTTTTTAACTGCTACAGAAAATGAATCAAAATGGAGAGACGTCAATTGAGTGATTTTGCAAAAAGAAAGTTAAAGAAAGACAAGGACGCTAGACGTTACAATTCAAAATGTTCCAGGGATCGACATTTTTTTTTTTTTTTTTTACGATTGAAGAATGAGCTCAGGACAACAATGACACAGAAGCGATTGACTGCACTCTCCCTGTTTACCATTGAAGTTAAAGTTAAAACATTATCGTCTCCAGCCGCGAGAGGGCGCTCTATGCTGCTTAGTTCTCCTGTAGTCTACACTGAAGACACAGAGTGCCCTCTCACGGCTGTAGACGGTAATGTTTTTTTTTTTTTTTTTAAGGTCTCGTACTCTATCGCATACATTGTCAGTGTTGTGCGCTTGCACCTTAGACCTGTGTTGTGATAAACAGTAAAGTGTGTTCAAGCACCAGCCAAGAGAGTGTAAAGAAATACCCTTTGTGAGAAGCAGTTAAATCAGCGGGAGTTAAAAGCAAAGTTGAAAGTGTATTTATTTCTTGTCTCATTAGTGTTTAGAGCAGTTGTCGTTGCTAGGAAACACTTGTTTGTTTACTGTGTTGAGACGTGCTGCGTTTGGTCTCGTACCCTATCGCATACGTTGTCAGTGTCTTACTATGTGTTTCCAGATCCCTACTATCATTACCACTCGTAAACCATGCAACACACAATGTAGACAGCACAATCTTAACAACCTGCATACTTTGCCTATGTCTGCTAATACACTACTTTCTTTTCCTATTGGTCTCTGGAATTGCCAGTCTGCTGTAAACAAAACCGATTTCATTACTTCTATTATTAGTCATTCAAAGCTTAATCTCATGGCCCTAAAAGAGACCTGGATCAAACCAGAGACACTGCTACACCTGCAGCACTCTCCAATAATTTTTCATTTTCCCACTCTCCCCGTTTGACTGGAAGAGGTGGAGGTACTGGTCTGCTCATCTCTAATGATTGGAAATTTAATCCTTTACCATCTTTGGGTATCAACAGCTCCTTTGAATCTCATTCAGTTACTGTTACCTACCCTTTTAAAACACATTTTTTAGTTGTCTATCGACCCCCAGGACCACTGGGTAACTTTTTGGATGAATTAGATGTGTTGCTCTCAACCTTTTCTGAGGATGGTACTCCCCTAGTTATGCTTGGAGATTTCAACATTCATCTAGATAAACCTCTGTTTGCCGATTTCCACAATCTGCTTGCCTCTTTTGATCTCAACCAAGTGTCAACTTCTGCTACTCACAAGTCAGGCAACCAACTGGACCTTATTTATACACGAAACTGCTCTACTGATCATGTTCTGGTTACTCCACTGCACACGTCGGATCACTTCATCCTCACTCTTAACCTCAACATGATCCCTGACACATCACTTACCCCTCCACATGTCATCTTTCGACGTAACCTATGCACACTTTCACCCTCCCGGCTATCTGCAATGGTTTCATCTTCACTTCCTTCTCCTAAACTGTTTGCATCTTTGGATGCTAACAGTGCTACTGATACTTTCTGCTCCACTCTTACATCTTGTTTAGACACTGTTTGCCCCTTATCTTCCAGGCCAGCCCGTAACACCCCTTCTGCCCCCTTGGTTATCTGATGTTCTACGCGAACACCGTTCTAAGCTTAGAGCTTCTGAAAGTGTGTGGCGCAAGTCCAAAAATACTACTGATCTTATTGTGTATCAGTCACTCCTATCTTCTTTCTCTGCTAAAATGACATACTACCATAACAAAATTAACAATTCATCTAACTCTCGCATACTTTTTAAAACATTTTCCTCACTTATTTGTCCTCCTCCTCCTCCTCCTGATTCATCTCTAAAGCTGACGACTTTGCAACATTTTTCATTAATAAAATTAAACACATTAGTGCACAATTTTCCACACCACTATCAGTCAAGCTCATATCACCAGCAAACTTATACTCATTTACATCCTTCTCTTCACTCTCTGAGGCAGAAGTGTCAAAACTCATCCTTTCTAATCACCCTACAACTTGCCCGCTTGATCCAAATCCATCTCATCTCTTTCAAGCCATTTCTCCTGAAGTTGTACCTGCACTCACTCACATCATCAACACTTCCCTCCACACTGGTGTTTTTCCCTCATCATTTAGACAGGCACGTATAACTCCACTACTTACGTTTCCCTTCTTCCTTTTATTGCAAAAACACTTGAACGAGCTGTGTTCAAACAAGTCTCTACATTTCTCACACACAACAATCTCCTTGACAGCAACCAATCTGGCTTCAGAAGTGGACATTCAACTGAGACGGCCTTGCTCTCAGTTGTTGAAGCTCTAAGACTGGCAAGAGCAGAATCCAAATCTTCAGTACTTATCCTGCTTGATCTGTCCGCTGCTTTTGACACGGTTAACCACCAGATCCTCCTATCAATGCTTTTGAGGTAAAGTGCCCAGGGGCACCACACTGTCTTAATACGGCCCTGGCTGTATTAAAGCATATGATGATGGAGTAAACAGAAAAAAAAGTCTTTAGTAAGCAAAATAAGACACAAGAGATCTCTGGAGATATCACAGATGAGCAACCACATAAACACATATGTAATAAGACAAAGGAATTAAAGGAAACTTAGGGCATAAATACACATGGAATGTAATCAAGGAGAACAGTAAAAAGTGAGGGACTAATTAGAAACCAAGGAGACTAACTACTGCAAAACAGGACAGAACACTGTAACTCCAAAATAGAGCATAACCCTGACACTAGTAGATAAATGACTAATAGCCGGTACACTACGTAATAGTGTGGATGAAGGTTTCCTGCACCAATTAATCATTGGTCTTGTACATAGTAATTTATTTTATCATCACATTTTATCATCACATTTAACAATTGGCGTCGGTGAGTGTTGGCAGTGTAAGTGTGTGCATGCTTATGGCATTTGCAACCTTCCCATTTGCTGTTAGGGGAAACTTAGCTAGATATGTATAATTAAAGTTTTTCAAATGAAATAGCGGATAGTGGTATATCAAAGACAAGAGAAAACCTCAGTGGAAATTCATCAAGATACAATGCTTCATTCTTTCTTCTGTTGATTATGCGGTTCGTAGTGTCAGTGGTTAGTCAAAATCTATGGAGATCTCTCCTTTCAAACACAAATCGCTCAAAAGACTTGACTTGGTTCTGATTGCTGTGGACATGACTTGTTCATTCTCCTTGTGCTTAGAACAACTCTATAAGATCTGATGAGATCATGAGGTGTGCGACTGTCAAGAGATGATCAGAGATTTCTGCATTATGAACTCAATGTATGTTTTAATCACTTAATTTGGTAATCTTATTTCGGTAACACTTTAGAATACTGTTTCTTACTTACTACATAACTAATAACGAATTATTGAAGAGCTAACAGGTGATTATTCATTAACACTTAACTCACTACTGTTAACTACTAAGAAAGATGTGTTAACTAATCAGTATGTAATATAATTTTATGATTGTGTTAAGTAACAGTTAACTAATCAGTAATTAATATATTCTGTGAAACCTCCTGAAGAACTACTATTAATTATATACTAGTTAAGGTTCAAGAAAAATAACTATGAAGTAACTACTAATGAACAGTTTTACGCAAATAATCACTATAATAATCAGGCTGTGGCCCACAAATCAAGTACTGGAGTAAAAGTACAGATACCCCAATTAAATATTACTCCAGTAAAAATAAAAAGTAGGCCTATTCATTTTCAAAATTACTTGAGTAAAAGGACAAGTACAAAGTACTACTACGGTAGCAACTTTGTTACAGCCCACTTATTAGCTTATAATGGAAATGAAATATGGATTTTGTTTGCTTCTAAATGTTTAACTTTTGATTATGAAATGTTTGTTAAATTAGTTAGAATGTGGGCAGTATACATGTTAAAATGGAATAAAATATGCTGTATTAAGAAATGTTCTCATCTGAAATAACCAAGATTTCAGTCAAAATGATGTAGTTTATTATTATTTACTAATAGGTTCACTTTAGAATTCTGTTTCAGGTTCTAAGTAAATCCTGCAAAATTATCTGATAATTCTTTATTAGTTACTATTGGGTTCCCTATGTTTTCACTTTAGAATACTGTTTCAGGTTCTAAGTAATTCCTGCAGAATTAGCTAATAATTCTTTATTAATTACTACTGGGTTCTCAACATTTTCACTTTAGAATAGGCCTAATGTTTCAGGTTCAAAATAAGTCCTGCAGAATTATTTGTTCATTAATTATTAATTACTAATGGGTTCCCTATGTTTTCACTTTAGAATACTGTTTCAGATTCTAAGTAATTCTTCAGGAATTATCTGATAATTCTTTATTAATTACTAATAGTAACCCAACATTTTCACTTTAGAATAGGCCTAATGTTTCAGGTTCAAAATAAGTCCTTCAGAATTATTTGTTCATTAATTATTAATTACTAATGGGTTCCCTATGTTTTCACTTTAGAATACTGTTTCAGATTCTAAGTAATTCTTCAGGAATTATCTGATAATTCTTTATTAATTACTAATGGTAACCCAACATTTTCACTTTAGAATAGGCCTAATGTTTCAGGTTCAAAATAAGTCCTGCAGAATTATTTATTCATTAATTATTAATTACTAATGGGTTGCCCATATTTTCACTTTAGAATACTGTTTCAGATTCTAAGTAATTATTCAGGAATTATCTGATAATGATTTATTAATTACTAATGGGTTCCCAATATTTTCACTTTAGAATAGGCCTAATGTTTCCGGTTCAAAATAAGTCCTGCAGAATTATTTTATAATTCTTTATTAATTACAAATTGGATACCTGTATTATCACTTTTCCGCAGGCTTTGCCTTACATAAAGAAATTTAATGAATGATAATTTATATAAAATATAAAAACTAAGGTAAGTTATCGCAAGGTACTGGGGTCATGGTAGGGTTCCTATTGGAAGCTGATTTCTTACAAAACACTCACAAAACAATTCACTACATAGGCAAAACCTCTATAAAATGTATTACATTTATTAATATTGCATTTTTATACTACTACTACTATTGCTAATAAAATTTATATGAAAGGGTCACAATTCAATGTAATTGTTTAAAACTGTTCATTAGTAGTTACTTCATAGTTATTTTTCTTGAATCTTAACTAGTAGATAATTAATAGTAGTTCTTCAGGAGGTATGTGTCACGAATACGAACCCCGTGAGTCCCTCCAGAGGCCAGCAGAGGGCACCATCGCCCGAATACTGACACCTACAGGCATCCAAACACTCACTTACACTGATACTCACTACATTACCCAACAGCCCCGTATCTTGGACTGATCACCGGCCAGGTGTTCCATATCAGAGACTGCCATATAAGCCAGACCTTTGCGTCACCTCATTGCGAAGTCTTGTTTCTGCCACGGCTAACATTTCTGAGCGTTCTACCCTGTCTTGCTATCCCAGTTGCCAACCCTTGTTGTTTATCGATCCTAGAACCTTTGCTGCCTACCTTTGAACCCAGATTGTTATACGGACTGTGATACTTGCTTGTTACCCCGACCCACTGCTTGGTATTGACTACGATTCTGATATCTCTATTATACTGTGTTTGCTGATCCTGACCCTTCGCCTGTACGACTACGAGTGTTCTAATAAAAGCTTGCAAATGGATCCCATGTCGAGTCAGTCATCGTTACAGAAGACTTCGCCAGGACAAGATCCAGCAGCCTATGAACATCTCTGCACCAACCTGGCAGCTCAGGCAAGTCAGATCGCTGCTAATCAGCAACAGTTAAATCGTCTTACCGCCGTCACGGAGGAATTGGTGAAGGCTATTCAGAATCTCCATAGTCCTGTTGTCACGACACCCGCGCCACCAGCGGCCGCCATTGCACATGCGGTTCCCACGCCCTCTCAGATTAACCCACGACTGGCTTTTCCTGAGAAATTCGACGGTGACCCTAACAAATGTAAAGGCTTCTTACTACAATGTTCGCTGTTTGTGGAACAACAACCCATGCTCTATTCCACTGACAACAGTAAGGTTGCCTTTGTTTGCTCGTTGTTAACCGGAAGGGCTCTTGACTGGATTACCGCTGTATGGCGCACGGATGGATCATCCTTCTCCTCCTTCAACGATTTCCTCACACGCTTCCGTGAGGTTTTCGATCATCCCAAGGAGGGAAAGAGTGCTGGCGAACGCTTGCTAGAGCTCTCTCAGGGGAGATCTTCAGCTGCTGACTATGCTATGAACTTCCGCACATTGGCAGCACAAACGACCTGGGTGAGTGACACCTTAAAAGTTCTGTTTCGAAAGGGTTTAAGTCATGAATTACAAGCTGAACTAGCATGTCGAGATGAGGGGAGAGGTTTGAACGATTTCATCGAGTTGACGATAGCAATTGACAATCTGCAGCGTTCACGTAAACCCCGCTCTCATGTCAGTACTGTCATTAAAGCAGCTCAGTCTGTCGAGGACTCTGAACCCATGCAAGTTAATACCTATCATCTCTCATCTGAGGAGAAGAATCGTCGCTTGGCAAATCGTCTATGTCTGTATTGCGGATCCCCTGGTCATCAACGAGCCAACTGTCCTTCACGTCCCTCATCTGTCTCATCCAAATTGGTGAGTGAATCCTTACACTCTCTCCATCCAGTAAACTGTGTGTTTGTGCCCCTGAAGCTAACCATTAACAACGTTCAAGTGACCACATTTGCTTTACTGGACTCTGGAGCGGCTGGGAATTTCATGTCAGCTGAGTTTGCAAGAACAAACAACGTATCATTAATACCCTGTGCTAACTCTCTGTCTGTAGCTACCATAGATGGTCGTCCCCTGGGAACTGGTATCATCACTCACCTTACACAAAGTCTATCCGTCACAGCCGGTTTACTGCACCAGGAGGTCATTCAGTTCTACGTTCTGCCCACGTCTAATACACCCATAATTCTGGGACTACCATGGCTGAGATTGCACGATCCGCTAGTATCATGGAGGGAAGGTCAGATATTAAAGTGGAGCACTAAATGTCAAACAAAATGCCTATCTACCATTTCTCCTCTTCCAGTGCGCTCGTTGGCGATTAACAAGGAGTCATTCGAGGTTCCCAACCTACCAGCGGAATATCACGACCTCAAGGCAGCATTCAGTAAAACCCAAGCAAACACCTTACCACCTCATCGACCCCATGACTGTGCTGTTGATCTTCTACCAGGTCACAATCCACCCAAGGGTCGTGTGTTCCCACTGTCACTCCCAGAAACCGAAGCCATGACTAAATACATCAAGGAGGAGTTGGAGAAAGGCTTCATACGTCCTTCCACTTCCCCTGCATCCGCTGGTTTCTTCTTCGTCAAAAAGAAGGACGGCAGTTTAAGACCCTGCATTGATTACCGTGGTCTCAACGAGATCACGGTGAAGTACCGTTATCCCCTTCCTCTGGTTCCAGCTGCATTAGAACAACTTCGCACAGCTCAATACTACACCAAGCTTGACTTACGCTGTGCTTACAACCTGATTCGCATCAGAGAGGGTGACGAGTGGAAGACGGCCTTTTCTACAACCAACGGTCACTATGAATACCGGGTTATGCCGTTTGGACTGGTCAATAGTCCGTCCATCTTCCAGGCGTTCATTAATGATGTCTTCAGGGACATGCTGAACAAGTTTGTTGTGGTCTACATTGACGATATTCTCATCTACTCCAACACCCTACAGGATCATATTCAACACGTCAGAACTGTGCTACAGCGCCTCATTGAACATCAACTGTACGCCAAAGCCGAGAAGTGTGAGTTTCACACCACATCCACTACCTTCCTGGGTTATGTCATCAATCAATCAATCAATCACCTTTATTTATATAGTGCTTTAAACAAAATACATTGCGCCAAAGCACTGAACAACATTCATTTGGAAAACAGTGTCTCAATAATGCAAAAAAGTGTCTCAATAATGCAAAAAAGTCCGGGGGGAGTTGCTATGGACGACAGTAAGGTCTCTGCTGTACTCAAGTGGCCAGAGCCTCAGACTCTCAAGGAGCTACAACGGTTCCTGGGATTCGCCAATTTCTACAGACGCTTTATCAGAAATTTCAGTACAGTCGTCAGTCCTCTCACTTCCATGGTCAAAAGAGGTACCCATCGTCTCACCTGGGCCGAAGCCTCCCGTCAAGCCTTTAAGGAATTAAAGGAACGCTTTGTCACCGCTCCTATCCTGCATCACCCTGACCCCTCTCTTCCCTTCTTAGTCGAAGTTGACGCTTCCAATACTGGCATTGGGGCCGTTCTCTCACAACGACCAGGCCCTCAGGAGAGACTTCATCCCTGTGCTTTCTACTCACGCAAGCTCAACCCAGCGGAGAGGAATTATGATGTGGGTGATAGAGAACTGTTAGCCATGAAGGCAGCGTTTGAAGAGTGGAGACATTGGCTCGAAGGGGCTATTCATCCTTTCACCGTCTTTACGGATCATAAAAATCTGGAATACCTACGCTCCGCCAAGAGACTCAACCCACGCCAAGCCAGATGGTCCTTGTTCTTCTCCCGGTTCCAGTTCAATGTCACTTATCGCCCAGGTTCCAAGAATACTAAAGCCGATGCTTTGTCACGTATCCATGATGACGACCCCTCCATCTCAGTCCCCGAACGCATATTGCCCTTCCATGTGGTGGTTGCTCCCATCCAGTGGGATATCATGACTCTTATAGAACAACACAATTCACAAGAGGCACCACCAGCCGCCTGTCCACCGGATAAAACCTACGTACCTGCCCCTCACCGTGATCAGGTCCTGAGTCATATTCACTGTCTTCCTGCCTCTGGTCACCCCGGCATCACAGCCACACTCCATCTCCTCAAGAACCGCTTCTGGTGGGAGACCATTAACCCCGACACTATTAAATTCATTCAGAACTGTCAGACGTGTAACATGCACAAAACCCCTCGTCAACTGCCAGCTGGACTCCTTCAACCTCTTCCTATCCCTCAACGACCCTGGTCACACCTTGCCATAGACTTCATCACAGACTTACCCCTATCCCAGGGTAACACGGTCATACTCACGATCATCGATCGATTCTCCAAGGCTTGTCGCCTCATACCTCTACCCAAACTCCCTACTGCTCTTCAGACCGCCGAACTCCTGTGTAATTGGGTGTTCAGGTTTTACGGCATACCTGACGACATCGTTTCGGATAGAGGTCCTCAGTTCACCTCTCGTTTATGGAAGGATTTCTTTCAAGCCCTAGGGGTCAACGTAAGTCTCACGTCTGGCTATCACCCCGAAGCCAATGGTCAAGTGGAACGCCTCAACCAGGAGCTCACTCGGTTCCTCCGCTCCTACTGCAGCTCCCATCAAGAGGACTGGTCTCGTTTTCTCCTATGGGCCGAATATGCTCAGAACTCCCTGATCAAGCCTTCCACTGGAATCACCCCCTTCAAATGCGTTCTAGGGTACCAACCACCCATGTTTCCCTGGTCAGGTGAACCCACCAATGTTCCCGCTGTTACTGATTGGCTTCAACGAAGCGAGGACACATGGAATCAGGCCCACGTACATCTTCAACAAGCTGTACGGCGCCTGAAGGAACAGGCCGACCGTCGTCGACGCCCTGGACACACTTACCAACCTGGTCAATGGGTCTGGCTGTCCACCAGAGACCTTCGGATGAGATTGCCATGCCGAAAGTTAAGTCCTAGGTACGTGGGTCCATTCAAAATCACACAACAAATCACTCCTGTGTCATTCCGCCTTGCTTTGCCTGACACATATCGTATTTCTCCCACTTTCCACATGTCACTGCTCAAGCCCGCTGCTGCCCCTGAGGAGGAGGGTGAGGGGAGGTCCCGTGAGCAGAGTCCCCAACCGGTTCAGGTGGAGAGCGAGGAGACCTATCAGGGGCGAGAGCTGCTTGATTCAAGACGTCGGGGACGAGTTCTCCAATACTTGGTTGACTGGGAGGGGTACGGTCCAGAGGAACATTCCTGGGTCAATGCCGAGGACATTCTTGACCCCAACTTAACCACTGATTTCCATAGAGAACATCCAGAGAAACCGGCCCCTCGACCTCGAGGAAGACCCCGACGTCGCCCTCCACCTCACGCCAGGAGGCGTTCGCAGGGAGGGGGCTCTGTCACGAATACGAACCCCGTGAGTCCCTCCAGAGGCCAGCAGAGGGCACCATCGCCCGAATACTGACACCTACAGGCATCCAAACACTCACTTACACTGATACTCACTACATTACCCAACAGCCCCGTATCTTGGACTGATCACCGGCCAGGTGTTCCATATCAGAGACTGCCATATAAGCCAGACCTTTGCGTCACCTCATTGCGAAGTCTTGTTTCTGCCACGGCTAACATTTCTGAGCGTTCTACCCTGTCTTGCTATCCCAGTTGCCAACCCTTGTTGTTTATCGATCCTAGAACCTTTGCTGCCTACCTTTGAACCCAGATTGTTATACGGACTGTGATACTTGCTTGTTACCCCGACCCACTGCTTGGTATTGACTACGATTCTGATATCTCTATTATACTGTGTTTGCTGATCCTGACCCTTCGCCTGTACGACTACGAGTGTTCTAATAAAAGCTTGCAAATGGATCCCATGTCGAGTCAGTCATCGTTACAGTATGACAGAATACATTAGTTATTGATTAGCTAACTGTTACTTAACATAGTCATAAAATTGTATTCCATACTGATTAATTAACACATCTTCCTTAGTAGTTAACAGTAGTGAGTTAAGTGTTAATGAATAATCACCTGTTAGTTCTTCAATAATTCCTTATTAGTTATGTAGTAAGTAAGAAACAGTATTCTAAAGTGTTACCCTTATTTCTAATTGTATCTGTACATTTTAACACTTTTTAATTTTAATTTTTTAATTATAGTCATTTTCATTTAATAAAACAGTTGTGTGTATTTCCCTTTGTTTTTTAAAATATCTGTTTTGTGAAAATTATCTCTTGCATAAATCATTATCTGGCTGGTGTCTATAAGCAGCGCATACAGTATATGTATAAAAATTGTTTGCATAAATAAAAAATAAATAAATAAATGCTCATAGTAAAGAGTAAAATATCCATACTTGACATCAGAAAGACACGTAGTGCTGAGTATATGGAATGTATTTTACACTGTGATGTTTATTACACTGTGATAAATTACTGTTTATGTTTATGTGAATCTACTGTCTATTGTGTTACTGCTCTTGTACAGCATCCTTGGGCTTGGGAAATGTACTATATAAATTAAGCATTAATATTATTATGTGAACTGATATTTGTCATATTGATGCTTTTGCTGATCAATGTTTGTTCTTTATCCATATATATATATATTTTTTTTCATTCAAGGGCTGTATTACACATTTTTGGGGAACGGTCATTTGTGTAAACAGAGATGCTGATATTTAGCAGGTTCTCTGCACTGTTGTAGATTGATATTTTAGGAATGGGATTTAGGTTCTTGAAATGAGTTTTTATTAGTATTTTTCTTTAATGTTCAGAGTTTTTCAACCTCTCCATATTGTTTTGTTTTATTTTCCTTTAAGTTTTCCTATTTTTCTTTTATGCTTTTGTGTTTTGTACGGTACCTGGGAAAGGACATGGTCGGTTCACTTAGTTTTGTTATGGCCACTACATAATAATTTGTGGGAACGTGATAATATAACGTTATATTATGTCGTGGCCCCAAGATCCTTTTGTCGAGGTAGTGACATCCTTATATAGTAGACTCGAGGTGCTATGTTTAAGGAACAAAATTTTTTCTTATGGCCACAGCTTATTATGATGACAGAACCACATGTTTTTCTTGTGGCCATGAGTTAAATGTGTAAAAAAAAAAAAACTGCGTGACCACAGCAACCCGGGATTATCAGAGATGTATTAATTTATATTTTATTTTGAATTATAAAATTATTATATTTATTATAGAAAATATTTTATACAATTATTATATTAACCATATGCCTTGGCTACGGGACTTTATTATTACGCGTGATTGTCAGCATTCAAATTAAGTTTATCATGAATAAATAATAAATTGAATGAATAATTGTTATAATAATGAATGAATAATTTGATTCACAACACGCTCATTTATCACACCACGTCAAAACTTTATTGGCATAACTGTCAGATAAATGAGCCTGTTGTGTTTTCATTTACAAATGAAACTAGGGGCTAAGCATGTTTTCGATAGGACTATATAAGTATGTCTTTTCCTCATCAAAATTATCTCATGGCCATGACATTTTTGATATTCTCACAGGTTAATATCTCTTGGCCACAACAAAACTTAGTGAACCAACCAGGTCCTCTCCCAGGCACCGTAGTTTTCCTGTCATTAGCATCAATCACTTTGACTGCCAAGAATAAACTAAGATTTCACCTTTGAATGAGGATTATAGAATTTTAACTAATATTTTGTCTTTTGTGGAAAAGGTGTACGATAGAATGAAATGTGGATACCTCTTTTGTGTAATGGAATGCTTTAGTTTTGAAAATGGCTTTATTTGCAAATTACTGTACTTATCTCCTATTTTGACAATGTTTTTTAATACTTTTCTGGACCTTGACAGTGAAATTTACTCGGCAGTCAATGAGACAGCCACAAGCCTCCCAGTGTTCATCCAAAATATCTTAAATTGTGTTCCGAAGATGAATAAAGATTGTGCGGGTTTGGAACGACATAGGGATCCAGTGATTGATGACAAAATTTTCATTTTGGGGTGAAGAATGCCTTTAATAATATTTTCAAGTGATTTGACCAACCTAATTCCTGCTAATTTTGTTTCTATCAAGCCAAGAACTGTGTACAAACACCATTCCATTGTTTCCCAAATAATCCCCCTGAATCCCCATTGGACAAAAGCTAAAGCTTGAACCACAATCAAAACACTGTACTTCTGTAATGTATTACCTGATTTATAATACTAATCCAGGCCCTCCAAATCAGATTGGGTCAGGGAGAGGGACTTGAGTTATCTGATGAACATTGGGAACGTATTCTTGATCTTGTTCATACATCTTTAATATATGCCAGACACAGCCTGATAAATATTTTACATAATAAGTGAAATTGCAAAATAATGAATTATTATATAATGGGATAGTTCACCCAAAAATGAAAATTCTGTCATTTTCTCACCCTCGTGTTTCAAACCTGTATATCTTCCTATGTTCTGCTGAACACAAAGAAATAAAATGAAAAATTAGGCAAATTGCATGGACTTTTCAAAATATCTTTATGGTCTACAGCTTAAAAAAAAAAAAAAAAAACATGGATCAAGATGAATGAATCATGAATAAAACATTATAAATTTTACATTTTATTTTATTGTATAAAAGCCTTTCTGCTTTAAATGGGTGTTAGATTAGTTGGGGGAAACTGCATTTGTCCCCTCCCTCTTCAATACCACTGTGGTCCCCTTGAGAAAGACCATTAACTAGGTGTGTGACTGTGAGAAAGACCATTAGCCCAGTTTTTGGCTTGCCGACAGGTTTTCGGCGATTCAAAATCATGCTTTGTGAAAAGTGTTCTGACTGAAAACTACATCAGCGATGACCGACAGCCAATGAGAGCACAAGATACAGAGCAGCTGGCAGTTCGGGGAGGAGTTATAAACCACGATATCCTCACATCTCCCCAAACATTTTCTCCTTCATATTCTTCTTTTTTTTTGCTTTCGCTGCAAATCAGCACACAGGCAATTAGTATTGCAAGCTTCTCGTGGCTACTATTTTTAATAATAATCCCAGTCTAACGTGAGAACTTCGGTCTTGCACGTGTGGTATCGCGTTGTTTCCTTGTATACTGTCCATGTCCAGAAAGGTAAGAAAAACATCATCAAAGTAGTCCATGTGACATCAGAGGGTCAGTTAGTTTTTGTTTGAAGCATCGAAAATATATTTTGGTCCAAAAATAGCAAAAACTACGACTTTCAAAATTTTCTTGTCTTCCGTGTATGTTGTGAGTGTGTTCACTGTAGTGTATATCCGGTTCCCGGATGAATCATTCGATGTAACCGGATCTTCTTGAACCAGTTCACCAAATCGAACTGAATCGTTTGAAATGGTTCGCATCTCCAATATGCATTAATCCACAAATTACTTAAGCGGTTAACTTTTTTTTAATGTGGCTGACTCTGAGTTCAAACAAATCAATATCCCGGAGTAATTCATTTACTCAAACAGTACACTGACTGAACTGCTGTGAAGAGAGAACTGAAGATGAAAACGGAGCAAGATAACGAAGAAAAGATTGACTCGTTCACGAGTCAAGAACCGTTTCTGTCGACTCGACCGATTCGAGAACCGAGGAGCTGATGATACTGTGCATGTGTGATTCAGCGTGAAGCAGACCGACACACAGAGCATCTGAACTGAACTGATTCTTTTGGTGATTGATTCTGAACTGATTCTGTGCTAATGTTATGAGCGCGGGTAAACCAAGACTTGAATCAAGGGCAATCATCACCAATAACGCCATTACGTCGACCGCAAAAGAACCAATGAGCTGTTTTCTTCAACCGGTTTATTGAATCGAACTGTCTGAAAGAACTACTGGTGATACGAAAACCGATGCAACCAGTTCTTGACTCATGAACGTGTCAATCTTTTGTTCATTACTTTGTAGAAAACAATGCGTTTGAGAGAGGCAGGACAAAAAGGACCTATAATAATGTACTGTATTTGAATAATAATGTTTTTTGAACATTAAGGCATTTCAACATATTCTACTACACCAAATACACAAATTATTGATCTTTAAAAAAAAGCATCATATGACCCTTTTAAGTTAGGTAGGTCATTTTAAGCTGTGAGTCCCATAATGGGGGGCGCTGGTTAACAGGTTTAACACACAAATACATTTTTAATACATGTATAGATTACAATAAATAAAAAAAAATGGAAATGGAAATGGCGGCGGGGCAGAAGCCTACTAAATACAGGTCCATATAAAAGATAAAATCTGTGGAGCATGTGGTTATGAATAGACCAGTGCATGTTACTGGGAAGAGAAACCTTTTCTCGCTGTTTCCAGAAAGGGCAAAATACAATTTTCTGCTTGGAAGCTGAAATAACAAAGACCCAAGTAAACCCAAGTGTTAGGAGTATCATTTGAAAAATGTGAAAGAGAGACTTTTGATAAAATTTGACCAAACAGAATGAAAATAATGGACAACTGGATCACATATTTATTGTTTATTCGAACTATGCAAGTTAGAGTATTTTCTCAGATATATCCAGGAAGTGTTAGCAAGTCCTATTCTCTTCATCTAATTATTTACAACATTTTTGCACAGATAGACATGGAAATAGACAGTGCAACGGGGCTGCAATTTTGGGTATGTGGATAAGTGTATGTAAATAACTATTGTAAATATAGTGAACTGGTCTAATGAATGGGATTTCTCTTTCTGTTGCAAAAACTGATCTGTTTTGATAAAAGATGACTGATTCAATATTGAATACTAATATTTGGAGTATGTGCGAGTAGTCAGATTTCTGGCAAAGTGACAGGATTCAAAACTTATTTTTATTTTTTAAAAAAAATTGTACCTTGGAATTTGAAAGCTTTATGAGAAAAAAAAAAAAAAAAAAAGAAAAAAAAATACATGTTTACTGAGCAAATTATTAGATAATGTTTTTTTTGGTTTTTTTTTGAAGAACGAACGCAGAAGTTCCATAAATAGCAGCTCTCTCACAGAGAGCTTGTTGCATGGATTATTTGTATGGTGATCTTAAAACCAAATTGTTCAGGTAGGAACTTGACTTACCATCATCTTCTAATTCTACTTCATGATGTTCATCCAAGGAGGAAGATGAAATATTAATTTGATCCCCACATTTTCCATGGATCTGCCTTTCCATCAACCTATAATGGAAAAAAAGGAACCAATAATAACACAGGTGAGGCGTGTTCTGATTTTACTACAATGTAGTTTATATATGGATACATGAACACAAAATGAGGTACAGCACCATCTAGTGTTTTTGAAACTCATTTACTGTTGTTGTAAGATAAGAGTAAATGGTTGTTACGAACGCACACACAAAACGAGAGATCCAGTTGCAGCGTTTAATGGGGAATCCAAAAGCAATCCAAAAACAGGCAAGAGGTCAAAAACAACAAAAGCTGTCCAAAAAAACAAGAAACATGAAAAACACTAGGGAACACGAGAAAGCAGAGTAACATGAAACAGAATGAGACAGGCTGGTTTATATGGACAGGTGAAAACGATGAAAATGGTGACAGCTGAGTGCAATCAACAGGTGTGCAATTAACAGAGATGAATGGGACAAAGGCTTGTGGGAAATGTAGTGCCTGCAGTGGGGTGACTATGGGGAAGTGAGACCACTAGCGGACACCCAGGGAAACACAGACCAGACACTGTGACAATGTGACAATGTGACAATTATTTATATATAATTCTTGCAACAAGATAGAAAAAAGCTTTTATACTTTTTTTTGGACATATTAAATATAGTGAAAATGAGAGCAAAGGCTTTTCTGTCTTCTGTAATCAGTTTGTTCATTAGACTCTACACATTACAAAAACATTACTGTTTGCATTCCTTTGCTGCTGCTCACAAAGAGTAACTTAACAAAATGTACAAAATGGAAGTAGGAACTCTTCAGATGGTCACTTCCTGCCTCTGGAAATGGGGAGGCTGCAGATAAGACACTAAGTTTCTTATTTCTTTCGACATACTGTAAGTTGTAAAAAAAAAATTAATAATAATAAAAATAAACAAACAACCATTTTCCTTCACTTTGATTTATACTGAAAATTCTGTAAGCCATTGGGTGTTCTGCTGCATGTTGCTTTACCTAAAGGCAGTAACCAATTCACAACACATACGTATAACATGATTTTTTTTTCTAACATCACCCTAAATGTTAATCAATTTAGAGTATTTTAAATAAGTGGCTGTGTGCAAGAGGTATTTTGCATAAAACACACCTAAACCATCACCATATAAGGGTTTTCCACACAACCTTTCTGTTACATGCTCAGTCCTTCAAACATGATAAAACACCTGTTGTTTGTTTGTTTGATAATTTTATACCTCTCTGGTCTGAACTTAAGCCCAAAAATACAAAATGCAAGAAATTATTTTCCGTACCTTTTTTGTTTTGTGTTAATGGCTAGTAACGGTTTACAGACCTTTACTGTGTTATAGTTAGGCACATCAACCAGAAGTCCTTAAAAAACAGCCGGAAATCTTGGAGTTATGACTGAGGATCAGCTAACTTTTTCAGATCACATTGCTAAAACTGTCCAGTCCTGCAGATTTGCTTACTGTATTTTACGGAGTCGCACTTTTTTTCATAGTTTGGTTGGTTCTGCGACTTATAGTCAGGTGCGACTTATTTATCAAAATTAATTTGACATGAACCGAGAAAAATGAACCAAGAGAAATGAACCAATAGAAAACATTACCGTCTACAGCCACGAGAGGGCTGCTCTAATGCTGCTCTGTGCTCCTGTAGCCTACCACTGAGCAGCATATAGCGCCCTCTCACAGCTGTAGATGGTAATGTTTTCTCTTGGTTCTTGGTTCTAAATAAATGGGACTTATAATCCAGTGCGACTTATATATGTTTTTTTCCTCATCATGACGTATTTTTGGACTGATGCGACTTATACTCAGGTGCGACTTAGAGTCCGAAAAATACGGTAATTCAACATTAAGAATATCATGTCCTTTCTTTCGGAACATGCTGCACAACTCCTTGTTCAAGCTCTTGTTCTCTCCAGGCTGGACTATTGCAATGCTCTCTTGGCAGGTCTATCAGCCAATTCTATCAAACCTTTACAATTAATCCAGAACGTGACAGCAAGATAAAATTTTTAATGAGCTGAAAATTTGTAACTTTGCACTGGTCGCATAAAATTCAAGGCATTAATGTTTGCCTACAAAACCACCACTGGCTCTGCACCCATTTACCTAAATTCATTGCTTTAGACCAGGGATTCCCAAAGTGTGGTGCGCACACCCCCAGGGGTACGCGAGCTGCCACCTTGGGGTGCGCTAGAGGAAAAATGTAATGGCGGTCTGTTTTTTTAAGTGGGATTTTTCCATAAAATAATAAACAGGAACAATAAACATTTCCTTTGTAATCGCTTTTATTTTAAAAAAAAAACTATAATTTATTAGTTTTCAATGGAAACGTAGAAGACTGATGCTGTCTTCTGCACACTGTTCTTCTTTTATGTACTGCAGGATAGGCTATATGCGTGCCAACTCGTTTCATTCATTCCATAATATATATTATAAATATGCTTAACTGGCTGAAATCAGTGAAACTGTTAAGTGGGACATCTTATGATAAAGTTGTTAGTCAGGAGGAGAGGGGCCAGAGAGCGAAGAGAATAGAGAAAGAAAATGAGCGAAGAAAAAATCTTGAGGAAATCTCTCTCTCGCTGCAGGCTGAGCGACTTTTGCGCTGCACTCGAAAAGTTACAGATGCATCCTCTTTCATTTTATTTTATGTTTGAGCCTATGCTCTTTGAAACTTAATTATGTTGTGGATCGTGTGTAGACTAATTTTATTGTCGCACTTGAAAAGTTTCAGATTGATCCTCGTTTTTATTTATTGTATCTATTTCGGAGCTTATTCTCTTTAATGATGTGTATCGTTTGTAACTTCATTGCAATTTAATTAATAAATATGTACTGTCGTTCTAATTTCCATAACCATTGTGTCATTGTGGTTCTCAACATTTTTTTCCACTGGGCCGCTCCGCTCTATGGTCCAAGTGCTAGTCTTGCTGGCCGCACGCATATCATTAACATATTACGTCACCAATACAAACCAATCTGATTTATAATATTATAGCATAAATAGTATGATAGCTAATCGATTATGTTCATTAAAATAAATAAATAATTCTACTCCCCATATAAATAAAACACCTGATGCTGTCGGGAGCTTATGTGAGATTCAGCTCGAAAGGAGTAACAGCACAATGAAGTTGCGATTGTAAAGCCTGTGTTATACTTTCTGCATGAGCAATCCAGGCGCGTACATGACCAGTGCAGATGCAGACTTCTTCCATTTATACTTCCGAAAGCGCACGCTGACAGTCCGCTCTGCAACAAACGTGAACAAACAGTTGCCCAGAATTATTACACATCTGGTTGTATTTACATTCTTTTATTGACGGATTGCACAGGTTTGAGTAGCAATGGGCTTCTTCACACTGCCTCCACATGTGCAACTGTGCTTTTGAAGCCTACTGACCACGCGCACCTGTCCGCGCGGCCATAAAAAAAAATGGGGGGCACGCGTTCGTCCTCTCAGAGCATCCGCACACACTCTCCAATGATGATGTTTACGTCGCACCTACCTAGCGGTCCATAACTGTATCCCCGCGGACGCGGAAAGTTTAACATAGGCTTAAGATGCAGTCTGTAAGACGCGCAGGGGAGTATGACTTTGTCACGTACGGTGATACAAGAAGCACGGGAGAGATCCAAATGCAGGTAAACAGGTTTATTGAGGGGCAATCCAAAGTGTAAACAGTCCAGGCAGGGTCAAAACCAGAAAATCCAAAAACATAAAACCAAACAAAAACACACGGGAAGAGCAGACTCTGGAAAGTATCATACATACAACAAGGACTCCGCGACAAAGACTCAGACAGACCGGGTATTTATATACACAGAAGGATAATGGGGAAACAGGAGACAGGTGGGGGAACAATCAATTAACTAAAACAAGGAGGAAGGTGACCAAATAAGGGAACAGGAAGTGATAAGATGACAGACACCGTGGGAACGGAGGACACCTAGTGGACACCCAAGGAACACGACCCAGACACTGTGACAGACTTGAAGCGCGACATTGCAGAAAATGTGCATTCACAAATGTAGCCTATGTTGATCCAAATATGGAAAGCACTTTCGAATTTAATAATATTAGAGATGTTTTGCCACATTTCTTCAATTAAGCATGATTGCTACGTAGTAAATGGAGTTTCTGTTTGCCTGAACTTCTTCAATTAAGTTGCAGGGCAAACCGAAAATCCAACACTGTCCTTCACTACTGATACTCTGACTATTATTTTTTCTATATGTTCATTTGCTGGCATTTTCCACATTTCGTTTTTTTTCTCACATAAAACAAATTTGTCCATTCTGATGCTCAATTTTACCGAACTAATGGCTGTTGATGACTATTTGAATTGAATTCTGCCAAAGCGGGCGCTTGTGTTCGTTAAATGCTGTGAGTAGCCTAGGTCTGCTCATGTCTGAAAATAATCTATGAAACACAAAATAATTTAACATAAAAACATTAGGCTATAACATATTTCTGAAGTACATTTTTTAATTAATGTAAAAAAAAAATAATTGTAAAACTGAAAAAAAAAAAATATATATATATATATATAATTAATTGTGTTCAGCATGGTGGGCCATATTTGAATTTGTGACGGGCCGCGGGTTGAGATGATGCTGCTGCTAGCTCCATGGTCATTTAATAGGCCCAACCTATTGCTGCAATGTTTCTTTTACGCGGCTGCATTGTTTCTTTTTACGTGCTTTCTGTTACTGAGCCTGTGTCTGTCACTCGTTCTCTTAAAAGTGGAAGATTGTGCGTAGCTTTGTTGCATAATATTGAAACTTTGTTGAAGTTTTTATTGTCATGCGTGTTCTGGTTATTTGCGCACGATTAAACATGACTCTTTATATGGCAATAAAAGAAAGCTTTGTTGCGTATTTTTTTTTTTTTTTTTTTTTTTTTTTTTTTTTAAGTGGGGATTGGGAACCGCTGCAAGTGAACGTCTCTTTATTGTGTCATCCTAAAGAGGCACAAAATCACTTTAACAGACTTTTAGATTAAATTTAAAAAAAAAGAAAAGAAAAAAAAAACCATAAAATTTAAAAATTCAATTCTTCAATCTTTATTTCACCCTATTACTCTAACTCTCTCTATTCCAATTATATTATTTAGAAAAAAACTCCCCCCTTCTAGACTTGCAGTCTATTAATTACCTAAAAAAGCTTGCTCTATTATTTTTCTATTATGTCTGTTTTATTTTATTTATTACAGCATTTAATAAAAAAAAAAAAAAAAAAAAAAAAAAAAAAAACACGAACAACCAAAAACCCTTGTTATGTGTATTGCGTTTAGCTAACTCAGACTTGTAATAGCACTTGTATATCATTGCTCTCTTGTTGATTTTGATTGCTTCCATTGTCCTCATTTGCAAGTCGCTTTGGATATCGGTGAGGACTTTACCAGCAGTTTTATCACCAATCTTCGACTCATCCCTGAGATCGCTAGAACAACCGAGGCTTCGCACTCTACCCGGCCGGGCGGAAGTGCTCGCAGGCGGCGTCGAGATCGTAAACAAAGGCGGGGGAAGCGCGGAGGTCTAAGAGCCAAGCTAAAGCTAACACCGCTCCGGCTCTCTTTACCCAGCATTTTCCTCGCTAATGTGCGGTCACTGGTGAACAAAATGGATGAGTTACGACTCCGCATCACCCACAGTAAGAGACTTATGGACTGCAATGTCATGGTTTTCACGGAAACATGGCTACACAGCGACGTACCCAACAATGCTATTGAGCTAGCAGGACGCTACACGCTCCGGGCAGATAGAACAGCAGATGACTCCGGCAAGACAAGAGGTGGTGGATTGTGCATTTATGTCAACAAAGCTTGGTGTACGAACACTGTCATTGTTGGGAGACACTGCTCAGCTAACCTAGAGTTTCTCATGGTTAAATGTAGACCTTTTTATCTGCCACGGGAGTTCACTTCCACCATAATAACCGCAGTCTATATTGCACCGGATGCTAATGCCAAGCTTGCTTTGAACGAACTTCATGCAGCCATTAGTAAACAACAGACTGCTCACCCAGAGGCTGCTTTTATTGTCGCGGGTGATTTTAATCACTGCAAATTAAAAACAGTACTCCCCAAATTTCACCAGCATGTTTCCTGCCACACCAGAGGAGACAAAACTTTGGATCATGTTTATACAAACATTAATGGAGCTTACATCGCGAGCCCCCTCCCCCACCTCGGACAGTCTGATCACCTTTCTTTGTTTCTCACCCCTAAGTATTCACCCCTCATCAACCGTGTGAAGCCATCAGTGAGGACCATCAAAGTGTGGCCAACTGGAGCAGACTCTTTACTTCAAGACAGGTTTCAACACACTGACTGGAGTATGTTTGCTTCACAGGCTGCCTGTGGCTCTCACACGGACATTGATATCTACACCTCCTCTGTACTGGATCACATCAACTCCACCATTGACAGTGTAACAACAGAAAAACAGATAACAACATACCCTAATCAGAAGCCATGGATGAACAAGGAGGTGCGACTTCTGCTGAAAGCCCGCAACACTGCTTTCAGGTCAGACGACGCTCAGGCCTACAGTAAATCCAGGGCTAACCTGAAAAGGGGCATCAAAAAGGCCAAGTACTGCTACAAGCTGAAGGTAGAGGAACACTTTTCCAACTCTGACCCCCGACGCATGTGGCAGGGCATCCAGATCATCAGTGACTACAAGTCAAGCAACTCCACACCAACAGTCACGGACGTCTCCTTCCTTAACGAGCTAAATGACTTTTATGCTCGCTTCAACAGCGACAGCAAGGAGATCGCCACCAAAATCTCAGCCTCTTCAGACCACCAACCTCTCAAACTCACCTCCACAGATGTCCACACTGCACTGAGCCGGATCAATGCACGCAAGGCTGCTGGCCCGGATGGCATTCCTGGACGTGTGCTTAGGGCATGTGCAGAGCAGCTTGCAGGGGTCTTCACAGACATTTTCAACCTGTCCCTCACCCAAGCAACTGTGCCAACATGTTTTAAGTCCACATCCATTGTGCCAGTACCGAAACACTCCTCCCCAACGTGCCTGAATGACTATCGCCCCGTAGCACTCACACCCATCATTATGAAGTGCTTCGAGCGACTGGTCCTAGCACACCTCAAAGACTGCCTCCCACCCACACTGGACCCACACCAATTTGCCTACCGCAGAAATAGGAGCACAGAGGATGCAGTATGCACAGTGCTGCACTCTGCACTCACACACCTGGACAATAACAACACGTACGTTAGGATGTTGTTTGTTGACTTCAGTTCAGCATTTAACACCGTCATTCCCTCCAAGCTGACCACAAAACTTGGAGACCTGGACATCAACACCTCCCTCTGCAACTGGATCATGGACTTTCTGACCAACAGGCCTCAGATTGTGCGGTCAGGCCACACCCACTCCACCACAATCACACTTAACACTGGCGTACCACAGGGCTGTGTGCTGAGCCCATTCCTCTACTCCCTTTACACCCACGACTGCAAGCCTGTGCATGGATCCAACTCCATCATTAAGTTTGCAGATGACACCACGGTGATTGGCCTCATCAGTGACAACGATGAGACTGCCTACAGGGAAGAGGTACAGCACCTGGCCACATGGTGCGCTGACAATAACCTGCTCCTTAACACCAATAAGACCAAGGAGCTCATTGTGGACTTCAGGAAGAAGAATGGAAGCACGCATGACCCCATCCACATTAACGGGCTGGCTGTTGAACGTGTCTCCAGCTTCAAGTTCCTGGGAACCACCATCTCGGAGGAACTGTCCTGGGCCACAAACACCTCCAGCCTGGTCAAGAAGGCTCACCAGCGCCTTTTCTTCCTCAGGACACTGAAGAAGAACCAGCTGTCTTCATCCATCCTGGTTAACTTCTACCGGTGTGCGATCGAGAGCATCCTGACTAGTTGCATCACAGTTTGGTATGGGAACTGTTCAGTGGCTGACCGCAAGGCACTGCAGAGGGTGGTGAAAACTGCCCAGCGCATCACAGGGACACCACTTCCTGCTCTTGAGGACATCCAGAGGAAACGCTGTCTACGTCGAGCTCGCAGCATTCTGAAGGACTCCTCTCACCCTGACCACGGACTGTTTAACCCCCTGCCCTCCGGGAGGCGTTTCAGGAGCCTCCGGACAAGGACCACAAGATTCAGGAACAGCTTTTTCCCTAAAGCTGTCTCCTTGCTGAACTCTGCCCTCTGACACCCCTCAACACCCCCCACACCACACATAGACTCCTCCCCCTCTTCAACACTCTGACTGATTTATTTATTTATTCACAACAAGCAAAAACAGTAACTTATTACCTGCACTACTGTCTGTTCATCCAGGAACACTGTATAATCCATTTGCACATTGTAATATTTTCTATGCACTTTACTGTCCATTGCAATACTGTAAATTATGTTCATAGTTCTGCCTATAGTGTACATACACTTTTACATAATCCATCTGTATAGTATGTTCATAGTACACCTATCTGTATATCGTGCATATAGTATTTAATATCTGTAAATTATGTCCATAATACTTACCTGTATAGTTATTGTACATATTATAGACCTTTATTCTGTACTTACTGCTTATTGCACTTCTGGTTAGATGCTAACTGCATTTCGTTGCCTTGTACCTACATGTGCAGTGACAATAAAGTTGAATCTAATCTAATCTAATCTAATAAAAGCATCTGCTAAATGACAAAATCTAATGTAAATGTAAATGTTTAATGGTGAATCTTACTCTGCTTGCCTCTACAGAATCCCCCACTGGTACTCAAGATTTTTAAGATGGACTATATATCCACTGAAGCAGTGTTAATTTCGTTGACTAAATATTTTCGTCATTATTTTCGTCACGAATATATTTTTGCGGACGAAAACGAAACGAAAACTAAAATAGAAGGCACTGATGGAGACTAAAACTATGACTAAATTGATTGACATTATCGTCAACGAATAAAAGACGAGACGAAAATAGACTGTGACGAAAATCAAATCACCAGACGGGAGAGATGCGAGGAATGAGCAAAAGAACCAGCAAAACAGAACAGACTGCATGAGAGAAGAGAACCAATCCGAGCCTGACTTATTGAGACGTGAAGCGAAGGTTTTCAGTTTTTAAATGAGCTCCCGGGAAGACGGCATTCGAAGAGGTGATGTCTAAAAGAGCAACAAAATGTCCACAGCTCACTTCACGTTTGACGACGAACAAAACAAAACAAAGTGTAAAGCATGTGGAGCGCTCATTCTTGGCAACGCAACCAATTTGAAAAGACATTTACAGACGAGCCACCTGGACATTTTCTCAAATGTAATTTCACAACGATGTTCTTTTGTTTATTGAGCTAAGCAAAATTGGAAGACTGCAGTGCATAGATGTTGTAGCATTAAATATTACGAACTGAAAAGTACTGTAAAATAGCCCCTTCTTCAAGTTAGATGAGAGCACAATACTAATACGTAATATCATGATAAATACATTTGATTAATACTAATGTTTAGTATATTTTATAATGTTCTACTTGTTGACAATATCACAAATATTTCTATATTAGTCATGTGAAACATGAATGTTCACATCCTATCATTATACATACAAATCTAGCAATATTGTAGTATTTAAAACATACAATATTGCTAGACAAATGAATACCTTATAAAATCTTGTTACTTTTTTTATCCACCTAGCTGCCAACTTATTAAATATTTACTTTAAATGTATGCACTTATTGTTCAGCTCAGCTGTAAGCTTTAAGGTCCTGGACCTAACTTTATTTTTCTTTTATTGATGGTCAATTGGCAGCTAGTTATTGTTTACATTATCATGACAGTGTTTGTTGCTGCATAAAAGCGTTTGAATCGAAATAAAGACACAGTTGTGTTGAAATAAAGTTGAATTTGTATTTTATATATTTTGGTTAAGTTTGTTTCCTATACCAGCTGTAAAAAATTGTCTAGTAAATCTGTTATTGATTTTAGTCGACTAAAATACCAAGCAATTTTAGTCGACTAAAATAAGACTAAAATTAAAACAAATCAGATGACTAAAACTTGACTAAAACGAAAAAGAATTATAGTCAAAAGACTAAGACTAAAACTAAATTAAAATTTCGTGTCAAAATTAACACTGCACTGAAGGATTTTCACCTTGGGAGATTGCATATCATCATTGTCATGTTGAAAAAAATTGCAACGCAGGGAATGAGGAGAGGGTAGCATCTTCTGGTTCAAGTGTTGTTTTTGTTTATACATCACACAGTGGTGTGTGAATTCAAACAGTATCAATAAGGCACAACTCCCTCACACGTTCAGCTCTCATACACCCCATATAAGAGCTTTACTACCACTAAACTTCAATGTGGAAACCAGGCACTTCTCACTGTACCTCTCCTCTAGAATATTTTGGATGCTGTTTGATCTGAAATGATTGGCTTGTTCTCATGAGACCAGAGTATTGATTACCAGATTTCTATATATGGGTCTCAGAAAAGGTTAAATGAGTTTATTGTGCTTTGGCTACAGTAGGTAGTTCCATTATTACATTATAACTTCTGCAGGCTGCATCTTACTCTGTGAGAATAAACATCACTGTGAAAAAAACACTGTTTTCATAGCTTTTGCCAGCTCTGAGACACTTGATTGGTATTTCTCCTGCTCCTTTTCCAGCCAAAAATCACATGCCATGCACCTATGCTATATAAACTGTTTTCCCAGTGGGATTCACTGTTATTGGTATGTTATTGGACCTCCCAGCCATGATTAAAGCATATTCAAAGGCACTGTTTGCAGTCAGTCTGTTACAGCTGTAGGGTCGCATAGGGGAATTTCTACCATAGGTTGTACTAACTTATGTTGTGCACTGTAACTTTGGATTTCTATTCTTTTGATTTTCTCTTGCTCATTGACTAACTGAAATAGTAATTTATTTATTTTTTTTGGCCTCAGGTTATATGTTGTTCCTAAGGGCTTTCTAACGTTTCCACTACATTTCTGACCATTGGCAGTTTTTATTATTATTATTATTATTATTATTATTATTGTTTTTAGTTTTTTCATAGTGGTACCAATTTTGTCCCTTCCGTATGTGTATCCTGATTGATCTTTGCATGTTCCATTAACTTTTGTGGCTTGAATAGCTCTCTAATACAGTGGTTCCCAACCACGTTCTTGGAGTACCCTCAACATTGCACATTTAGAAAGTCACCTTATACTCCTAACAAACCTTATTCCACTCATGATATTATTTGTAGAGCCCCCAAAAACTGAAAATGGTGTGTCAGACAAAGGAAACACACAAAATGTGAAGTGTTAGGGGTACACCGGGGTACACCGGGGTACACCTCTAATAAACTCTCACATGAACTTAAATTTTTGTCCACCCTTCACTCACCATTTCTTCAATTTCTCAGTGTTTTTCTTCATCCTGCAGTGAGTAAAAACAAAGTCAGTGTTTATTAAAAGAGTTTTCATAGTGTAGAAAATACAAAGGTGCTTTGGATTATAAAGTATAGGGGACCATAGGATCCAACATACTATATATATATATATATATATATATATATATATATATATATATATATATATATATATATATATATATATATATATATATATATATATATATAATACTCAAGTTACATTGGGCTTTATCATGATAAAAATTATTATTGATTGCTTATTAATGCAATATTTTTTTCTGTAATGGTGCTTTTAGTAATTAATTTAAAGATTTTTTACTAAACTGCTGAATTAGATATTTTCATTATTAATATCTTTTCAAATCATGGTTGTGCTTTAAGGTTTTCTCCCCCTCGAAAATAAAGTTTGATAATTTCTGTCACAGTTATGAACTTAGTTTGCTCTTTTTTGTTGTATCTCGCTGCTCTAATTTGCACTTGTTGTGTTTTGTTTTATTATGCACCTGTCTTTCCCTCATTGGTTCCCTTCTTTAGTCTCCATCCTGAGTTAAGTTAGTTGGTTATTAAACTTATGTTGCCCTGTTTGCTATTGATTGCTTCATTTTCTGGATCTCCAAAGGATGTTATTATTTTTATCATCACTCTTTTTTAGTCATGTTTTGCACATCATGCATTTAATTTATATTAAAGATTTTAGTGAATTAAGAGAGGGACAAAATGGAGGAGGGACCTAGAGCTAAGACTAAAATTTGGGTCTGAGGTTCTAATGTGCCAGCATATACTGCCACTTCACATAACATGAAAGAAACATTAGCAGTAATTAGGGGTGTAAAGATACCCTAATGTCACAATTCAATACATATCATGATACTGAACTCACAACTCAATATTATTGCGATACGCCAAGACTTTTGTAAAAAGGTTAACCGAAAATGTTAATTCAATTTGGTATTGCATTGGGGGTGTAAATTAATAGGTTTGGACTTGGTGCTGGTAACTTAATGCACAGAACAATGGTGAAACCAGAATAAAAATATTCCTGATTCTGATGCTTAAAATACAGAATTATTTTAGATGAATAAGCTTCCACTCTGTCACTGACTTGCATGTGACATGTGTATGTCATGCGAAATATTTAAAAATGTAGGCCACTTTTTACTGGTTACATAAGACATTTGGCATTGCCAGGACCCACACAAATCCCCCATTGCATTAGTATACATCATATTATTAAACAATATAAATATAGTAAGTTCATGTAGTTTTTTTGCACACAGTAATTTTCATTTTTGGTGTTTTTACAAAAGATTGTCATTATACATCACACACACACACACACACACGCACACACACACACACACACACACACACACACACACACACACACACACACACACACACATACATACATACATATATATATATATACATACATACATACATATATATATATATATATATATACATTTTGTATTGAGTTATATTGTGACATAATATATTGTTACACCCCTAGCAGTAATAAGTCGGGCACAATACTAAAATAAATTCAGAGAATTGCTGTATATGTTTGTACTCATAATAGGCCTATTTCCCATGCTAAACCAATATAGCAAAACAATTTAAAATTAGAATTAAAAACATTCCCTAGCATTTTCTCTGAAACCTAAGTACAATAATATAAAAAAATGCTAATAATTTAAACTAAAGCTTCTGCAAGAGGTCAAAATACTCACATATCAAAAATCGCCTTCAGTGTTTCCTTTAGGTCTTCTTCTCTGAAATGATATCATAAGATATTAATATAATTATGTTTCAAAGAATGAACCATTAAAAGATGTGTACTGCACTTGCTGCCTTGCCTTGTATAGCCCTGCCATGTCTTTCTGTGCCAGACACTGTGTGTTTTCCCCTTATGGCTAGTTTTGATTTGTTTATGTTTAGAATTTGAATAAATGCCCATTATTACTGCATTTGAGTCCTTGCCTCATCCCTCAACACCAAACCTGCAAAGACAGCAATTCTTCACAGACTGAATGGAAGCTGTAGAGTAGTATGCAGGGACATAGACTTGCAGAGCCAGGTGTCCAGTCCTGTTCTTGTAGGGTCACTATATTGCAGAGTTTAATTCAAAACCTAATAAAACCAACTTACTGAGGTCTTCATTATCACTAGAAACTTACAGGCAAGTACTGTAGGTTGGGGCAGACAAGCATAAACTCTGGAGTACACTGGCTCTCTAGGACCAGGACTAGATAGCCATGGTCTCCAGGAACAGGCCTGGGAAATGCTTTGTACCATTTTGTATGTCTTCCATATCTAATGCACCTGAACTTTAGTAGAGACTGAAAGACCTGAATTGTATGTGTTCGATAAGGGAGACATACAAAATGTAAAGTGATGGAAGGCCTCCAGGACAGGTTTGAAAACCCCTGTTTTAAGCAAGTTACAAGATTAAAACACTTAAACACTATTAAATTACTAGATTGCCCTTATTATAATTAACAAAGGACTGAATGTAGTGGAGTTTTTAATCTGATGTTAAATATAAACTTTCCTGAGTTTGGTCATAATTTCCAAAGGACAAAGATGAATTGTATTTGTGTGTCTGATTATTTTTACACACCTGTTAATTCTGTTTCTGGTCAGTACTGTCTTAAGATCAGTAAGAGACAGGAAATCACAGTTGAAATAATGCAGCTGAAGGATGCAGGCCAGGAGGAAGAAGGCTGGCTGTAAGATTTGTGCAAATAGTTCAATGGTGTCAAACTGTTCCAGGCCAATGTCTCGCAACCTGACAAAGAGTAAACACATGGACTTCATATGAATAGTCTGTCTCAGAAATATACTTACATGCTATATGAGTGAAAGCAGAATCATTTTTGAATAGGGTCAGGAATTAAAAGGTCAAGTACAAATCAATTTAGTTAGATAAACATTACACCCACATGCCACTGTTTCTGAATTATGACACATTTTGTTTATGTGTCAACATAGCAGTACTTACTTCTCCTCTGGAATGCCTAATATCTGTTGGAACAGGTTACAGACACTTTTAAACTGGTACACGTAGATCAGGATCAACACCAGCATTGAGTATCCAACCACTACCACCCAGAAATGCTTCAATAGACTTCTCCATACTTCATAATGTACCTGGACACAGCAGTTATTTCAATATTGAAGTCAAATTGAATCCACAAACCATTTTACTTAGATAATGTGACACAGTTCCAAGTGAAATTACTTTCATATATGATATATATATATATATATATATATATACTGTATATATATATATATATATATATATATATATATATATATATATATATATATATATATATATATATATATATATATATACACATCTTTGAGTGTATTAGCTGTTAATTTTACATTATTTACAAAAGGGTTTGTGATATTATGGCATGAGTTTTCTGCCAATAAGATATCCTATTGTTTTTTAAGTTATTATAAAGAAATTATTTTGAGCTTTGTGTTAGCAGAGACATCAGCGATCAGAATATGAATCTCAACAATGGTAATAATCAACAAAAAGCTTTTTCCGTGATTTTAGAAGCTTATTTTGTAATGTACAGCATTAACACGTTTATCAGAATATTTTTTAGATTTTTTATTTTTATTTTTACTAATCTTGATGTGTCTGAATTACCCTGTCAAAACATCTTCTGCATCATGACTATAAAATGTTATAAAATCACAGCACTGAAGGAGTTAAAATTAATAACTAATACTAAATCACTTAATCAGAGAAAAGTCCTTGGTTGGTATCGGTCCACGTTAGTGATAAGCACCTTTGAAGCACTGCTTTGTGAATCTTCTAAATCTTTGTGAATCATTTGATTCTAAATGGTTCAGAGCACATATCAGTCTGCGAAAGTCATGTAATTTCAGTAAATAATGCTTTATGTGTTAACTTTTTTTTTTTTTTCAATGGTTTTGCCGACTGGTGAGCAATAATCTCTTTGAATCTGTGAATCATGCCAATTGCTTTGCAAAATGATTCACTGTTTCGAAGCGATCAAAACACCTCACGTTGGAGACACCTGCTGGTCAAAGCTGTGTAAATACATCAAAAACAAATAACAAAAACATTGCAAATGTTTTATTGAAAGTATAATAGATTAGATAATAAAATACCATTAAATATGAGGTGTCTGTAAATTGCTTATTTTTCAAAATAATTATTAATTTGCTGGGCTTGTTTTGTTTGTTTTATGGAGAGTTTGTCTTAACGGCAATAAGAGACTACTTACTACTACTCATCCTTTTAAATGAACAAATGTCTCACTAAAATGTCTACAAATCAATCAAACTGATAAGAGATCAAATGAAAAGCATAGACACTGGTTCAATAGTTTGCCACTGATTGGCAATCTCAATGAACTTGGGTTCACAGAAATCTTTGCAGTGCTTTAAAAGAGCCCATCATTATGTTTCAAATTATATTAAAGTAGTTTACATTAGCTTTTCTTAAAATATATTTAAAAAAAATTATAAAATAAAATGTTAACACACTTTGCTATGAAATTCTATTTAGATTGTTTTAATCTTTTTTTTTTTTTGATAAACCTAGGGTAAGAGTTTTTCATTTAGAAACTTGGTTGTTTAACATAACATAATGTTTATTGTTTTTCTTAAGGAAAGATATGAGCATTTTTATGTCAGAGACCCTGCAGGTTGGTTGAGAATATGGATCAGGAATACATGGTGTCAGCTTACCTCATACAGAACCACACAGAAGAGGAATAAGCAGATATAGAGGATTTTGAAGACTGCTACTTTGTCAGAGAAACTGACAAAGAAGAACATAAAGCAGCAACAGAAGATCCAGTACTTCACCAAAATGCCTTTGATTAATCCTCCCAACAAAATCATCATTTGAGAGGTATGACTGATGTCACCTATAACAGAAACATACACATTTCTACATTGCATTACTCATTTTGAAATTGAGATAATGTGCTATATTTAAAAAAAAAACATAAAGAACATAGATAATACTGTGTCCTCAAATGTTGCTAAACCCTCTGGAAAGCAACATAAGATAGCCAAATTATCTACTAGCTTAGACCATCATAAACCAACAATGAGCTGTTAAACAATGAACAACAAGCTATGTGCTCAACAAACAGACGCATTGACCTCTGGTGGTCAAGGCACACCAGCTGAATGCTGTTACATGACCAGCAAACTACCTTGAGATGAGCTTTTTTTTTTTTTTTTTTTTTTTTTTTTAGTATTAAAAATACTTGATTGAGATGTCTGAGATGATATGTATATATAACTTTGAAGCGCAAAATATCAAGCAAATATACATGATACATAGAGCTGTGTATTCTGCTTTTTTTCTGAGTTATGTTTCTGAAATAATTTTAAAAACCAAATAAACTATTTTTGGTGAAACAGAGGCAGGGCTGGGTAATACATTCAATATTGAAGTATTAATTTTGTTGAATGAATGAGTTCACTGAATAATGTTAATGCTTTGAAGCAATCTGTACTGTATAAAGTGCTATGTAAATAAAGTTCACTTGACTGTTTCCAGTTTCCCATTCCAATCACTTGTTATTTGATGATTGTATAACTTAATTACACCAAACTGACCACATACAGTTGTCAGACGATTCTCTAACCCTTGTGGATTGTTCAAATTCACTACCATTTCGAGTTGTTCGGGATGAAAACATCCACTCAATTAAACTGCTGTAAAAATGTATTAGATTCATTTTTTTTTTTTTTTAATTTTTTTTGCATAAATCTGTTAATCAACCTCAGTCCTGATCAAAACTACCAAATGTTTTAAAAAATCCAAGATTTTAACTCTTTAATTGCCAAGTTCATAAATGATGTCACTGATTTGGGGGAAAAAACACACAAAATTACTTATTTTCAATATAAAAGTAATTGTGGCTGGATTTAAAAAAAAAAAAAAACTTTTTATAACAGTCTTGGGCATGTCAAAGATTAGTAGCAACATTGGCTTTGATGAATTTTTTGTTTTTGTGCAGCATTAGATTCAATTTTTTTCTCCCTAATTTGGTGTTGGTGGCTGTTTTTGCCCCATTGACTTCCATTATAATTACATTTTTTGTTGATTGCAAAGCCATGACACCATGCAAAGCCATGACACCATGTAATCATGCATTCTTGATTGTTTGTGGTTTTCCCTTTTGGGAAGAGGTAAAATTAGTTAATTTTACAGTTGATCACTAGGTGGGACCATTAACCCTTTAGATAGGCCTGTGCAAAAAAAAAAGGCTTTGTTTCTTGCTTGTATATGGAGTTATATGGAGTATAACAGCAAATTATAGTGTTTGTGTGTGTGTGAGATTCTTGATTGTTGGTGGTTTTCCCTGTTGGGAAGAGGTAACATTTGTTATTTTTACAGTTGATCACTAGGTGGGACCATTAACCATTTAGATAGGCCTGTGCAAAAAAAGCTTAGTTTCTGACTTGTATATGAAGCTATATGGAGTATAACAGCATATTATATTGAGTGTGTATGTGTGTGTGTGAGAGAAAGAGAGGGAGAGTGTGTGTGAGAGAGACCTTTGTGCACTTACCTTAATCTATTTCAGAAAATCACAATGTACACCTCAGCTCTTAGAACTACATGGAGTAAACAAAAGTGTATTTTTCCAGGCCTCAACTCGCTTCACTTGAGAATATGACCTCAGCAGCCGTTTATGAGCACTGTTTATTCATATTGATTATTTAAGTTAAACGCTTTCAAAATTACACTACAGTCTACAGTCTCCGTGCTCACAGCGTCCCAAACACAAATAATTTTTATATATTTTTTAATATTAATATTTTCATTGTCTGGCTATCTGGTACTTCGGTATGGAGTTAAAGGTTAATATTATAACTTTTTCGCTCGTATTCTATAACATTGTTAGTTTATATTAGCACCTTTTGTTGTTTTCTCGTGGTAACTGATAGAGCGTTTGCTGCTACGTGACGTCAGACTTAACAAGCGAATAGACTAAACAAAAGCAAAGTACGTGGATTTAAACACTTGCATGCCATCGTGCTGGATATTTAATGGTGAGAAGAGCAGCAAGCAACACAAGAAAGGGCTTGACTTGTACCAAAGTTTTAGAAATGACTATGTAGCGTGACCCCTCCAGCGAGCTGCAGCTTATTTGAAGTTGGTATTGCATTTTGGTTCATAATACATTATGTTCATAAATTTGATGCAAAGTAGATTTTTTTACAGGATTTTAAGGTTTTAAACTGGCTTTACCATACAGAAAAGAGGAACATTTCACATATAGGCCATCTGTACTTTTCACCATCAAAAGGCTGCAGCAGCAGGTGCATAAACACACTTCTTTTTTTATTGTTTACTCCATGCAGTTCTGAGAGCATGAGGTGCATATTTAGATTTTTTCAGATACTGTACATCAAGGTAAGTGCACAAAGGTCTCTCTCACACCCTCTCTTTCTCTCTCTCTCTATCACACACACACTATAATTTGTTATTATACTCCATATAACTCCATACAAGCCAGAAACTAAGCCTTTTTCTGCACAGGCCTATCTTAAGGTTTCAATGGTCCCACCTAGTGATCAACTGTAAAAAACAAAAACAAATGTTACCTCTTCCCGACAGGGAAAACCACCAACAATCAAGAATCTCACACACATACAAACACTATAATTTGCTGTTATACTCCATATAACTCCATATACAAGCCAGAAACCAAGCCTTTTTTTTGCACAGGCCTATTTAAAGGGTTAATGGTCTCACCTAGTGATCAACTGTAAAAATAAAAATGTTTACCTCTTCCCAAAATGGAAAACCACAAACAATCAAGAATGCATGATTATATGGTGTCATGGCTTTGCAATCAAAACATGTCGCTATAATGGAAGTCAATGGGGCAAAAACAGCCACCAACAACAAATTAGGGAGAAAAAATTTAAATCTAATGCTGCACAAAAACTAGCAATGCATCAAAGCTAATCTTGTTACTAATCTTTGACATGCCCAAGACTGTGATAAAAGGGGAAAAAAAATCCAGTCCACAATCACTGTTTATATTGAAAATATGTAATTTTGTGGGGGGTTTTTTCTACCCCCAAATCAGTGACATCATTTATGAACTTGGTAATTGAAAAGTTAAAATCTTGGATTTTTTTTAAAAAAATTGGTAGTTTTGGTTGATTAATAGATTTATGCAAAAAAAAAAAAAATTTGAAAAAAAATATTTATCTGATACATTTTTACAGCAGTTTAATTTAGTGAATGTTTTCAGCCACAAACATCCCGAAAGGGTAGTGAATTTGCCCACAGTGTACCGTTGAGTTTTTGAAAAATTTCAAAGCATTTTCCCAAAATATTGGTCAAAATATGATTAGTCACCAAAAATCATTCCATTAGCTCAAACACAGAGAAAGTTGTGGCCAAAATAAGACTCAACTTTACCCCCTAGTGGACGAAAACGTCCCCAACAACCCACAAGGGCTAATATCGTTATATTAGAGAACGTATTTAGTTACTTAACATAACCTTGGTTCCCTGAGATACAGGAACGAGTACTGTGTCTTGCTAGAAACAAGCCTTTTTTTCTCCTGTATGGAGCCAAAAGAGTCTCAATAAAGATAAATGCACACACTACATGCACATATGCAGACACAGGATTCATACATGCACACACATGATTCATAAATACACACACATGATACACAAATGCACAAAAAATTCACAAATGCACACACAAAATTTTAAAAGCACAGAAGATTCACAAATGCATACAAAATTCAGAAATGCACACAAAATTCAGAAATACACACACAATTCAGAAATGCAAACAACATTTACAAATGCACTCAAGATTCACAAATGCACAGAACAAGATTCAGATGTATTTCTGATAAACACACATATATCTTGATTTACAAACTGCTTGCGGTCTGTGAACTTCACTGCATTTGTGTATGAATTTTGAGACTCCTCTGACTTGGCTCGACACACAAATGCATGGAATGATCAGCAACCAATCAGATGTCTCCCTTCTTTTAGCCAATCACAGAACGCACTCCACGTGGTTGTTTACTTATAAGCCAATCACATGAACGCGTTCACACAGCACAATATGCCTGTCGTGTGGCATATTATAGCCTACTTATTTATGAAATTGTATGGAAATACAGATGTTTAGATTACAATTCAGGTTTATTTTTTTTTATTTTTTTTACAAAATATAAATTTAAAAATGTCTCAATACATATAGCCCAGACTGTGACTGCAGAAAAAAAGTTAACCATGGATTCATAAATTTGCAATAGGCAATTATTTCATTTTATTGAAATATTTTAATGAAAGTAAAAAAAAAAAAAAAAAAAAATGTTACACCTTTTTTAATATTTTAAATATATCTAAATATTCTTTTGGATGCAATATAGAAGTCACTTTAATTATAATATTCGGTCCCTACATGAAGAGAGAATGAGTGGTCCGCTGAGAGAGGAAAGTGACTCTCCGGCTGCGCAAAGTGAGTCGCCGGCTGCGTGAGGAAAGGGAATCATTCGCTCAACTTCGCTGGGAGAGGAAAGTGAATTGTTCGCTGAGGAAAGTGAGTCGCTCGCTGCGTGACTCGTGAAGAAAGTGAGTCGTTCGCTGCGTGAGGAAAGTGAGTCGTTCACTGCGAGAGGAAAGTGACTCTCCGGCTGCGGAAAGTGAGTCGTTCGCTAAGGAAAGTGAGTCGTTCGCTGCGTGAGGAAAGTGAATCGTTCGCTGAGGAATGTGAGTCGTTCGCTGATTGAGGAAAGTGAGTTGTTCGCTGATTGGCTTATAAGTAAACAATCCCCCACGTGGGGTGCATTCTTGTGATTGGCTCAAACAAGGGAGATATCTGATTGGTTGCAGATCATTCCCTGTTTAAAAAAAGGCATTTGTGTGTCGAGCCAAGTCAGAGGAGACTCAAAATTCACACACAAATGCAGTGAAGTTCACAGACCGCAAGCAGTTTGTAAATCAAGATATGTGTGTGTGCATCAGAAATACATTTCTGAATCTGTCCTGTGCATTTGTGAACCTTGAGTGCATTTGTAAAAGTTGTTTGCATTTCTGAATTGTGTGTGCATTTCTGAATTTTGTGTGCATTTCTGAATTTTGTAAGCATTTGTGAAACTTCTGTGCTTTTTAAATTTTGTGTGTGCATTTGTGTATCCTGTGTGTGTATTTATGAATTATGTGTGTGCATGTATGAATCCTATGTGTGCATATGTGAATGTAGTGTGTGCATTTATCTTTATTGATACTCTTTTGGCTCCATACTCCTGAACTGAAGACATTTTCATTCACACAGTAAAACTGCACGGCCAGTGGAACGTGTAGTATATTACAAAACGAACCAATGGCTGGGCAGCGAGGCTGCACGAGCCTATGGCAACAAAACTCACCAAGCCTGCCAAAGCCCAGCAGAATGAGCGGAGGTGCTTTGGCTATTTTAGCCGGTGTTTGCCACAGGATTCTCCATTTTTTTTTTCTTCAGCGACAACTATGTCTCTACGCTGATTCGAAGCCGCTTTCAGATGAATACACCTTCGCAGCTGGAATCGAGACCTCTCAGCACAGCTGACCTGCTTTCTCTGACGCAACAGCAATGCAGCAGTTCAGGTCCATTTATTTTAGTGTTTGTGACACTGTGTCTGCGCTCACAGATGGGCTGGTTTTATCACAAAAGGAGTCTGCCCCTGATCGTTCGTAGAAGGCAGCCCAGCCTTCCCAGTCTCATGTTTCTCCACCTGTTTACCATCGGAGAAAACAACAATGAGTTTGTACACATCGTGCATGCTTAATCTGCCAGTATGTGTTTCAAAAAGAAGGATCAATGCACATCATTATACAATCAGCTTAATGCTCCCAGACAGATCAAAGCAAACGCGGGCAGCTACACATTTGTGGGTGCGTCGCTAAAGTAAAGTAGAGTACTCTTTTCCAGAGTATGCTGTGACTATGATTATTATCACTGAGAGCTTCAAATTGGACATGTCTGGGCCACACCCACACTGAAGCAGCATGCATGGGAGCTTACTGCTCTGCTATGAGAGCATTAAATATAGGGAAGCATTTTCAGGGAAATCAAATTTCCTCTTCTGAGTGTGGGGTCCCCATATGGTGACCAGCCTCTTAATTGAATCCAAACCCTTGTCATATGGTTTAAGGCTTGACAGGCCATCCCTTTATTGCCAAACTTGGTGTTAGAGACAACTGGGGTTATTCACTGCAATTCAGTCGAATACTCACAATTCACAACGTGATGAATTTGCTGGTGTTATGAGCCATAGAAATGAATCAGAGTGAGTCAGGCTTCCACAGCATCTTTCTGCCAGTCCTAAAAGGACACCATGTGTTAATCAAATCGGACAACATGTCTGTGGTGTCCCACATGAATTGCAAGGGAGGCCTCTCATCAAAGCATCTCTTCAGAGCTCACTGAGAGCAACACATATGCCGGGCAAATTGATGCAAGGAGCGGACATGTTAATAAGGAACAATTTTCCCTCAGGGGAGTGGACGCTCCAGGACGCTCTGCGCCTCAGAAGACAACTTACTGCCCAGTTTATTTCTTAAAAAACAAGGATTGCGTTGGTCCACGATTGGCCCACCCTTCTTCTTTATGCTTTTTCCCTGATCACTCTGTCCCCCCTTTAGATGAACCATCTGTGGTATCAGAGCTAACTCAGCTGTTGATAGCAGCCTCTTGGCCTGTTATGCTGAGATGGAATCTCCTTTCTCAAGTGGATGAGACAATATGGCACCCTCGGTCTGACCTTTGGGCCCTGCATCTCTGGCTGGTTGACAGGAGTCTTCCAGCCTCCCATAGTGAGTTCTGAACACAATTTTGGAGACTAGAGCCCTGTCTACGAGCTGCCTCTATGCCTTAAAGTGTTCTAGTTTCTCCACTTGGAGTCTAAACCATGGCAAAGACCCTCAGACTACCAATTTGACAAGATTTGTTATCATTTTTGCAAGAGTTGCTGGATAAGGGATGCTCCCCATTAGGGGTGGGAAAAAAAATCAATATTGCAATATATTGTTGTGCTCTCTGTCGCAATAAATAATCGATACACTAACGCCCAATATTGATATTTTATTACAGAACAAAATGATTAATTTACCCGTTTTCAGTGTCACTGTCACTACCCAATATCTACCATTCTGTTTGCAGGGGCGCTGTTCGAGTAAATAGGGGTAAAGTGGCGCAAACATCGGCCGGTGAAGAACACAAGTTAATTAACAACAATAACAGAGAATTGCAGAAAAAAAGAGAGGCGAGAAGAATGGCGGAAAACAATAAAAAACTAATCAAAGACCCACCCGCTAGTTTCCAGTCTAAAGTGTGGAGACACTTCGGGTTTTACGAGACAGTCGACGGAAAGGCACTGGATAAAGACTATGCAATCTGCAAGAACTGCTTTGCAAAGATAAAATATAACAGCAACACTACGGATCTGCAAATTAAAAAAAAAATACTCTCAGGTGATAATGAGGGCAAACCAAGTCAGCCGACAATCACTACTGCTTTCAAAGCCAAGCTCCCCTTTGGGTCGCCGAGGGCACAGAGTATCACTAAGTCCATCGACGAATTTATTTGCAAGGACCTTCGCCAGCATGGTCGAGAATGATGGATTTTGCAGAATGTTGACAACACTGGAACCGAGATACGAGATACCGAGTTTAACTGACGTTTCAGTATTATGGTTTACACGTTAATGTTCATGTTGTTTTGTAATGTTCAAGCACTTTTATCTGTCTAGATGTACAGTGTTTACATTTAAGACCAGGAGGCAGTGAGTTATTATGCAAATGCATATTTCTTTGCACAATGTTGGAAATGTTGGCATTAATAAATGAATAAAATTTCCTTATTCACTTATCCTTCTTTTTCTTTTCAGTCACATATATCGTGATATATCGTTGATTAAATTTCTTCCAATATATGCAATATCGTAGATATCGCGAATCGTGATATTATCATATCGTGGAACACATATCGCCACAGAATTGAATCGTGAGGTACCTGTATCGTCCCACCCCTACTCCCCATCTGCTCTCAAAGTCTATGTGGTGGCCATGATGGCTCCTCATGCCCTTATCAAGGGCCAATCCGTGGGCAGCCACAGCGCGGTCAGCCGTTTTCTGAGGGGTGACAGAAGGCCGCCTCTTCCCTCTGTCCCTTCATGGTATTCACCCACGGTGCACACCCTCGAGATTCCACAATCTGCCAGCATTCAGTTGTTATTGCTGAACACTTCCCTGCTTCTAGCACTGGCATCAGCAAAGTTAATAGGGCACCTGCAGGCGCTCTCTATTAGGCCTGCCTGTCTGGAATTTGGGCCTAACGAAACTAAGTTGTCTTGAAACCAAGGCACGGTTATGTACCTAAGGTTATTACGCTCTCTGCGCTTCCTCCCTCTGAATAGGACAGTGATCCATTTATGCGCTGCCCAGTTAGAGCTCTGATAATCTATATTGAGCATTCTGCCCCCTATAGGCAGTAGGAACAACTTTGTCTGCTTCATCTCACTAGCATACTCTTTGTTGGGCCTTTAATGCCCCATTGGAGTACAGGCCCACTCGACTAGCAACATCGCCACATCTTGGGCATGGCCGACTGGGCCTCGCCATCCACATTTGCAAGGTTTTATAACCTGGAATTCCTGCCCTTACAGGCCAGGGTTCTTTCCACTTAAGTGACCTGCATAAACAAATCTGGTAGAGAGCCCTTGACCATATCATGCTCAAGCTCTTTGGCATCAGTTCACCTGCCACCTCTCAGCCTATGGGTGTCGAAGTGACAGGAGTACTTTGGAATGATTAACTAGGCCAGGTTTTTTCACCCGAATAACCTTGGATTATTGTTAACATCTATTGCAATGGATTGCTTATGGAAGTTTGATATCTTAGCCGTTCCACTGCATTACCAAGGTGTGATTGCACTGTTCACATATGCTTCCAGCAAGATGCAGTACAAGTGTAGTATCGAAAGGGAATGTACTCGGTTACTTAATATAAGCTCAGTTCTCTGAGATACAGAGACGAGTAATGCGTTGCTAGCCATGGTATGTAGCTGCACGACTCGTTCATCACTTCAGTTGAAGTAACCTGAGAATCCTGTGGCGAACACCCACTTATATAGCCAGAGTGCCCCGCCCATTTTGGCGGGCTGTGGCATGCTTGGCAGGCTTTTTCACCATAGGCTTCTGCAGCCATTGGTTTGTTTTTAAATACACAGCTTGAACCAGGCTTTTTCCCATTTGCGTCAAGCAAGACGCAGTACAAGTGTAATACTGAAAGGGAACAGATAGATAGATAGATAGATAGATAGATAGATAGATAGATAGATAGATAGATAGATAGATAGATAGATAGATAGATAGCCTATTTACGTAATGGCTCTAGCATTGTGAATTCTCATATTATATATTGCTGACAGTATACTATTAAGTTTTCCAGAGTGGACTTTTTGGTGGACACACAGTGTTTCTGTGACTGTCTAAAGCATGTTAATTTAAGGCACACATTTGGGTCTATTACTAAGCATCCAACTGTAACATTCTAACATCAGGACCAGGGTTGGGAAATGATGCTCTTAAGAAGATGATATGTTGAATTTAGTTTTGTCCTTGAATTTTTTTTTTTTTTAAACCATTATCTTCATTATTTTTATATTGCTACTTATGATTTAAAAATGTCCTTTTGTGTAATTTTTGTAAGTAGCAATAAGTGTTCAGTACACATTTTTATATAGCATGCACAGATTGAAATACACTATTTTAAAATCTAAATTATATGCATACATGATTGCACTTTGACTTCCATTAAATGATCTGCTGTTTGCAGCTCCTCTTCAGTTTTTTCTTTCAGCTGTTGTCTAAGTAAAATCCAGAAACTAAATGTGTAAGAAACCTGCAAAGAAAAACACATGGGACAGTTATAGGTAACACTTGTTAATAAAGTTATTCAGTAACACTTTAGCATGTTGTTCCATCATTAACAAATACCTACACAAGAACAAATGTGTAACACAGTATTAACATTCTAGGAACTACTTTTTAACCATGACAGAAAGCTATGATTAACAAATTATTAAGTGATAGCACTTAGCTAAAATAGGTAATTCACTTTTAGCTAATCAGTAACTATTTTTTTTTAAACAATAAATGCAATAAATGCATAATGTATACTTAATTATAAAGTGAAGATTATGGTAGCCCACTAGTAATGAGTTGGAAGTTGTTAGTAAAGAATTGTAAGATAATGTCACTGAAGTCATTTGAGGTTTTTGTAAAGTTTTAGATGGTAATAACTCCTTCTAAAGGAATTACTAATTATTTAGAACAGTATTCTTAAGTGAAAATTATGTTAACCCTCTAATAATGACTCAACAGTTATCAATTCCATCAGAAGGAATTATTAACCAAAACCTTAGAAAAACCTCAAAAACTTTTAATGACTTTCAATGACTACACTGTAAAAAATAAGTGTAATTTTAACTGTAAAATTTTGTAAAAACGCTACGGAAAAAAACTGATAATAGGTTAACAGTAAGTTCCCGTACTATATACAGGGAAAAACTGTAAAAGATCTAACAAAGCATTTAATGTAAATTTACAGTAAAATTCTGTTAATTATACAGCTTTTAGAAGTAAAAAAAGAACAAATCAATGTATAATTTACAGTCTAAAACTGTAAACTGATATTCCCAGAATTCCCTGCGTGACACTCCACGTTTGAAAGTATTTTGTTTAAATAATCATGTTTTTAAATAGTTCTTGTTATCAGTTATGTACATTTGAGCTTTATGTTACATCTTCTGTTGCTTAATGAAAGTTTTTTGCATTATTTAAGTATCACGTGTGTTACCATGATGGTGTTTTGTGTTTCCATAAATGTGCACCTTCTATATGTTAATATATACTTCTGCTTGTGGTGAAGCTACTTGTGATGAGCTTTGATACTTCATGTGGCTTTCTCTTATACAGTACCATCTTTATTATTATGGTGGTTGTCAGTATTTTCAAGGTACAAAACAGATTTAATTTTGTGTGTTGTTGAATTTACTGGTTTATATTCACATTTTCTTGTTTGTAAATTACAGCTTTATATTGTAAAATTAACAGTTTTTGACGTAAATGTGTTTACAGTTTTCTGTATTTTTACAAAATTATTCTGGCAACCACAGCTGCCAAAAAGTTTTTGTAAAAACAACAAGAAATTTTTTACAGTGTATACAGATTTCCTAAAATAATTTGCAGATTTCCTCTCAGACCTTCTGATTACAGTTGATAAGGCGCTAATCATGGGAGATTTTAATATTCAAGTTGATAATACAAATGATGCATTAGGACTTGCGTTTACTGACCTAATAAACTCTTTTGAAGTCAAGCTAAATGTCACCGGGCCCACTCATCGTTTTAATCATACACTAGATTTAATTATATCGCATGGAATCAATCTTACTGCTATAGATATTGTACCTCAAAGTGATGATGTTACAGACCATTTCCTTGCATCGTGCATGCTGAGTATCACTGATAATAACTATATGTCTCAGCGTTACAGTCTGGGCAGAACTATTGTTCCAGCCACCAAAGATAGATTCGCAAATAACCTGCCTGATCTATCTCAACTGCTATTTGTACCCAAAAATACACATGAACTAGACGAAATGACTGACAACATGGGCACTATTTTCTCTAATACATTAGAAGCTGTTGCCCCCATCAAATTGAAAAAGGTTAGAGAAAAACATACTGTGCCATGGTATAACAGTAATACTCACTCTCTCAAGAAAGTAACTCATAGTCTTGAACGCAAATGGAGAAAAACTAACTTGGAAGTTTTTAGAATTGCACGGAAAAACAGTATGTCCAGCTATAGACAGGCTCTAAAAACTGCTAGGGCAGAGCATATCCACAAACTCATAGAAAATAACCAAAACAATCCAAGGTTTTTATTTACCACAGTGGCTAAATTAACAAATTACCAGACGCCACCTGATTCAATAATCCACCAACGTTAAATAGTAATGATTTTATGAATTTTTTCACTGATAAAATAGATAACATTAGAAATAAAATAGCAAATGTAGATTCTACAGCGTCTAACACTTCAGTTTCATCCATCGCACCCAAAGATAAACTGCAGTGCTTTACAAATATAGGACAGGAAGAGCTAAATAAACGTATCACTGTATCTAAACCAACAACATGTTTATTAGATCCTGTACCCACTAAATTAAAGAAAGAGTAGCTGAAGAACCACTTCTCAATATCATTAACTCGTCGTTATCTTTAGGTCACGTCCCAAAACCATTCAAGCTGGTGGTTATTAAGCCTCTTATTAGTCAAGTCAAGTCACCTTTATTTTATAGCGCTTTAAACAAAATACATTGTGTCAAAGCAACTGAACAACATTTATTAGGAAAACAGTGTGTCAATAATGCAAAATGATAGTTAAAGGCAGTTCATCATTGAATTCAGTGATGTCATCTCTGTTCAGATTTTAAATAGTGTCTGTGCATTTATTTGCAATCAAGTCAACCATATCGCTGTAGAGGAAGTGACCCCAACTAAGCAAGCCAGAGGCGACAGCGGCAAGGAACCGAAACTCCATTGGTGACAGAATGGAGAAAAAACCTTGGGAGAAACCAGGCTCAGTTTGGGGGCCAGTTCTCCTCTGACCAGGCATAACCAGTAGTTCAATTCCAGGCTGCAGCAAAGTCAGATTGTGCAGAAGAATCATCTGTTTCCTGTGGTCTTGTCCTGGTGGTCCTCTGAGACAACGTCTTTACAGGGGATCTGTATCTAGGGCTCTAGTTGTCCTGGTCTCCGCTGTCAGTCATCCTACTACTTGTCCACTTGATCTGATCCCCACTCACCTCCTTCAAGCGATCTCTTCTTCAGTCATACCTTCGCTTACTCACATTATAAACTCCTCTCTTCACTCTGGAACATTTCCCTCAGCATTCAAGCAGGCTCGGGTAAACCCACTGATTAGAGCTTGACTGGTCCTTGACACAGAGTAGTCCTTAGGCAGACGGGCCTTGGTGGAGCCAAAGGGATGCAGAGCCCACACGGAGCCAAAGGGCTGACAGGGCGAGGTGGAGACATGGTTCTGGAGGGCCGAAGTGCAGCAACCACCGCTTATTTTGTATCAACCCACACATCACTGTCAGGGGCCCATCCTGGGCTTAACTGGGGATCGGGGGCCCATCCTGGGCTTAACTGAGGATCGGGAGCCCATCCTGGGCTTAACTGGGGAGATATTGGAGGAAAATCTATGGATGGGACAGGAGCCTCTTGAAGTATTTGTTGGTCGCTGTCAGAAGAGTCATCTACAGGGTCCACAAACACTTCTCTAAAATGGCTAATTAAATTTTGTACAGACGAGGTGACCTCAGTTTCTTGGAACCACAATGGTTCAGCCCATCTTAATGCAGCTCCTGCTAATTGCTGGATGATAAATTAAATCTTGTTCCAGGACGAGCGAGCATTGTTATAGGAACTTTATAGATGCTGTAAATAGCCTAGATGGCTTCTCACCGGGATTGACACAAGCAAAGGTTCATAAGACATTCAATTAAGATCTTGTAACTTTTTGAACAATCAATGCTGTTCCACAGATATCTCCTGACAATTTATATATATATATATATATATATATATATACAGGTCCTTCTCAAAAAAGTATGCTAATTTTTTTAGATAGGAATTTTGGGTTTTCATGAGCTGTATGCCAAAATCATCAGTATTAAAACAATAAAAGACCTGAAATATTTCAGTTGATGTGCAATGAATCTAAAATATATGAAACTCTTTTTTTTGTGTGTGATTTGCGTAGTCTGAAAACCTAACTTGCTCGAGTTGATCCAACCAATAAGCACTGCCAAGAGGCGGGACAACACTCAATACACTATTTTGATTGGTTTAAAGAAAGAATAACAGGTATTGATTTTCCTATTTTAGATAAAATTCTTCTATTTTATAACTGAGTTAAACAGACAAAGGACCTTCTCAGTGCTCAGGAGTTCATCGTTCACCAGTGCTTCGTGTTCAAGAAACAGATCCGACACCTTACTTCCCACTGCAAGTGGGAAACGTTTTATTGTTTACAACGAAAAAGTGTATCATCAGTTTATGATTATCTAATTTGCATTCAATTTTATATAGCTAATGTCAGGTAATAACAAATAATATCCTTATTACTTTCAGGAAGTTTCAGTTTATCTTTCCATGAGATCATGTCCATTACACTATCATCACCTGTAAAAAAAAATAATAATTCTCAAAGTGATTCCAACTATATAATTTCTCTGTGCCTTTATCGTTAAGCTGTGTTGTGGGCTCTGCTATTCTTTAATATTGAGAATGATTTTTATAACTATATCTTTATCGTTATCATCATAGATATCATCCTTGGTGTAAACATTATAAGAGGAACAAACTAGTTTTTACAACATTCAAGCAATAAACTTATGTGACATTTAAGGCTCCAATATGTAATTTTTCATGTCATGTCATGATGCAAAAATGAATAGCTTCCAAATAATTTACTTTACCCAAATACACTTGGACAAAACTTATAATAATGATTTATTTTTTATTCCAATCTGGCTGGATTTCATGGGGAGTTGAAAACATTCATTTGTGATTTCCATATGTATGCCATATTATATCCATACACAAAGAAAAGCTGTGGGTAATGAGACACTCAAAATCTATTATAACAATGAATGAATCTGACCATTGATAATTCAAAATGGTAAAGCTACATGCACTGTCAGTCCCCCAGGTGGGTCTAGCCCAGTCACTTCAGTTTGTGCTTCTGTGATTATTTGAATCTTTGCAACATGCAAATAATATTGTGTTGCTAAAAATTTACATTTGTGAGGCTATTTCACTCATTACAACTTCTCTCTGTAACAGTATGTAATATTTTTTTATCATAAGCATACAAATCAAAGAGTAATAGACTCTACACTAAGTATTCTTTGTTAAGCTTTATCCCAAGATTTAGTTTTACATACCTTTGCAGCAAGGTGCACACAGGGTACTGGATAACCAGAGACATCAAAGTCAATCAAGACATGCTTTGGTAAAGCAGGGAAGATGTCAATATGGTTGAGATGGAGTTGACTAATGAAAGTAACCACTAGCAGCAATGTCCCATATACAGCAAGGAATGGAGCGCTTAGCATGGCAAACCGCCGACGATCCTTCAGCATCCAGATTGCACATGACCACACCAGTAACACTAATGTAAACCATGAGTTATAGCTGATGCTCCATACCTGTATGCATGCAAAGAAAAACAAGTATATTAGCAGCATGAATGTAAGAATATAATATGTATAGGGCATAAAAAGTTTAATAAGAGTAAGCCTAACAGATGTTACGATCCAGTTAGAAAACAAATTTCAGAAGTAATGAAATATTCTTGAATAATTTTCACTCACATATGACCAGACTTCATTTAAAGTAAAAACAAAATAAAATAAATAAGTATAAAACATAACAATTATTATTATTATTATTATTAATAATAATAATAATAATAATAATAATAATAATAATAATAATAATAATAATAATAATAATAATGATGATGATGATAAAAATGTGACCAGATATTCAGAAAACATGAACTGTTAAATACAATGTGCAGTAATGGCACATTATGAAGTGTGAATTTTTTAAATTGCAATTAGTCATTCACAGTAAGCCCCGACTTCCTAAATAATGTGAAGACCTGCTGTATTTCTTTTAGCAGTCTGGCAATAAAAAAGTCACTAAGTAAGGTTCAGGATCTGTTTGTCCAAGTGGAGGATGATAAGAGTTTTTTGGGGAAACTGTCTAAAAACAGTCACTTGGGTGACTTAATGCAGGCCTGTGGAGATCAGCTGCTGCCTGCCTTACTTCAAAAAATATGCCAAATTTTGTGATTTTGTGAGGCATTTTAAAAAGCACTATTATAACATAAAGCAAATCTTGAAACCTTTGACCAGAGAGATTGACTATGAAGGAAGCGAGCATGGAAAATTTAGCACAGGCAAAAAAAAAAAAAGGTTGACAAAGATGCTGAAAGTACATTTTTATCTGATTTTAAAAGTTTCATATTCCCTTTTTCTATTATTTTAAGGAAATAAGGGGGGGGGTAAGTAAATGAACAGTTTTCCCCTGTATTCCATTTTAAACAGAAACTGTACTTTTAAACAGAAAACTTTTAAACTGTATTCCTTTTTAAACATATGTTCTTCAGTCACAAAACAACATACATTATAGCAACAAAAATAATTTTACTGTTCTGACATACATCAGGGTAACAAACATTATTTTACCATTGTGATGATGAGAGCAATTAAATAGCTCTGTTTCATTATGAACTGTCCAAGCTGGTTTAAAGCACTAGGTCCTGACACATCAGTAGAAGTTAGAGAGTCTGCGTCATTCAGTATTTCATTTTCTCCGCCACAGTTTTCCTTCTTCACAGTATATTCTGTGCATATATTAACACACAACCACACAGAGAGATTCTTAAATGTGAACAAAATAAACTTGATACACAAATATGAACAGTAAATCAGGGATATTTGAATTAGTTAAAATTTTTACATTTTGTGTTTTTATAAAAAATTTTCTTTAAGGTTTAATTTTTTTCTTCTACTTTGTTCTTATTTTTTAACGAATTAATTAACTAATTAATGTTATTTAAAACTTTAATTCTTTTAGCATCAGGTTAAAGCAATGGTTCCCAATTTTTTTCTGCCGGGCCCCTCTTTTGTGGAGGGAGAAAAAAAATGTCAAGCCCCTAACCTATATATATTATGCACCACATAAAATTACTATCAGGCATGACCTTGCTTGCTAAATCATGCCTTGCAGCGATGTGAAGCATCAGGTCATGCAGTCACCAGCCTCGCCTGAGCTAGAGGATCCTTTGGTCACACCTATTTTGCCTCAGTCCTTGGGTGGTCTTGTTCCACCTAAGATACTCGTTGCCGCAGTTCTACCTAGGTCTAAAGTGCCAGTAGTTTTGTTCAGTTCCATCAGCTGTCTGTCATTATCCTGTGATCCCCTGATATGGGCTTTGTCTCCTTTGGTTGTCCCATCTCTGGGCCTGAACCATCTGACCACTCCTCCCATCATAACCCCCATGGATGTTACCACATCTGTTCCTCTGTGGAGTCTCCGCTTGTCTTCCTGCCTGCTTTTGCCAGCCCTTCACCAGCTCCTTTTCGACCGCTCTTCACCTAATCCTCGACCTCCTCCAAAGCCCTCTCCATCCCCTCTCTCGCTCAATCATGTTTGTTTTTTGGTTACAGCAGAAGGTCATACCTTCTGGGAGGGGGCATTATTTACATTTATGCATTTAGCAGATACTTTTATCTAAAAGTGATTTACAGTGCATTCAGACTATACTTTTTTTTTTTTTTTTTTTTTTTTTACTAGTATGTGTGTTCCTTTGGAATTAAACCCACAAGCTTTTGTGCTGCAAACACAATGCTCTACCACTACGCTACAACACTGAAACTGGAACACTGTCAAAGACACTCAGTCATTCTGTTATTTTTTTAATTTTGGACTTTTACTGTAGTTTGTTTTAATTTGTTCCCTTTGCTCAGTTTCCCCACCACTTATCAGTTGCCATGGCCATTTATTTAATCTGCACAAGTGCTGTTCATTATTTTCCTTATTTGCCCAGTATTTAAGTTGCTGTTTGTTCACTCTTTAGTTGTCTGGTATTGTTTGAGTTTACATGCTGTCTCGCATATGGTTTTCTATTTTTAGCTATTTGAATAAACCGTGTTCTATTTTTATCATAATCTTCCTCTTTTGGACTATATTTGACACTTTTATAGTGTGTTTATTTAATTTTAAGCTCTTTATTGTGATTTATTGTACGAAATCATATTTGTTTTAATTTAGAAATTTCTGTTAGGTGATCTCTGTTTATGCACAACGTAATTCGATTTAAAAGGAAAAAATGTAATGTGCATTTTCTCAATAAAATGATTAATTGAATAGAAGAGTTGTCATATTCATGTTTTAGTTCATTCCTTGTATGGTTTACCCTCATATTCATTAATAAATACTACTGAATATAGATCCAAGCCTCTACTGTTGTATTGTCTTTGAGTTTGTGATGTTAAGTATCTAAATGGCATTTTGTTAACCTTCATAACGCAAATTAAACTGAGTTGTTGTTTTTTGACAACTCCCTACATACTGTAGTCAGAAACTATGAGTTTGTTCAACTAGCTTCATGAAACTGTTGTTTTGTGTGTATATGGCTTTGAGCACATAATGTAGACAAGAATAATGTAGACTTCTACATTCAATTACTTTTTGATGTACAATAAGAGATATTGTGTCTGTATGAAGAAAGTGCAAAGCAATTTGAGTAATCATCCTCCAGAATCAGGGAATTCACACCAGAACCCTCGGGGTCTTGCCATGTCCTCTTCCACACCAACATCATGGCCTAAAAAATGGAAATAACAACACAGAACAAATTCTTTACAAAATAGTAACAATATCTTTGAGAAAAGCTAGACTTTCTGCCCTCTAATCATTACTTCATAATTCTTCATCACTAATTAATTTATAATTCATATAGCACTGCTGGTAATGGCTCTAATTCTATGTTTAATAGTTTGGTTATGTTATGGTAACAATTTGGGGGAAACGTGTCCTAATAGTTAGAGAGTCGGACTCGTAAACCAAAGGTTGAGTTTTGTACTGGCAGGGATTGTAGGTGGGTGAAGTGAATGTACAGTGCTCTCTCCCACCTTCAATACCACGACTGAGGTGCCCTTGAACGCGCAACTGCTTCCTGGGCGCCACATCAAAAAATGGCTGCCTACTGCTCCGACCACGTGTCACTTCACTTTCAATTTAACAATACAGTTAGGGCTATCAAACATGATAACTTTTTTAGATTTATTAAACGTGGACATGTCTACACATGGACTCTTTTTTTTATATATAAAAAAATAAAGATCAAAAATCAGTATGACTGGTAATTTAACGAGTTAATTAGATTAATTAATTATGAAGAAAAATAATGTGTTAAAATTTTTAACGCATTTAACGCACATGCCCCGCCCCAGACCAATGTGTATCATCTGCCATTCAATACAGTCGATTGATGACTAATATGACGCAGAGCAACAACTTACTGCATGATGGAGCTTAGAACATGTCCCTAAAATTCAAGATATGGGTCTAAATGCCCCTGTTTGAAATTTTGTCTCGTATTTACATCACATATTTAAGAAAGTGCTATTTCACAAATGTTATACTCATCTTATACAACAGTTAATTAAGAAGTTTTTGTTATTGTGTTATTTTAGACACAATGTTGTCTGTTTTGCTCTATTTTGCCAACCAAAATATAAAGACAAATCAGAACTGTTCATCCCAGAGCAACCCACAGTGGCATTTAATTTCTTTATCTACATTTTGAACAAATTTGGAGAACCATTTGGCACGTTGAACCAATGGCAATGCAACCAGACATCATTATTAACTCGTCATCAATAATTGTAGTAATTAAGTTGGCTTGAGAAAGCCAACTTACTGAAATCCTATTTAAACTTCTTCTTATTATTATTATTATGTTGGCTTGGCAACAAGCCAACATACTGTTATGCTATTTAAACTTATTATGTTGGCTTGGCAACAAGCCAACATACTGTTATGCTATTTAAACTTCTTTTTTTTCTTATTATTATTTTTCTGACAGAAATTCTAAACGCTACTCCTCCTAGGGCTTTAAAGCCACAAGCCCCAAACTCGGCAGACACCTGCGGGATTGGGGGTTGGTGTGTGCTATATCTTTTCAGACTGATCAGACTTAAAGTTTGTTTTATATTAATTTTTCAATGTCAAAATTCATTACCCATAGACTTACATTGTATGAGAAAAATTGCGCCCCTACAGTTGCAATGAGATTTAGGGGAGGAGTCGGGTTTCGTTTTACTTTTAAACCGGTTAAAAATACAAGTAAATAATACAATTTCCTTCAAACTGACAAGCTAAACCAACATATTTGATTAGTACAGGGGTTAGGGCTCATTAATAATTGATTTCTGGGCAGAGAGCAGTCAGAAAGAGAAGAATCACGGCTGCTCAGCTCAGGCTGTCTCCACGGAGCTCACAACGAGCGAATTCATTCTTATTTAAGACCTTTTAAAACGGCGATTGCACGCAATCCACACGTTAGAACACACCAAGAGCTAAATTCTGATGTTTCTGAACTGTTTAAAGTAATAACATGATATATTCGCGGCAGCCAAATGTCCGCGAGCTCGCCATGTATTTCTCTGAACACTTGAAGTCCACATGATAGCCGCGTTTCGGGGAGAGATCAGACAAATAAATAGGCTACACATTTCATTCAGACTGACAAGCTAAACCAATATATGTTATTATTACCGGGTCAGATCTCATTTATAAATTATGTCTCTGGCCAAAGAACAGAGAGAAAGACGAGAGAGAAATGAGGACTTCATCAGCATTTTTTAAGCGTTTCCAAAAATAATATCACAGCGAATTGCACTAATCCACCCATTAGAACACAACAAGAGCAGAATTCAGGTGTTTTTGAACTGTTTATGTGTGCAAAATGAAATATAATTTGACAGCGTGATACAGCTTATGAATACTTGATGTCTGGGCAGAGAGCAGTCAGAAAGACGAGAGAAGAATCACGGCTGCTCAGCTCATGCTGTCTCCACGGAGCTCACAACGAGCGAATTTATTCTTATTTAAGACCTTTTATAATTAAATTATATCGGCGATTGCACGCAATCCACACGTTAGAACACACCAAGAGCTGAATTCAGATGTTTCTGAACTGTTTAAAGTAATAACATGATATATTCGCGGCAGCCAAATGTCCGCGAGCTCGCGATGTATTTCTCTGAACACTTGAAGAGAATTTACAGCCTGTCACATTAAAACCCTGCAGCGAAACGGCACAAAACAATTAGAAGAATATATTATACACATGAAAATGAGTGTTTATATGTGCTTGTGAGATTTTATCTGTCAGGCTGAAGTTCTGAACGTCACATCAATTGCTATCCATCGTCACAACATGGTATAGTCATCCCAGCCGGCACATGACCGACCTTCAACGTTGAAATATGGTTGAAATAAGGTCAGTTGTGGTTTCAACGTTGAAACAACGTTGATTCAACGTTTAAAGCTGAATGGTTGAAAAACATCCAGCACATGACCAACTTTCAAAGTTGAAATATGGTTGAAATAAGGTCAGTTGTGGTTTCAACGTTGAAACAACGTTGATTCAACGTTTAAAGATGAACTGTTGAAAAACTTCCAGCACATGACCAACTTTCAACATTGAAATATGGTTGAAATAAGGTCAGTTGTTTTAATGAAACAACGTTAAAAATGTTTAATGCTAAATGGTAGAAAAAGGTTAACAAGCTTTTAAATTGTTTATATTAAATTATTTAAATTAATTATTATTTTAATAGCATTTAAAAATATTTTAGTCATGATACCTATTCTAAAATCTAAAGGTATATGTTAAATATTATCATCATTAACAACAATAAAACTATACATTTCGCTGCTTTATCACACTGAAACAACTCCCATTGGTAGTTTTATTTTATTACTTCTATCATGATTGGTTAATCTGGCTGTCATTCAGGAAACTGGACAATGAATCGGTTCGCGCTTTTCTACATTTAAAAATATGACCGTTATTGTCGTCTTTCTGTGAGTGAGGCGGCTAACTGTGAGCTGCTGCTCGTTATAATTTACGGTCGGTCCCGAATTATTTCATATTTGCCTGTACATTTTTTATTTATTTTGAGCGAATTTGAGTTGTGACATGTCAATGGAGAACAAAAACTGTGAACACAAGAAGGGTCAGGTGTTCTGCGAGGTCCTGAAAACATCCTGGCAAAATGAGGTAAGAAAATCGCTAACTTTATCTTTATTATCTTATGAAAATAGTAAAGTATTACCAGAGTTTACAAATGGGTAGCTTAAATGACATGTAACCTGCAGATAAATAAATACCCGTGTGTCTATTTTTGCATTGCTTTATCACAGATGATCAAGTTAGATGCTCACCCAATGTGTTGCTGGTAGGTTGTGTTAATGTCTGTCTTTTAGAGATTTTCCCATATTTTCCTGATATGAATCCCATGCATTAGGTGTGTTATATATGTTTGTATTCTTATAATAGTTTCAAAGTGTTTTCTGCAACATATAAGTGCAAATGTCGGTATTTAAATAATATAATTTTAATGAATTAATGAAAATGAAAAAAAAAAAGAAAGGATTGTTTAAAGCATGGTTCTCAAAGTGTCAGGCCCCCTCTAGTTGTTATGCAGGTGAATCACTAAATTAAACTAATTAATATTAATATATTTTAACTTAATCTTTGAGTAAGTTTTTTTTTTTGCACATTTAAGTATGTTAGAGTGAAAGTACAGTACAGTTTTGTAACTTTTGTTACATAATTACATTTAAAATTACATTTTAATTTAAACTTTTTTTTTTCATTTACCTGTGTATGTAAGCACAGTTGTAGTGTTAATGTTCAAACTGTATTTACCATGGTAAAATGTCTGACAACAATTAATATTCTTATTAGAATAAAACTGCCTCATTTTTTAACTGTAGACCTGTAGCTGAATAGTTTGGCCAACTACGCTGCTGAAATGTAATGTTGGTCATTATGGTGCAACTTAATATTTAATAACAAATATTTTCTGAAGTGGTACTTGGTATAAAAAGTTTGAGAACCAGTGGGTTAAAGAAATGGTATAATATGAAATCCTGCTTTTTAAGAACTTTTCAGTAAACTCTTTCTTTTTTCCCCTTGTAGAGTCATCGAGGATCCAGCTTGTTCTTGAAACATTGGTAAGAAATTGTTCTTCTGCTACATTGCACTGTCACTTCTGCTAGAGATGCTTTGACCTTTTGTGATAGGTTTTGTTTGTGCTTAGTTTAATAAAAATGTACTGAATTTGATTTGACTTGTTTTTCTACACTGTATTGCTAGTGTTCTGATTAAAACAGTGTAACTGGGGGCTCTAAAAACACTGCTTGTGAATAATTTGTTAATATTGTACATTTTCATCTGAATACATTAAATAAGTGTTTAATGAATAGTGTTGTCCACTTTGTTTCCAACATCACTGTTACTGAATTGTAAAGTGAAAATATTGTGTGATTTATTTTGCATTCAGTTTTCAGTTAAATATATTTCACAATATCAAAGTTATTGTCAAACATTGTGGACATACCTAAACAAACTGGTTAAATCTTATGTTCCCTCCAGAAGTTTGCCCTCTGCAAGTGAACGACGCCTTGTGGTGCCATCCCAAAGAGGTTCATAATCACTCTCAAGGACCTTTTCCTGGACTGTGCCCAGCTGGTGGAATCACCTCCCAATCTCAATCCGAACTGCTGAGTCTTTACTCATTTTCAAGAAACATCTTAAGACTCATCTTTTTCACCAGAACTTAACCAACTAATGCTAGCACTTTTCCTTCTTTTCTTGTCTTTCATATATATATATATATATATAAAAAAAAAAAAAACCTGGCTATGTGTTCTGTACTAGACTAACTGAGACTTGTCATAGCACTTGTATCCTGTTGTTGTTCGCTTGTACACCTGACTGCTTCTGTTCTTCTCATTTGTAAGTCGCTTTGGATAAAATCGTCTGTTAAATGATGAAATGTAAATGTTTATACAGGACGGTACAGAAAGTGCACAAGTGGGAGAGAGTGGAGGGGACGGCGTCAGAATGGACCTAGCGCTGGGACACTTTCAAGGATCACCCGAAGCACAACCACACTGTATACACTAAGGCTGCTGGTTCTAACATTTTAGAGTGCCCTGCGGTAGAAATCTCATTCTGCATTCCCCACAGTAAAGAAGACACAGTCCGGGGGGGTTCCCATTAGAAATCAACTGGTGGAAGGTTCCCTTCTCTAACTGTTCAACACATTTTCACTGCACAAATGTACACAACTCCTGTAATGAGGCACATTACTAAAACATGTTTTTGACAGAAACTGTAGGTTTCCACCAAAATAAAAGATCCACTGGTTTCAGTCATAAAGGTACAAGGGTTTGTCTTGTAAGTGCTGCAAAAAAATATGCATTTATGTGCCAAATTATTTTACAAAAACCTTTAAATATTATTGTATTTGGATTGTTCTACTATATGTTTTTAGCATTACCTCCATGCATACTCTGCATAATAAAGTGTGGGATTATTTTCATCTGTTTTATACAGTATGTTTCCAAAATTAAACTGCTGTTTGACAATTTTGAGCATGTGGTAGTTTATTGAAGTTGTTTGTAAAGCCATTGCTGCCAGTCATTAGATTTTTAGCCTTGCATGTACCATGTTGATCTAAATGCCAACTAGGATCTAGGTGTATTTATACACGGTGCAAGGTACGACGGGGAAACAACGTCGTGTTATCAACGCGGATTAACTTTTCAAAATCAACACCTCATTCAGCTTTCATCCCAGGTCTGCAGCACGACCCTCATTCACCCGTAATGCAGGTAAGACGGTGAAACAGCGTCGCGATTTCAACGGTGAATCCACGTCGTGATTTCAACGTTGATCCAATTTGCAAAATCGAAAGGTTATTCAACGTTGATTCAACGTCGGGATTTCAACGGTGAATCAGCGTCGTGATTCCAACCGTACATCAACGTCACGATTTCAACGGTGAATCAACGTCGTGATTTCAACGTTGATCCAATTTGCAAAATCGAAAGGTTTTTCAACGTTGATTCAACCATGGTACCTGACGTTGTTTCAACGTTGAATCAACGTTGAAATGCCGGCTGGGATTTATATATATTTTTAAGAGCTTCTTAAAATATTAATGCACACAATCCACTCATTAGAACAAAACAAGAGCACAATCCAGGTGTTTGTTGAGCCGTGCAAACAAATATTCTGTGATAAAGTAATATCAAAACAACGCAATGTCATTTCTTCACGTCTAATGTGTGGAAGGCCAAGAGGGTCAAATACACGTGAATTTTAACGTGTCTCTGTAAAGGGTCTACTTTTTTTGGATACAAACATAATAACAACAAAACTTTGGGCACTTATAAAATAAAGATAACAAACAAGGTGTGCTGTCTGCAGCCTTGGTCTGCGCTGATCTTCATTTACAAACACGTCATTAAAATGAACTGTAACTCCATGAATACTCAACGAAGAGACATGAGAGATATATCTATAGAAAGCTTGACATGTCTACTTTTAAACTAAACAAGTGCTCCCGAACAAATATTCTGTGATAAAGTAATCCATATCAACACAAAGCGATGTCCTTTTTTCACGTCTCCTTTCATTATATCTAATGTGTATGGAAGGCCAAGAGGGTCAAATACACGTGAATTTTAACGCGTCAACAACACGTTAAATACCTGTATTTTATGCGTAGACAACACGTATTTAATATTATTTATTTATCGGCGCTGCACAACATGGTAAAGTCATTTATATATATTTTTTAAGAGCTTCTTAAAATACTATATTACTCCAATGTTATATCCAATATTATTTAACGTGTTAAATACGTGTTGTTTACAAGTGAAAAATCAGCGGGTATTTAACATGTATTTTACGTGAAATACACTGAAGTACACCTTAAAAATCAGTTTGAAGAGGTCAATGTCATTGGCTGCTGAGGACTTGGGTCAAACCACTTCTGTGAGCTTAGAGGGGTGTACCATTCATAGACAGGCAACCACCATTTAACATGCTATAGATCTGCTTATTCAGCCTTATTATTTAGTCTTTTTTCTTTTCTGTTTTGTATAGTCTATAGAAATAATATATTTAAGTTTCAGTTTTATGAAATATTTATTTTATAATAAATAGTAATTAAAATTTTGTGGTGATAGTATAAAGTTTATAAAAGTTACAGTATTTTGTAATGAAACAGGACTTTTTGTTTAGCTCTTGACTCGCCGAAGTATACTATATATAGTGTCCCTTCTTGAATTTTTCAGTAATGTGTGATAACTTAAAATATGTTGTGAGTACTATTAAAATAAAATAAGATTAAATTTAATGGTATTTAGGAGATTATGATTTATGGTTATTTCGCATTCAACTAGACAACCCTGTCGTAGCTGTTATCATAGCCTAGGCTTTTTATTAAAAAAAAAAAAAGCAAGGGACCATGGAAAAAGACTGTTGCAGGTGTATTTTTTATGGTATTATTATTTTATTTTTTTGCAGCGGGGCAACTCAAGAATGTTGGGCACACAAGTACTGTGGCTCTTTTGCCCCATGGCCAAGATGGCCAAGCCAACATCAAAGTTAGTTCACTAACTTTTAATTCTAGTTATTATTATTCTTCTGAGACAGAATTCTAAACGCTACTCCTCCTAGGGCTTTAAAGCCACAAGCCCCAAACTCGGCAGACACCTGCGGGATAGAGTGGTGGTGTGTGCTATATCTTTTCAGAGTGATCAGACTTAAAGTTTTTTTTTTATTAATTTTTAAATGTCAAAATTCATTACCCATAGACTTACATTGTCTGAGAAAAATTGCGCCCCTACAGTTGCAATGAGATTTAGGGGAGGAGTCGGGTTTCGTTTCACTTTTAAACCGGTTAAAAATACAAGTAAATAATAAAATTTCCTTCAAACTGACAAGCTAAACCAACATATCTGATTAGATCAGGGGTTAGGGCTCATTAATAATTGATTTCTGGGCAGAAGAGCAGTCAGAAAGACGAGAGAAGAATCAGCTGCTGGTCAGCTGCTGGAGGCATTGTCTCCACGGAGCTCACAACGAGCGAATTTATTCTTATTTAAGACCTTTAAAAACGGCGAATGCACGCAATCCACACGTTAGAACACACCAAGAGCTAAATTCTGTTGTTTCTAAACTGTTTAAAGTAATAGCATGATATATTCGCGGCAGCCAAATGTCCGCGAGCTCGCCATGTATTTCTCTGAACACTTGAAGTCCACATGACAGCCGCGTTTCGGGGAGAGATCAGACAAATAAATAGGCTACACATTTCATTCAGACTGACAAGCTAAACCAATATATGTTATTATTACCGGGTCAGATCTCATTTATAAATTATGTCTCTGGCCAAAGAACAGAGAGAAAGACGAGAGAGAAATGAGGACTTCATCAGCATTTTTTAAGCGCTTCCAAAAATAATATCACAGCGAATTGTACTAATCCACCCATTAGAACACAACAAGAGCAGAATTCAGGTGTTTTTGAACTGTTTATGTGTGCAAAATGAAATATAATTTGACAGCGTGATACAGCTTATGAATACTGGAAGGAAAAAAAGTCACGACAGCCTTTTAACTCTGGAGTCGATTAACGCATATACGCGTTTTGAGGCATTTTCTCCTGATAACCCCGACAATTACTTAAATTACACTTTCAGTTTTAATCGTACAGATAAGAGCAATACATCAATCGAATCTGTAAAGGATCCACTTTTTTTTGGATACAAACATAATAACAACAAAACATTGTGCACTTATAAAATAAAGATAACAAACAAGGTGTGCTGTCTCCAGCCTTGGTCTGCACTCATCTTCATTTACAGCACGTCATTAAAATGAACTGTAACTCCATGAATACTCAACCGAAGAGACATGAGAGATATATCTATAGAAAGCTTGACATGTCTACTTTTAAACCAAACAAGTGCTGCCGAACAAATATTCTGTGATAAAGTAATCCATATCAAAACAACGCGATGTCCTTTTTTCACGTCTAATGTGTATGGAAGGCCAAGAGGGTCAAATATACACGTGAATTTTAACGTGTCTCTGTAAAGGGTCTACTTTTTTTTGGATACAAACATAATAACAACAAAACTTTGGGCACTTATAAAATAAAGATAACAAACAAGGTGTGCTGTCTGCAGCCTTGGTCTGCGCTGATCTTCATTTACAAACACGTCATTAAAATGAACTGTAACTCCATGAATACTCAACGAAGAGACATGAGAGATATATCTATAGAAAGCTTGACATGTCTACCTTTAAACTAAACAAGTGCTCCCGAACAAATATTTTTTGATAAAGTAATCCATATCAAAACAACGCGATGTCCTTTTTTCACGTCTCCCTCATTATATCTAATGTGTATGGAAGGCCAAGAGGGTCAAATACACGTGAATTTTAACACGTCAACAACACGTTAAATACGTGTATTTCATGCGTAGACAACACGTATTTAATATTATTTATTTATCGGCGCTGCACAACATGGTAAAGTAATTTATATATATTTTTAAGAGCTTCTTAAAATACTATATTACTCCGATATTATATCCAATATTAGTTAACGCGTTAAATACGTGTTGTTTACACATGAAAAATCAGCGGGTATTTAACGTGTATTTCACGTGTTAAATACAGGTGAAATACATGTGAAGTACAAGTTAAAAATCAGTTTGAAGAGGTCAATGTCATTGGCTGCTGAGGACTTGGGTCAAACCACTTCTGTGAGCTTAGAAGGGTGTACCATTCATAGACAGGCAACCACCATTTAACATGCTATAGATCAGCTTATTCAGCCTTATTATTTAGTCTTTTTTCTTTTCTGTTTTGTATAGCCTAAATAAATAATATATTTAAGTTTCAGTTTTATGAAATATTTATTTTAGAATAAATATTAATTA